>NW_027478602.1:0-300000 GCF_051014685.1 Ptiloglossa arizonensis | reverse complement strand
GGGAAAAAATACACATACCGTTGAAATCTGGCGAGTTTCTACTTTCAGACGCAAGAGGAATTTTTGGGTTAGGTCAATCCGTTCGCGATATAAGGGAGTTTGAAGCTAAGAAATGGTTGAGAAGACAACAAATTTTTCGCACTTCTGCTGCTCCAAACGCTTAACCAGAATGGCCTAGGGAAAAAATACACATACCGTTGTAATCTGGCGAGTTTCTACTTTCAGATGCAATAGGAATTTTTGGGTAAGGTCAATCCGTTCGTGAGATATAGGAGTTTGAATTCAAGAAATGGTTGAGAAGGCAAAAAATTTTTCGCAATTCTGCTGCTCCAAACGCTTAACCAGAATGGCCTAGGGAAAAAATACACATACCGTTGTAATCGGGCGAGTTTCTACTTTCAGATGCAATAGGAATTTTTGGGTTAGGTCAATCCGTTCGCGAGATATGGGAGTTTGAATCCAAGAAATGGTTGAGAAGGCAAAAAATTTTTCGCAATTCCGCTGCTCCAAACGCTTAACCAGAATGGTCTAGGGAAAAAATACACATACCGTTGTAATCGGGCGAGTTTCTACTTTCAGATGCAATAGGAATTTTTGGGTAAGGTCAATCCGTTCGTGAGATATAGGAGTTTGAATCCAAGAAATGGTTGAGAAGGCAAAAAATCTTTCGCAATTCTGCTGCTCCAAACGCTTAACCAGATTGGGCTAGGGAAAAAAAGCACATACCGTTGTAATCGGGCGAGCTTCTACTTTCAGACGCAACAGGAGTTTTTGGGTTAGGTCAATCCGTTCGCGAGATATGGGAGTTTGAAGCCATGAAATGGTTGAGAAGGCAAAAAATTTTTCGCAATTCTGCTGCTGCAAACGCTTAACCAGAATGTTCTAGGGAAAAAATACACATACCGTTGAAATCTGGCGAGTTTCTACTTTCAGACGCAAGAGGAATTTTTGGGTTAGGTCAATCCGTTCGCGATATAAGGGAGTTTGAAGCTAAGAAATGGTTGAGAAGACAACAAATTTTTCGCACTTCTGCTGCTCCAAACGCTTAACCAGAATGGCCTAGGGAAAAAATACACATACCGTTGTAATCTGGCGAGTTTCTACTTTCAGATGCAATAGGAATTTTTGGGTAAGGTCAATCCGTTCGTGAGATATAGGAGTTTGAATCCAAGAAATGGTTGAGAAGGCAAAAAATTTTTCGCAATTCTGCTGCTCCAAACGCTTAACCAGAATGGCCTAGGGAAAAAATACACATACCGTTGTAATCGGGCGAGTTTCTACTTTCAGATGCAATAGGAATTTTTGGGTTAGGTCAATCCGTTCGCGAGATATGGGAGTTTGAATCCAAGAAATGGTTGAGAAGGCAAAAAATTTTTCGCAATTCCGCTGCTCCAAACGCTTAACCAGAATGGTCTAGGGAAAAAATACACATACCGTTGTAATCGGGCGAGTTTCTACTTTCAGATGCAATAGGAATTTTTGGGTAAGGTCAATCCGTTCGTGAGATATAGGAGTTTGAATCCAAGAAATGGTTGAGAAGGCAAAAAATCTTTCGCAATTCTGCTGCTCCAAACGCTTAACCAGATTGGGCTAGGGAAAAAAAGCACATACCGTTGTAATCGGGCGAGCTTCTACTTTCAGACGCAACAGGAGTTTTTGGGTTAGGTCAATCCGTTCGCGAGATATGGGAGTTTGAAGCCATGAAATGGTTGAGAAGGCAAAAAATTTTTCGCAATTCTGCTGCTGCAAACGCTTAACCAGAATGTTCTAGGGAAAAAATACACATACCGTTGAAATCTGGCGAGTTTCTACTTTCAGACGCAAGAGGAATTTTTGGGTTAGGTCAATCCGTTCGCGATATAAGGGAGTTTGAAGCTAAGAAATGGTTGAGAAGACAACAAATTTTTCGCACTTCTGCTGCTCCAAACGCTTAACCAGAATGGCCTAGGGAAAAAATACACTTACCGTTGTAATCTGGCGAGTTTCTACTTTCAGATGCAATAGGAATTTTTGGGTAAGGTCAATCCGTTCGTGAGATATAGGAGTTTGAATCCAAGAAATGGTTGAGAAGGCAAAAAATTTTTCGCAATTCTGCTGCTCGAAACGCTTAACCAGAAAGGCCTAGGGAAAAAATACACATACCGTTGTAATCGGGCGAGTTTCTACTTTCAGATGCAATAGGAATTTTTGGGTTAGGTCAATCCGTTCGCGAGATATGGGAGTTTGAATCCAAGAAATGGTTGAGAAGGCAAAAAATTTTTCGCAATTCCGCTGCTCCAAACGCTTAACCAGAATGGTCGAGGGAAAAAATACACATACCGTTGTAATCGGGCGAGTTTCTACTTTCAGATGCAATAGGAATTTTTGGGTAAGGTCAATCCGTTCGTGAGATATAGGAGTTTGAATCCAAGAAATGGTTGAGAAGGCAAAAAATCTTTCGCAATTCTGCTGCTCCAAACGCTTAACCAGATTGGGCTAGGGAAAAAGGCACATACCGTTGTAATCGGGCGAGTTTCTACTTTCAGACGCAACAGGAGTTTTTGGGTTAGGTCAATCCGTTCGCGAGATATGGGAGTTTGAAGCCATGAAATGGTTGAGAAGGCAAAAAATTTTTCGCAATTCTGCTGCTGCAAACGCTTAACCAGAATGTTCTAGGGAAAAAATACACATACCGTTGAAATCTGGCGAGTTTCTACTTTCAGACGCAAGGGGAATTTTTGGGTTAGGTCAATCCGTTCGCGAGATAAGGGAGTTTGAAGCTAAGAAATGGTTGAGAAGACAACAAATTTTTCGCAATTCTGCTGCTCCAAACGCTTAACCAGAATGGCCTAGGGAAAAAATACACATACCGTTGTAATCTGGCGAGTTTCTACTTTCAGATGCAATAGGAATTTTTGGGTAAGGTCAATCCGTTCGTGAGATATAGGAGTTTGAATCCAAGAAGTGGTTGAGAAGGCAAAAAATTTTTCGCAATTCTGCTGCTCGAAACGCTTAACCAGAAAGGCCTAGGGAAAAAATACACATACCGTTGTAATCGGGCGAGTTTCTACTTTCAGATGCAATAGGAATTTTTGGGTTAGGTCAATCCGTTCGCGAGATATGGGAGTTTGAATCCAAGAAATGGTTGAGAAGGCAAAAAATTTTTCGCAATTCCGCTGCTCCAAACGCTTAACCAGAATGGTCGAGGGAAAAAATACACATACCGTTGTAATCGGGCGAGTTTCTACTTTCAGATGCAATAGGAATTTTTGGGTAAGGTCAATCCGTTCGTGAGATATAGGAGTTTGAATCCAAGAAATGGTTGAGAAGGCAAAAAATCTTTCGCAATTCTGCTGCTCCAAACGCTTAACCAGATTGGGCTAGGGAAAAAAAGCACATACCGTTGTAATCGGGCGAGTTTCTACTTTCGGACGCAACAGGAGTTTTTGGGTTAGGTCAATCCGTTCGCGAGATATGGGAGTTTGAAGCCATGAAATGGTTGAGAAGGCAAAAAATTTTTCGCAATTCTGCTGCTGCAAACGCTTAACCAGAATGGCCTAGGGAAAAAATACACATACCGTTGAAATCTGGCGAGTTTCTACTTTCAGACGCAAGAGGAATTTTTGGGTTAGGTCAATCCGTTCGCGAGATATGGGAGTTTGAAGCCAAGAAATGGTTGAGAAGGCAAAAAATTTTCCGCAATTCTGCTGCTCCAAACGCTTAACCAGAATGGCCTAGGGAAAAAATACACATACCGTTGCAATCGGGCGAGTTTCTACTTTCAGATGCAATAGGAATTTTTGGGTTAGGTCAATCCGTTCGCGAGATATGGGAGTTTGAAGCTAAGAAATGGTTGAGAAGACTACAAATTTTTCGCACTTCTGCTGCTCCAAACGCTTAACCAGAATGGCCTAGGGAAAAAATACACATACCGTTGAAATCTGGCGAGTTTCTACTTTCAGACGCAACAGGAATTTTTGGGTTAGGTCAATCCGTTCACGAGGTATGGGAGTTTGAAGCCAAGAAATGGTTGAGAAGGCAAAAAATTTTTCGCAATTCTGATGCCCCAAACGCTTAACCAGGATGGCCTAGGGAAAAAATACCCATACCGTTGTAATCGCGCGAGTTTCTACTTTCAGATGCAATAGGAATTTTTGGGTTAGGTCAATCCGTTCACGAGATATGGGAGTTTGAAGCCAAGAAATGGTTGAGAAGGCACAAAATTTTTCGCAATTCTGCTGCTCCAAACGCTTAACCAGAATGGCCTAAGAAAAAAATACCCACACCGCTGTAATCGGGCGAGTTTCTACTTTCAGACGCAACAGGAATTTTTGGGTTAGGTCAATCCGTTCGCGAGGTATGGGAGTTTGAAGCCAAGGAATGGTTGAGAAGGCAAAAAATTTTTCGCAATTCTGCTGCTCCAAACGCTTAACCATAATGGCCTGGGGAAAAAATACTCATACCGTTGTAATCGGGCGAGTTTCTACTTTCAGATGCAATAGGAATTTTTGGGTTAGGTCAATCCGTTCACGAGGTATGGGAGTTTGAAGCCAAGAAATGGTTGAGAAGGCAAAAAATTTTTCGCAATTTTGCTGCTCCAAACGCTTAACCATAATGGCCTAGGGAAAAAATACACATACCGTTGTAATCGGGCGAGTTTCTACTTTCAGATGCAATAGGAATTTTTGGGTTAGGTCAATCCGTTCGCGAGATATGGGAGTTTGAATCCAAGAAATGGTTGAGAAGGCAAAAAATTTTTCGCAATTCCGCTGCTCCAAACGCTTAACCAGAATGGTCTAGGGACAAAATACACATACCGTTGTAATCGGGCGGGTTTCTACTTTCAGATGCAATAGGAATTTTTGGGTAAGGTCAATCCGTTCGTGAGATATAGGAGTTTGAATCCAAGAAATGGTTGAGAAGGCAAAAAATTTTTCGCAATTCTGCTGCTCCAAACGCTTAACCAGATTGGGCTAGGGAAAAAAAGCACATACCGTTGTAATCGGGCGAGCTTCTACTTTCAGACGCAACAGGAGTTTTTGGGTTAGGTCAATCCGTTCGCGAGATATGGGAGTTTGAAGCCATGAAATGGTTGAGAAGGCAAAAAATTTTTCGCAATTCTGCTGCTGCAAACGCTTAACCAGAATGTTCTAGGGAAAAAATACACATACCGTTGAAATCTGGCGAGTTTCTACTTTCAGACGCAAGAGGAATTTTTAGGTTAGGTCAATCCGTTCGCGATATAAGGGAGTTTGAAGCTAAGAAATGGTTGAGAAGACAACAAATTTTTCGCACTTCTGCTGCTCCAAACGCTTAACCAGAATGGCCTAGGGAAAAAATACACATACCGTTGTAATCTGGCGAGTTTCTACTTTCAGATGCAATAGGAATTTTTGGGTAAGGTCAATCCGTTCGTGAGATATAGGAGTTTGAATCCAAGAAATGGTTGAGAAGGCAAAAAATTTTTCGCAATTCTGCTGCTCGAAACGCTTAACCAGAAAGGCCTAGGGAAAAAATACACATACCGTTGTAATCGGGCGAGTTTCTACTTTCAGATGCAATAGGAATTTTTGGGTTAGGTCAATCCGTTCGCGAGATATGGGAGTTTGAATCCAAGAAATGGTTGAGAAGGCAAAAAATTTTTCGCAATTCCGCTGCTCCAAACGCTTAACCAGAATGGTCGAGGGAAAAAATACACATACCGTTGTAATCGGGCGAGTTTCTACTTTCAGATGCAATAGGAATTTTTGGGTAAGTTCAATCCGTTCGTGAGATATAGGAGTTTGAATCCAAGAAATGGTTGAGAAGGCAAAAAATCTTTCGCAATTCTGCTGCTCCAAACGCTTAACCAGATTGGGCTAGGGAAAAAAAGCACATACCGTTGTAATCGGGCGAGTTTCTACTTTCAGACGCAAGAGGAGTTTTTGGGTTAGGTCAATCCGTTCGCGAGATATGGGAGTTTGAAGCCATGAAATGGTTGAGAAGGCAAAAAATTTTTCGCAATTCTGCTGCTGCAAACGCTTAACCAGAATGTTCTAGGGAAAAAATACACATACCGTTGAAATCTGGCGAGTTTCTACTTTCAGACGCAAGAGGAATTTTTGGGTTAGGTCAATCCGTTCGCGAGATAAGGGAGTTTGAAGCTAAGAAATGGTTGAGAAGACAACAAATTTTTCGCACTTCTGCTGCTCCAAACGCTTAACCAGAATGGCCTAGGGAAAAAATACACATACCGTTGTAATCTGGCGAGTTTCTACTTTCAGATGCAATAGGAATTTTTGGGTAAGGTCAATCCGTTCGTGAGATATAGGAGTTTGAATCCAAGAAGTGGTTGAGAAGGCAAAAAATTTTTCGCAATTCTGCTGCTCGAAACGCTTAACCAGAAAGGCCTAGGGAAAAAATACACATACCGTTGTAATCGGGCGAGTTTCTACTTTCAGATGCAATAGGAATTTTTGGGTTAGGTCAATCCGTTCGCGAGATATGGGAGTTTGAATCCAAGAAATGGTTGAGAAGGCAAAAAATTTTTCGCAATTCTGCTGCTCCAAACGCTTAACCAGATTGGGCTAGGGAAAAAAAGCACATACCGTTGTAATCGGGCGAGTTTCTACTTTCAGACGCAACAGGAGTTTTTGGGTTAGGTCAATCCGTTCGCGAGATATGGGAGTTTGAAGCCATGAAATGGTTGAGAAGGCAAAAAATTTTTCGCAATTCTGCTGCTGCAAACGCTTAACCAGAATGTTCTAGGGAAAAAATACACATACCGTTGAAATCTGGCGAGTTTCTACTTTCAGACGCAAGTGGAATTTTTGGGTTAGGTCAATCCGTTCGCGAGATAAGGGAGTTTGAAGCTAAGAAATGGTTGAGAAGACAACAAATTTTTCGCACTTCTGCTGCTCCAAACGCTTAACCAGAATGGCCTAGGGAAAAAATACACATACCGTTGTAATCTGGCGAGTTTCTACTTTCAGATGCAATAGGAATTTTTGGGTAAGGTCAATCCGTTCGTGAGATATAGGAGTTTGAATCCAAGAAGTGGTTGAGAAGGCAAAAAATTTTTCGCAATTCTGCTGCTCGAAACGCTTAACCAGAAAGGCCTAGGGAAAAAATACACATACCGTTGTAATCGGGCGAGTTTCTACTTTCAGATGCAATAGGAATTTTTGGGTTAGGTCAATCCGTTCGCGAGATATGGGAGTTTGAATCCAAGAAATGGTTGAGAAGGCAAAAAATTTTTCGCAATTCCGCTGCTCCAAACGCTTAACCAGAATGGTCGAGGGAAAAAATACACATACCGTTGTAATCGGGCGAGTTTCTACTTTCAGATGCAATAGGAATTTTTGGGTAAGGTCAATCCGTTCGTGAGATATAGGAGTTTGAATCCAAGAAATGGTTGAGAAGGCAAAAAATCTTTCGCAATTCTGCTGCTCCAAACGCTTAACCAGATTGGGCTAGGGAAAAAAAGCACATACCGTTGTAATCGGGCGAGTTTCTACTTTCGGACGCAACAGGAGTTTTTGGGTTAGGTCAATCCGTTCGCGAGATATGGGAGTTTGAAGCCATGAAATGGTTGAGAAGGCAAAAAATTTTTCGCAATTCTGCTGCTGCAAACGCTTAACCAGAATGGCCTAGGGAAAAAATACACATACCGTTGAAATCTGGCGAGTTTCTACTTTCAGACGCAAGAGGAATTATTGGGTTAGGTCAATCCGTTCGCGAGATATGGGAGTTTGAAGCCAAGAAATGGTTGAGAAGGCAAAAAATTTTCCGCAATTCTGCTGCTCCAAACGCTTAACCAGAATGGCCTAGGGAAAAAATACACATACCGTTGCAATCGGGCGAGTTTCTACTTTCAGATGCAATAGGAATTTTTGGGTTAGGTCAATCCGTTCGCGAGATATGGGAGTTTGAAGCTAAGAAATGGTTGAGAATACTACAAATTTTTCGCACTTCTGCTGCTCCAAACGCTTAACCAGAATGGCCTAGGGAAAAAATACACATACCGTTGAAATCTGGCGAGTTTCTACTTTCAGACGCAACAGGAATTTTTGGGTTAGGTCAATCCGTTCACGAGGTATGGGAGTTTGAAGCCAAGAAATGGTTGAGAAGGCAAAAAATTTTTCGCAATTCTGATGCCCCAAACGCTTAACCAGGATGGCCTAGGGAAAAAATACCCATACCGTTGTAATCGCGCGAGTTTCTACTTTCAGATGCAATAGGAATTTTTGGGTTAGGTCAATCCGTTCACGAGATATGGGAGTTTGAAGCCAAGAAATGGTTGAGAAGGCACAAAATTTTTCGCAATTCTGCTGCTCCAAACGCTTAACCAGAATGGCCTAAGAAAAAAATACCCACACCGCTGTAATCGGGCGAGTTTCTACTTTCAGACGCAACAGGAATTTTTGGGTTAGGTCAATCCGTTCGCGAGGTATGGGAGTTTGAAGCCAAGGAATGGTTGAGAAGGCAAAAAATTTTTCGCAATTCTGCTGCTCCTAACGCTTAACCATAATGGCCTGGGGAAAAAATACACATACCGTTGTAATCGGGCGAGTTTCTACTTTCAGATGCAATCGGAATTTTTGGGTTAGGTCAATCCGTTCACGAGGTATGGGAGTTTGAAGCCAAGAAATGGTTGAGAAGGCAAAAAATTTTTCGCAATTTTGCTGCTCCAAACGCTTAACCATAATGGCCTAGGGAAAAAATACACATACCGTTGTAATCGGGCGAGTTTCTACTTTCAGATGCAATAGGAATTTTTGGGTTAGGTCAATCCGTTCGCGAGATATGGGAGTTTGAATCCAAGAAATGGTTGAGAAGGCAAAAAATTTTTCGCAATTCCGCTGCTCCAAACGCTTAACCAGAATGGTCTAGGGACAAAATACACATACCGTTGTAATCGGGCGAGTTTCTACTTTCAGATGCAATAGGAATTTTTGGGTAAGGTCAATCCGTTCGTGAGATATAGGAGTTTGAATCCAAGAAGTGGTTGAGAAGGCAAAAAATTTTTCGCAATTCTGCTGCTCGAAACGCTTAACCAGAAAGGCCTAGGGAAAAAATACACATACCGTTGTAATCGGGCGAGTTTCTACTTTCAGATGCAATAGGAATTTTTGGGTTAGGTCAATCCGTTCGCGAGATATGGGAGTTTGAATCCAAGAAATGGTTGAGAAGGCAAAAAATTTTTCGCAATTCTGCTGCTCCAAACGCTTAACCAGATTGGGCTAGGGAAAAAAAGCACATACCGTTGTAATCGGGCGAGTTTCTACTTTCAGACGCAACAGGAGTTTTTGGGTTAGGTCAATCCGTTCGCGAGATATGGGAGTTTGAAGCCATGAAATGGTTGAGAAGGCAAAAAATTTTTCGCAATTCTGCTGCTGCAAACGCTTAACCAGAATGTTCTAGGGAAAAAATACACATACCGTTGAAATCTGGCGAGTTTCTACTTTCAGACGCAAGTGGAATTTTTGGGTTAGGTCAATCCGTTCGCGAGATAAGGGAGTTTGAAGCTAAGAAATGGTTGAGAAGACAACAAATTTTTCGCACTTCTGCTGCTCCAAACGCTTAACCAGAATGGCCTAGGGAAAAAATACACATACCGTTGTAATCTGGCGAGTTTCTACTTTCAGATGCAATAGGAATTTTTGGGTAAGGTCAATCCGTTCGTGAGATATAGGAGTTTGAATCCAAGAAGTGGTTGAGAAGGCAAAAAATTTTTCGCAATTCTGCTGCTCGAAACGCTTAACCAGAAAGGCCTAGGGAAAAAATACACATACCGTTGTAATCGGGCGAGTTTCTACTTTCAGATGCAATAGGAATTTTTGGGTTAGGTCAATCCGTTCGCGAGATATGGGAGTTTGAATCCAAGAAATGGTTGAGAAGGCAAAAAATTTTTCGCAATTCCGCTGCTCCAAACGCTTAACCAGAATGGTCGAGGGAAAAAATACACATACCGTTGTAATCGGGCGAGTTTCTACTTTCAGATGCAATAGGAATTTTTGGGTAAGGTCAATCCGTTCGTGAGATATAGGAGTTTGAATCCAAGAAATGGTTGAGAAGGCAAAAAATCTTTCGCAATTCTGCTGCTCCAAACGCTTAACCAGATTGGGCTAGGGAAAAAAAGCACATACCGTTGTAATCGGGCGAGTTTCTACTTTCGGACGCAACAGGAGTTTTTGGGTTAGGTCAATCCGTTCGCGAGATATGGGAGTTTGAAGCCATGAAATGGTTGAGAAGGCAAAAAATTTTTCGCAATTCTGCTGCTGCAAACGCTTAACCAGAATGGCCTAGCGAAAAAATACACATACCGTTGAAATCTGGCGAGTTTCTACTTTCAGACGCAAGAGGAATTATTGGGTTAGGTCAATCCGTTCGCGAGATATGGGAGTTTGAAGCCAAGAAATGGTTGAGAAGGCAAAAAATTTTCCGCAATTCTGCTGCTCCAAACGCTTAACCAGAATGGCCTAGGGAAAAAATACACATACCGTTGCAATCGGGCGAGTTTCTACTTTCAGATGCAATAGGAATTTTTGGGTTAGGTCAATCCGTTCGCGAGATATGGGAGTTTGAAGCTAAGAAATGGTTGAGAAGACTACAAATTTTTCGCACTTCTGCTGCTCCAAACGCTTAACCATAATGGCCTGGGGAAAAAATACACATACCGTTGTAATCGGGCGAGTTTCTACTTTCAGATGCAATCGGAATTTTTGGGTTAGGTCAATCCGTTCACGAGGTATGGGAGTTTGAAGCCAAGAAATGGTTGAGAAGGCAAAAAATTTTTCGCAATTTTGCTGCTCCAAACGCTTAACCATAATGGCCTAGGGAAAAAATACACATACCGTTGTAATCGGGCGAGTTTCTACTTTCAGATGCAATAGGAATTTTTGGGTTAGGTCAATCCGTTCGCGAGATATGGGAGTTTGAATCCAAGAAATGGTTGAGAAGGCAAAAAATTTTTCGCAATTCCGCTGCTCCAAACGCTTAACCAGAATGGTCTAGGGACAAAATACACATACCGTTGTAATCGGGCGAGTTTCTACTTTCAGATGCAATAGGAATTTTTGGGTAAGGTCAATCCGTTCGTGAGATATAGGAGTTTGAATCCAAGAAATGGTTGAGAAGGCAAAAAATTTTTCGCAATTCTGCTGCTCCAAACGCTTAACCAGAATGGCCTAGGGAAAAAATACACATACCGTTGTAATCGGGCGAGTTTCTACTTTCAGATGCAATAGGAATTTTTGGGTTAGGTCAATCCGTTCGCGAGATATGGGAGTTTGAAGCTAAGAAATGGTTGAGAAGAGAACAAATTTTTCGCACTTCTGCTGCTCCAAACGCTTAACCAGAATGGCCTAGGGAAAAAATACACATACCGTTGTAATCGGGCGAGTTTCTTCTTTCAGATGCAATAGGAATTTTTGGGTTAGGTCAATCCGTTCGTGAGATATAGGAGTTTGAATCCAAGAAATGGTTGAGAAGGCAAAAAATTTTTCGCAATTCTGCTGCTCCAAACGCTTAACCAGAATGGCCTAGGGAAAAAATACACATACCGTTGTAATCGGGCGAGTTTCTACTTTCAGATGCAATAGGAATTTTTGGGTAAGGTCAATCCGTTCGTGAGATATAGGAGTTTGAATCCAAGAAATGGTTGAGAAGGCAAAAAATTTTTCGCAATTCTGCTGCTCCAAACGCTTAACCAGAATGGCCTAGGGAAAAAATACACATACCGTTGTAATCGGGCGAGTTTCTACTTTCAGATGCAATAGGAATTTTTGGGTTAGGTCAATCCGTTCGCGAGATAAGGGAGTTTGAAGCTAAGAAATGGTTGAGAAGACAACAAATTTTTCGCAATTCTGCTGCTCCAAAGGCCTAACCAGAATGACCTATGGAAAAAATACGCATACCGTGGTAATCGGGCGAGTTTCTTCTTTCAGACGCAGCAGGAATTTTTGGGTTTGGTCAATCCGTTCGCGAGATATGGGACTTTGAAGCTAAGAAATGGTTGAGAAGACATCAAATCTTTCGCAATTCTGCTGCTCCAAACGCTTAACCAGATTGGGCTAGGGAAAAAAAGCACATACCGTTGTAATCGGGCGAGTTTCTACTTTCAGACGCAACAGGAGTTTTTGGGTTAGGTCAATCCGTTCGCGAGATATGGGAGTTTGAAGCCATGAAATGGTTGAGAAGGCAAAAAATTTTTCGCAATTCTGCTGCTGCAAACGCTTAACCAGAATGGCCTAGGGAAAAAATACACATACCGTTGAAATCTGGCGAGTTTCTACTTTCAGACGCAAGAGGAATTTTTGGGTTAGGTCAATCCGTTCGCGAGATATGGGAGTTTGAAGCCAAGAAATGGTTGAGAAGGCAAAAAATTTTCCGCAATTCTGCTGCTCCAAACGCTTAACCAGAATGGCCTAGGGAAAAAATACACATACCGTTGCAATCGGGCGAGTTTCTACTTTCAGATGCAATAGGAATTTTTGGGTTAGGTCAATCCGTTCGCGAGATATGGGAGTTTGAAGCCAAGAAATGGTTGAGAAGACAACAAATTTTTCGCACTTCTGCTGCTCCAAACGCTTAACCAGAATGGCCTAGGGAAAAAATACACATACCGTTGTAATCGGGCGAGTTTCTACTTTCAGATGCAATAGGAATTTTTGGGTTAGGTCAATCCGTTCGCGAGATATGGGAGTTTGAATCCAAGAAATGGTTGAGAAGGCAAAAAATTTTTCGCAATTCCGCTGCTCCAAACGCTTAACCAGAATGGCCTAGGGAAAAAATACACATACCGTTGTAATCGGGCGAGTTTCTACTTTCAGATGCAATACGAATTTTTGGGTTAGGTCAATCCGTTCGCGAGATAAGGGAGTTTGAAGCTAAGAAATGGTTGAGAAGACAACAAATTTTTCGCACTTCTGCTGCTCCAAACGCTTAACCAGAATGGCCTAGGGAAAAAATACACATACCGTTGTAATCTGGCGAGTTTCTACTTTCAGATGCAATAGGAATTTTTGGGTAAGGTCAATCCGTTCGTGAGATATAGGAGTTTGAATCCAAGAAATGGTTGAGAAGGCAAAAAATTTTTCGCAATTCTGCTGCTCCAAACGCTTAACCAGAATGGCCTAGGGAAAAAATACGCATACCGTGGTAATCGGGCGAGTTTCTTCTTTCAGATGCAATAGGAATTTTTGGGTTAGGTCAATCCGTTCGTGAGATATAGGAGTTTGAATCCAAGAAATGGTTGAGAAGGCAAAAAATTTTTCGCAATTCTGCTGCTCCAAACGCTTAACCAGAATGGCCTAGGGAAAAAATACACATACCGTTGTAATCGGGCGAGTTTCTACTTTCAGATGCAATAGGAATTTTTGGGTAAGGTCAATCCGTTCGTGAGATATAGGAGTTTGAATCCAAGAAATGGTTGAGAAGGCAAAAAATTTTTCGCAATTCTGCTGCTCCAAACGCTTAACCAGAATGGCCTAGGGAAAAAATACACATACCGTTGTAATCGGGCGAGTTTCTTCTTTCAGACGCAGCAGGAATTTTTGGGTTTGGTCAATCCGTTCGCGAGATATGGGAGTTTGAAGACAAGAAATGGTAGAGAAGGCAAAAAATTTTTCGCGATTCTGCTGCCCCAAACGCTTAACCAGAATGGCCTAGGGAAAAAATACCCATACCGTTGTTATCGGACGAGTTTCTACTTTCAGTTACAATAGGAATTTTTGGGTTAGGTCAATCCGTTCGCGAGATATGGGAGTTTGAAGCCAAGAAATGGTTGAGAAGGCAAAAAATTTTCGCAATTCTGCTGCTCCAAACGCTTAACCAGAATGGCCTAGGGAAAAAATACACATACCGTTGTTATCGGGCGAGTCTCTACTTTCAGATGCAATAGGAATTTTTGGGTTAGGTCAATCCGTTCGCGAGATATGGGAGTTTGAATCCAAGAAATGGTTGAGAAGACAACAAATTTTTCGCACTTCTGCTGCTCCAAACGCTTAACCAGAATGGCCTAGGGAAAAAATACACATACCGTTGCAATCGGGCGAGTTTCTACTTTCAGATGCAATAGGAATTTTTGGGTTAGGTCAATCCGTTCGCGAGATATGGGAGTTTGAAGCTAAGAAATGGTTGAGAAGACAACAAATTTTTCGCACTTCTGCTGCTCCAAACGCTTAACCAGAATGGCCTAGGGAAAAAATACACATACCGTTGTAATCGGGCGAGTTTCTACTTTCAGATGCAATAGGAATTTTTGGGTTAGGTCAATCCGTTCGCGAGATATGGGAGTTTGAATCCAAGAAATGGTTGAGAAGGCAAAAAATTTTTCGCAATTCCGCTGCTCCAAACGCTTAACCAGAATGGCCTAGGGAAAAAATACACATACCGTTGTAATCGGGCGAGTTTCTACTTTCAGATGCAATACGAATTTTTGGGTTAGGTCAATCCGTTCGCGAGATAAGGGAGTTTGAAGCTAAGAAATGGTTGAGAAGACAACAAATTTTTCGCACTTCTGCTGCTCCAAACGCTTAACCAGAATGGCCTAGGGAAAAAATACACATACCGTTGTAATCTGGCGAGTTTCTACTTTCAGATGCAATAGGAATTTTTGGGTAAGGTCAATCCGTTCGTGAGATATAGGAGTTTGAATCCAAGAAATGGTTGAGAAGGCAAAAAATTTTTCGCAATTCTGCTGCTCCAAACGCTTAACCAGAATGGCCTAGGGAAAAAATACACATACCGTTGTAATCGGGCGAGTTTCTACTTTCAGATGCAATAGGAATTTTTGGGTTAGGTCAATCCGTTCGCGAGATATGGGAGTTTGAATCCAAGAAATGGTTGAGAAGGCAAAAAATTTTTCGCAATTCTGCTGCTCCAAACGCTTAACCAGAATGGCCTAGGGAAAAAATACGCATACCGTGGTAATCGGGCGAGTTTCTTCTTTCAGATGCAATAGGAATTTTTGGGTTAGGTGAATCCGTTCGTGAGATATAGGAGTTTGAATCCAAGAAATGGTTGAGAAGGCAAAAAATTTTTCGCAATTCTGCTGCTCCAAACGCTTAACCAGAATGGCCTAGGGAAAAAATACACATACCGTTGTAATCGGGCGAGTTTCTACTTTCAGATGCAATAGGAATTTTTGGGTAAGGTCAATCCGTTCGTGAGATATAGGAGTTTGAATCCAAGAAATGGTTGAGAAGGCAAAAAATTTTTCGCAATTCTGCTGCTCCAAACGCTTAACCAGAATGGCCTAGGGAAAAAATACACATACCGTTGTAATCGGGCGAGTTTCTTCTTTCAGACGCAGCAGGAATTTTTGGGTTTGGTCAATCCGTTCGCGAGATATGGGAGTTTGAAGACAAGAAATGGTAGAGAAGGCAAAAAATTTTTCGCGATTCTGCTGCCCCAAACGCTTAACCAGAATGGCCTAGGGAAAAAATACCCATACCGTTGTTATCGGACGAGTTTCTACTTTCAGTTACAATAGGAATTTTTGGGTTAGGTCAATCCGTTCGCGAGATATGGGAGTTTGAAGCCAAGAAATGGTTGAGAAGGCAAAAAATTTTCGCAATTCTGCTGCTCCAAACGCTTAACCAGAATGGCCTAGGGAAAAAATACACATACCGTTGTTATCGGGCGAGTCTCTACTTTCAGATGCAATAGGAATTTTTGGGTTAGGTCAATCCGTTCGTGAGATATAGGAGTTTGAATCCAAGAAATGGTTGAGAAGGCAAAAAATTTTTCGCAATTCTGCTGCTCCAAACGCTTAACCAGAAAAGCCTAGGGAAAAAATACACATACCGTTGTAATCGGGCGAGTTTCTACTTTCAGATGCAATAGGAATTTTTGGGTTAGGTCAATCCGTTCGCGAAAAATGGGAGTTTGAAGCCAAGAAATGGTTGAGAAGGCAACAAATTTTTCGCACTTCTGCTGCTCCAAACGCTTAACCAGAATGGCCAAGGGAAAAAATACACATACCGTTGTAATCGGGCGAGATTCTACTTTCAGATGCCATAGGAATTTTTGGGTTATATCAATCCGTTCGCGAGATATGGGAGTTTGAATCCAAGAAATGGTAGAGAAGGCAAAAAATTTTTCGCGATTCTGCTGCCCCAAACGCTTAACCAGAATGGCCTAGGGAAAAAATACCCATACCGTTGTAATCGGACGAGTTTCTACTTTCAGTTACAATAGGAATTTTTGGGTTAGGTCAATCCGTTCGCGAGATATGGGAGTTTGAAGCTAAGAAATGGTTGAGAAGTCAACAAATTTTTCGCAATTCTGCTGCTCCAAACGCTTAACCAGAATGGCCTAGGGAAAAAATACACATACCGTTGTAATCGGCGAGTTTCTAGTTTCAGATGCAATAGGAATTTTTGGGTTAGGTCAATCCGTTCGCGAGATATGGGAGTTTGAAGCCAAGAAATGGTTGAGAAGGCAAAAAATGTTTCGCAATTCTACTGCTCAAAACGATTAACCAGAATGCCCTAGGGAAAAAATACACATACCGCTGTAATCGGGCGAGTTTCTACTTTCAGATGCAATAGGAATTTTTGGGTTAGGTCAATCCGTTCGCGAGATATGGGAGTTTGAAGCCAAGAAATGGTTGAGAAGGCAAAAAATTTTTCGCAATTCTGCTGCTCCAAACGCTTAACCAGAATGGCCTAGGGAAAAAATACACATACCGTTGTTATCGGGCGAGTCTCTACTTTCAGATGCAATAGGAATTTTTGGGTTAGGTCAATCCGTTCGTGAGATATAGGAGTTTGAATCCAAGAAATGGTTGAGAAGGCAAAAAATTTTTCGCAATTCTGCTGCTCCAAACGCTTAACCAGAATGGCGTAGGGAAAAAATACACATACCGCTGTAATCGGGCGAGTTTCTACTTTCAGATGCTATAGGAATTTTTGGGTTAGGTCAATCCGTTCGCGAAAAATGGGAGTTTGAATCCAAGAAATGGTTGAGAAGGCAACAAATTTTTCGCACTTCTGCTGCTCCAAACGCTTAACCTGAATGGCCAAGGGAAAAAATACACATACCGTTGTAATCGGGCGAGATTCTACTTTCAGATGCAATAGGAATTTTTGGGTTAGGTCAATCCGTTCGCGAGATATGGGAGTTTGAATCCAAGAAATGGTAGAGAAGGCAAAAAATT
This sequence comes from Ptiloglossa arizonensis, assembly GCF_051014685.1. Lineage (NCBI taxonomy): Eukaryota > Metazoa > Arthropoda > Insecta > Hymenoptera > Colletidae > Ptiloglossa > Ptiloglossa arizonensis. The sequence goes on along the minus strand of NW_027478602.1, from coordinate 282,878 downwards.
TTTCGCGATTCTGCTGCCCCAAACGCTTAACCAGAATGGCCTAGGGAAAAAATACCCATACCGTTGTAATCGGACGAGTTTCTACTTTCAGTTACAATAGGAATTTTTGGGTTAGGTCAATCCGTTCGCGAAATATGGGAGTTTGAAGCCAAGAAATGGTTGAGAAGGCAAAAAATTTTTCGCAATTCTGCTGCTCCAAATGCTTAACCAGAATGGCCTAGGGAAAAAATACACATACCGTTGTTATCGGGCGAGTTTCTACTTTCAGATGCAATAGGAATTTTTGGGTTAGGTCAATCCGTTCGTGAGATATAGGAGTTTGAATCCAAGAAATGGTTGAGAAGGCAAAAAATTTTTCGCAATTCTGCTGCTCCAAACGCTTAACCAGAATGGCCTAGGGAAAAAATACACATACCGTTGTAATCGGGCGAGTTTCTACTTTCAGATGCAATAGGAATTTTTGGGTTAGGTCAAACCGTTCGCGAGATATGGGAGTTTGAATCCAAGAAATGGTAGAGAAGGCAAAAAATTTTTCGCGATTCTGCTGCCCCAAACGCTTAACCTGAATGGCCAAGGGAAAAAATACACATACCGTTGTAATCGGGCGAGATTCTACTTTCAGATGCAATAGGAATTTTTGGGTTAGGTCAATCCGTTCGCGAGATATGGGAGTTTGAATCCAAGAAATGGTAGAGAAGGCAAAAAATTTTTCGCGATTCTGCTGCCCCAAACGCTTAACCAGAATGGCCTAGGGAAAAAATACCCATACCGTTGTAATCGGACGAGTTTCTACTTTCAGTTACAATAGGAATTTTTGGGTTAGGTCAATCCGTTCGCGAAATATGGGAGTTTGAAGCCAAGAAATGGTTGAGAAGGCAAAAAATTTTTCGCAATTCTGCTGCTCCAAATGCTTAACCAGAATGGCCTAGGGAAAAAATACACATACCGTTGTTATCGGGCGAGTTTCGACTTTCAGATGCAATAGGAATTTTTGGGTTAGGTCAATCCGTTCGTGAGATATAGGAGTTTGAATCCAAGAAATGGTTGAGAAGGCAAAAAATTTTTCGCAATTCTGCTGCTCCAAACGCTTAACCAGAATGGCCTAGGGAAAAAATACACATACCGTTGTAATCGGGCGAGTTTCTACTTTCAGATGCAATAGGAATTTTTGGGTTAGGTCAAACCGTTCGCGAGATATGGGAGTTTGAATCCAAGAAATGGTAGAGAAGGCAAAAAATTTTTCGCGATTCTGCTGCCCCAAACGCTTAACCAGAATGGCCTAGGGAAAAAATACCCATACCGTTGTAATCGGACGAGTTTCTACTTTCAGTTACAATAGGAATTTTTGGGTTAGGTCAATCCGTTCGCGAGATATGGGAGTTTGAAGCTAAGAAATGTTTGACAAGTCAACAAATTTTTCGCAATTCTGCTGCTCCAAACGCTTAACCAGAAAAGCCTAGGGAAAAAATACACATACCGTTGTAATCGGGCGAGTTTCTACTTTCAGATGCAATAGGAATTTTTGGGTTAGGTCAATCCGTTCGCGAAAAATGGGAGTTTGAAGCCAAGAAATGGTTGAGAAGGCAACAAATTTTTCGCACTTCTGCTGCTCCAAACGCTTAACCAGAATGGCCAAGGGAAAAAATACACATACCGTTGTAATCGGGCGAGATTCTACTTTCAGATGCCATAGGAATTTTTGGGTTATGTCAATCCGTTCGCGAGATATGGGAGTTTGAATCCAAGAAATGGTAGAGAAGGCAAAAAATTTTTCGCGATTCTGCTGCCCCAAACGCTTAACCAGAATGGCCTAGGGAAAAAATACCCATACCGTTGTAATCGGACGAGTTTCTACTTTCAGTTACAATAGGAATTTTTGGGTTAGGTCAATCCGTTCGCGAGATATGGGAGTTTGAAGCTAAGAAATGGTTGAGAAGTCAACAAATTTTTCGCAATTCTGCTGCTCCAAACGCTTAACCAGAATGGCCTAGGGAAAAAATACACATACCGTTGTAATCGGCGAGTTTCTAGTTTCAGATGCAATAGGAATTTTTGGGTTAGGTCAATCCGTTCGCGAGATATGGGAGTTTGAAGCCAAGAAATGGTTGAGAAGGCAAAAAATGTTTCGCAATTCTACTGCTCAAAACGATTAACCAGAATGGCCTAGGGAAAAAATACACATACCGCTGTAATCGGGCGAGTTTCTACTTTCAGATGCAATAGGAATTTTTGGGTTAGGTCAATCCGTTCGCGAGATATGGGAGTTTGAAGCCAAGAAATGGTTGAGAAGGCAAAAAATTTTTCGCAATTCTGCTGCTCCAAACGCTTAACCAGAATGGCCTAGGGAAAAAATACACATACCGTTGTTATCGGGCGAGTCTCTACTTTCAGATGCAATAGGAATTTTTGGGTTAGGTCAATCCGTTCGTGAGATATAGGAGTTTGAATCCAAGAAATGGTTGAGAAGGCAAAAAATTTTTCGCAATTCTGCTGCTCCAAACGCTTAACCAGAATGGCCTAGGGAAAAAATACACATACCGCTGTAATCGGGCGAGTTTCTACTTTCAGATGCTATAGGAATTTTTGGGTTAGGTCAATCCGTTCGCGAAAAATGGGAGTTTGAATCCAAGAAATGGTTGAGAAGGCAACAAATTTTTCGCACTTCTGCTGCTCCAAACGCTTAACCTGAATGGCCAAGGGAAAAAATACACATACCGTTGTAATCGGGCGAGATTCTACTTTCAGATGCAATAGGAATTTTTGGGTTAGGTCAATCCGTTCGCGAGATATGGGAGTTTGAATCCAAGAAATGGTAGAGAAGGCAAAAAATTTTTCGCGATTCTGCTGCCCCAAACGCTTAACCAGAATGGCCTAGGGAAAAAATACCCATACCGTTGTAATCGGACGAGTTTCTACTTTCAGTTACAATAGGAATTTTTGGGTTAGGTCAATCCGTTCGCGAAATATGGGAGTTTGAAGCCAAGAAATGGTTGAGAAGGCAAAAAATTTTTCGCAATTCTGCTGCTCCAAATGCTTAACCAGAATGGCCTAGGGAAAAAATACACATACCGTTGTTATCGGGCGAGTTTCTACTTTCAGATGCAATAGGAATTTTTGGGTTAGGTCAATCCGTTCGTGAGATATAGGAGTTTGAATCCAAGAAATGGTTGAGAAGGCAAAAAATTTTTCGCAATTCTGCTGCTCCAAACGCTTAACCAGAATGGCCTAGGGAAAAAATACACATACCGTTGTAATCGGGCGAGTTTCTACTTTCAGATGCAATAGGAATTTTTGGGTTAGGTCAAACCGTTCGCGAGATATGGGAGTTTGAATCCAAGAAATGGTAGAGAAGGCAAAAAATTTTTCGCGATTCTGCTGCCCCAAACGCTTAACCAGAATGGCCTAGGGAAAAAATACCCATACCGTTGTAATCGGACGAGTTTCTACTTTCAGTTACAATAGGAATTTTTGGGTTAGGTCAATCCGTTCGCGAGATATGGGAGTTTGAAGCTAAGAAATGTTTGACAAGTCAACAAATTTTTCGCAATTCTGCTGCTCCAAACGCTTAACCAGAATGGCCTAGGGAAAAAATACGCATACCGTTGTTATCGGGCGAGTCTCTACTTTCAGATGCAATAGGAATTTTTGGGTTAGGTCAATCCGTTCGTGAGATATAGGAGTTTGAATCCAAGAAATGGTTGAGAAGGCAAAAAATTTTTCGCAATTCTGCTGCTCCAAACGCTTAACCAGAATGGCCTAGGGAAAAAATACACATACCGTTGTAATCGGGCGAGTTTCTACTTTCAGATGCAATAGGAATTTTTGGGTTAGGTCAATCCGTTCGTGAGATATAGGAGTTTGAATCCAAGAAATGGTTGAGAAGGCAAAAAATTTTTCGCAATTCTGCTGCTCTAAACGCTTAACCAGAATGGCCTAGGGAAAAAATACACATACCGTTGTAATCGGGCGAGTTTCTACTTTCAGATGCAATAGGAATTTTTGGGTTAGGTCAATCCTGCTGCTCTAAACGCTTAACCAGAATGGCCTAGGGAAAAAATACACATACCGTTGTAATCGGGCGAGTTTCTACTTTCAGATGCAATAGGAATTTTTGGGTTAGGTCAATCCGTTCGCGAAATATGGCAGTTTGAAGCCAAGAAATGGTTGAGAAGGCAAAAAATTTTTCGCAATTCTGCTGCTCCAAACGCTTAACCAGAATGGCCATGGGAAAAAATACACATACCGTTGTAATCGGGCGAGTTTCTACTTTCAGATGCAATAGGAATTTTTGGGTTAGGTCAATCCGTTCGCGAAAAATGGGAGTTTGAAGCCAAGAAATGGTTGAGGAGGCAACAAATTTTTCGCACTTCTGCTGCTCCAAACGCTTAACCAGAACGGCCAAGGGGAAAAATACACATACCGTTGTAATCGGGCGAGATTCTACTTTCAGATGCAATAGGAATTTTTGGGTTAGGTCAATCCGTTCGCGAGATATGGGAGTTTGAATCCAAGAAATGGTAGAGAAGGCAAAAAATTTTTCGCGATTCTGCTGCCCCAAACGCTTAACCAGAATGGCCTAGGGAAAAAATACCCATACCGTTGTAATCGGACGAGCTTCTACTTTCAGTTACAATAGGAATTTTTGGGTTAGGTCAATCCGTTCGCGAGATATGGGAGTTTGAATCCAAGAAGTGGTTGAGAAGGCAAGAAATTTTTCGCAATTCTGCTGCTCCAAACGCTTAACCAGAATGGGCTAGGGAGAAAATACACATACCGTTGCCATCGGGCGAGTTTCTACTTTCAGATGCAATAGGAAATTTGGGTTAGGTCAATCCGTTCACGAGGTATGGGAGTTTGAAGACAAGAAATGGTAGAGAAGGCAAAAAATTTTTCGCAACTCTGCTGCCCCAAACGCTTAACCAGAATGGCCTAGGGAAAAAATACCCATACCGTTGTAATCGGACGAGCTTCTACTTTCAGTTACAATAGGAATTTTTGGGTTAGGTCAATCCGTTCGCGAGATATGGGAGTATGAAGCTAAGAAATGGTTGAGAAGTCAACAAATTTTACGCAATTCTGCTGCTCCAAACGCTTAACCAGAATGGGCTAGGGAAAAAATACACATACCGTTGCCATCGGGCGAGTTTCTACTTTCAGATGCAATAGGAATTTTTGGGTTAGGTCAATCCGTTCACGAGGTATGGGAGTTTGAAGCCAAGAAATGGTTGAGAAGGCAAAACATTTTTCGCAATTCTGCTGCTCCAAACGCTTAACCAGAATGGCCTAGGGAAAAAATACACATACCGTTGTTATTGGGCGAGCCTCTACTTTCAGATGCAATAGGAATTTTTGGGTTAGGTCAATCCGTTCGTGAGATATAGGAGTTTGAATCCACGAAATGGTTGAGAAGGCAAAAAATTTTTTGCAATTCTGCTGCTCCAAACGCTTAACCAGAATGGCCTAGGGAAAAAATACACATACTGTTGTAATCGGGCGAGTTTCTACTTTCAGATGCAATAGGAATTTTTGGGTTAGGTCAATCCGTTCGCGAAATATGGGAGTTTGAAGCCAAGAAATGGTTGAGAAGGCAACAAATTTTTCGCACTTCTGCTGCTCCAAACGCTTAACCAGAATGGCCAAGGGAAAAAATACACATACCGTTGTAATCGGGCGAGATTCTACTTTCAGATGCAATAGGAATTTTTGGGTTAGGTCAATCCGTTCGCGAGATATGGGAGTTTGAATCCAAGAAATGGTTGAGAAGGCAAGAAATATTTCGCAATTCTGCTGCTCCAAACGCTTAACCAGAATGGGCTAGGGAAAAAAAAACATACCGTTGCCATCCAGGCGAGTCTCTACTTTCAGATGCAATAGGAATTTTTGGGTTAGGTCAATCCGTTCGTGAGATATAGGAGTTTGAATCCAAGAAATGGATGAGAAGGCAAAAAATTTTTCGCAATTCTGCTGCTCCAAACGCTTAACCAGAATGGCCTAGGGAAAAAATACACATACCGTTGTAATCGGCGAGTTTCTAGTTTCAGATGCAATAGGAATTTTTGGGTTAGGTCAATCCGTTCGCGAGATATGGGAGTTTGAAGCCAAGAAATGGTTGAGAAGGCAAAAAATGTTTCGCAATTCTACTGCTCAAAACGATTAACTAGAATGGCCTAGGGAAAAAATACACATACCGCTGTAATCGGGCGAGTTTCTACTTTCAGATGCAATAGGAATTTTTGGGTTAGGTCAATCCGTTCGCGAGATATGGGAGTTTGAATCCAAGAAGTGGTTGAGAAGGCAAGAAATTTTTCGCAATTCTGCTGCTCCAAACGCTTAACCAGAATGGGCTAGGGAGAAAATACACATACCGTTGCCATCGGGCGAGTTTCTACTTTCAGATGCAATAGGAAATTTGGGTTAGGTCAATCCGTTCACGAGGTATGGGAGTTTGAAGACAAGAAATGGTAGAGAAGGCAAAAAATTTTTCGCAATTCTGCTGCCCCAAACGCTTAACCAGAATGGCCTAGGGAAAAAATACCCATACCGTTGTAATCGGACGAGTTTCTACTTTCAGTTACAATAGGAATTTTTGGGTTAGGTCAATCCGTTCGCGAAATATGGGAGTTTGAAGCCAAGAAATGGTTGAGAAGGCAAAAAATTTTTCGCAATTCTGCTGCTCCAAACGCTTAACCAGAATAGCCTAGGGAAAAAATACACATACCGTTGTTATCGGGCGAGTTTCTACTTTCAGATGCAATAGGAATTTTTGGGTTAGGTCAATCCGTGCGTGAGATATAGGAGTTTGAATCCAAGAAATGGTTGAGAAGGCAAAAAATTTTTCGCAATTCTGCTGCTCCAAACGCTTGACCAGAATGGCCTAGGGAAAAAATACACATACCGTTGTAATCGGGCGAGTTTCTACTTTCAGATGCAATAGGAATTTTTGGGTTAGGTCAATCCGTTCGCGAAATATGGGAGTTTGAAGCCAAGAAATGGTTGAGAAGGCAAAAAATTTTTCGCAATTCTGCTGCTCCAAACGCTTAACCAGAATGGCCATGGGAAAAAATACACATACCGTGGTAATCGGGCGAGTTTCTACTTTCAGATGCAATAGGAATTTTTGGGTTAGGTCAATCCGTTCGCGAAAAATGGGAGTTTGAAGCCAAGAAATGGTTGAGAAGGCAACAAATTTTTCGCACTTCTGCTGCTCCAAACGCTTAACCAGAATGGCCAAGGGAAAAAATACACATACCGTTGTAATCGGGCGAGATTCTACTTTCAGATGCAATAGGAATTTTTGGGTTAGGTCAATCCGTTCGCGAGATATGGGAGTTTGAATCCAAGAAATGGTAGAGAAGGCAAAAAATTTTTCGCGATTCTGCTGCCCCAAACGCTTAACCAGAATGGCCTAGGGAAAAAATACCCATACCGTTGTAATCGGACGAGTTTCTACTTTCAGTTACAATAGGAATTTTTGAGTTAGGTCAATCCGTTCGCGAGATATGGGAGTTTGAAGCTAAGAAATGGTTGAGAAGTCAACAAATTTTACGCAATTCTGCTGCTCCAAACGCTTAACCAGAATGGCCTAGGGAAAAAATACACATACCGTTGTAATCGGGCGAGTTTCTACTTTCAGATGCAATAGGAATTTTTAGGTTAGGTCAATCCGTTCGCGAGATATGGGAGTTTGAAGCCAAGAAATGGTTGAGAAGGCAAAAAATTTTTCGCAATTCTGCTGCTCCAAACGCTTAACCAGAATGGCCTAGGGAAAAAATACACATACCGTTGTTATCGGGCGAGTCTCTACTTTCAGATGCAATAGGAATTTTTGGGTTAGGTCAATCCGTTCGTGAGATATAGGAGTTTGAATCCAAGAAATGGTTGAGAAGGCAAAAAATTTTTCGCAATTCTGCTGCTCCAAACGCTTAACCAGAATGGCCTAGGGAAAAAATACACATACCGTTGTAATCGGGCGAGTTTCTACTTTCAGATGCAATAGGAATTTTTGGGTTAGGTCAATCCGTTCGCGAAATATGGGAGTTTGAAGCCAAGAAATGGTTGAGAAGGCAACAAATTTTTCGCACTTCTGCTGCTCCAAACGCTTAACCAGAATGGCCTAGGGAAAAAATACACATACCGTTGAAATCTGGCGAGTTTCTACTTTCAGACGCAACAGGAATTTTTGGGTTAGGTCAATCCGTTCACGAGGTATGGGAGTTTGAAGCCAAGAAATGGTTGAGAAGGCAAAAAATGTTTCGCAATTCTACTGCTCAAAACGATTAACCAGAATGGCCTAGGGAAAAAATACACATACCGCTGTAATCGGGCGAGTTTCTACTTTCAGATGCAATAGGAATTTTTGGGTTAGGTCAATCCGTTCGCGAGATATGGGAGTTTGAAGCCAAGAAATGGTTGAGAAGGCAAAAAATTTTTCGCAATTCTGCTGCTCCAAACGCTTAACCAGAATGGCCTAGGGAAAAAATACACATACCGTTGTTATCGGGCGAGTCTCTACTTTCAGATGCAATAGGAATTTTTGGGTTAGGTCAATCCGTTCGTGAGATATAGGAGTTTGAATCCAAGTAATGGTTGAGATGGCAAAAAATTTTTCGCAATTCTGCTGCTCCAAACGCTTAACCAGAATGGCCTAGGGAAAAAATACACATACCTTTGTAATCGGGCGAGTTTCTACTTTCAGATGCAATAGGAATTTTTGGGTTAGGTCAATCCGTTCGCGAAATATGGGAGTTTGAAGCCAAGAAATGGTTGAGAAGGCAACAAATTTTTCGCACTTCTGCTGCTCCAAACGCTTAACCAGAATGGCCAAGGGAAAAAATACACATACCGTTGTAATCGGGCGAGATTCTACTTTCAGATGCAATAGGAATTTTTGGGTTAGGTCAATCCGTTCGCGAGATATGGGAGTTTGAATCCAAGAAATGGTTGAGAAGGCAAGAAATATTTCGCAATTCTGCTGCTCCAAACGCTTAACCAGAATGGGCTAGGGAAAAAATACACATACCGTTGCCATCGGGCGAGTTTCTACTTTCAGATGCAATAGGAATTTTTGGGTTAGGTCAATCCGTTCACGAGGTATGGGAGTTTGAAGACAAGAAATGGTAGAGAAGGCAAAAAATTTTTCGCAATTCTGCTGCCCCAAACGCTTAACCAGAATGGCCTAGGGAAAAAATACCCATACCGTTGTAATCGGACGAGTTTCTACTTTCAGTTACAATAGGAATTTTTGGGTTAGGTCAATCCGTTCGCAAGATATGGGAGTTTGAAGCTAAGAAATGGTTGAGAAGTCAACAAATTTTTCGCACTTCTGCTGCTCCAAACGCTTAACCAGAATGGCCTAGGGAAAAAATACACATACCGTTGTCATCGGCGAGTTTCTACTTTCAGATGCAATAGGAATTTTTGGGTTAGGTCAATCCGTTCGCGAGATATGGGAGTTTGAAGCCAAGAAATTTTTCGCAATACTGCTGCTCCAAACGCTTAACCAGAATGGGCTAGGGAAAAAATACACATACCGTTGTCATCGGCGAGTTTCTACTTTCAGATGCAATAGGAATTTTTGGGTTAGGTCAATCCGTTCGCGAGATATGGGAGTTTGAAGCCAAGAAATGGTTGAGAAGGCAAAAAATTTTTCGCAATTCTGCTGCTCCAAACGCTTAACCAGAATGGCCTAGGGAAAAAATACACATACCGTTGTAATCGGGCGAGTTTCTACTTTCAGATGCAATAGGAATTTTTGGGTTAGGTCAATCCGTTCGCGAAATATGGGAGTTTGATGCCAAGAAATGGTTGAGAAGGCAAAAAATTTTTCGCAATTTTACTGCTCCAAACGCTTAACCATAATGGCCTAGGGAAAAAATACACATACCGTTGAAATCTGGCGAGTTTCTACTTTCAGACGCAACAGCAATTTTTGGGTTAGGTCAATCCGTTCGCGAGATATGGGAGTTTGAAGCCAAGAAATGGTTGAGAAGGCAAAAAATTTTTCGCACTTCTGCTGCTCCAAACGCTTAACCAGAATGGCCTAGGGAAAAAATAGACATACCGTTGAAATCTGGCGAGTTTCTACTTTCAGACGCAACAGGAATTTTTGGGTTAGGTCAATCCGTTCGCGAGATATGGGAGTTTGAAGCCAAGAAATGGTTGAGAAGGCAAAAAATTTTTCGCAATTCTGCTGCTCCAAACGCTTAACCAGAATGGCCTAGGGAAAAAATACCCATACCGTTGTAAACGGGCGAGTTTCTACTTTCAGGTACAATAGGAATTTTTGGGTTAGGTCAATCCGTTCGCGAGATAAGGGAGTTTGAAGCTAAGAAATTGTTGAGAAGACAACAAATTTTTCGCACTTCTGCTGCTCCAAACGCTTAACCAGAATGGCCTAGGGAAAAAATAGACATACCGTTGAAATCTGGCGAGTTTCTACTTTCAGACGCAACAGGAATTTTTGGGTAAGGTCAATCCGTTCGCGAGATATGGGAGTTTGAAGCCAAGAAATGGTTGAGAAGGCAAAAAATTTTTCGCAATTCTGCTGCTCCAAACGCTTAACCAGAATGGCCTAGGGAAAAAATACCCATAGCGTTGTAAACGGGCGAGTTTCTACTTTCAGGTACAATAGGAATTTTTGGGTTAGGTCAATCCGTTCGCGAGATAAGGGAGTTTGAAGCTAAGAAATTGTTGAGAAGACAACAAATTTTTCGCACTTCTGCTGCTCCAAACGCTTAACCAGAATGGCCTAGGGAAAAAATACACATACCGTTGTAATCGGGCGAGTTTCTACTATAAGATGCAATAGGAATTTTTGGGTGAGGTCAATCCGTTCGTGAGATATAGGAGTTTGAATCCAAGAAATGGTTGAGAAGGCAAAAAATTTTTCGCAATTCTGCTGCTCCAAACGCTTAACCAGAATGGCCTAGGGAAAAAATACACATACCGTTGTAATCGGGCGAGTCTCTACTTTCAGATGCAATAGGAATTTTTGGGTTAGGTCAATCCGTTCACGAGATATGGGAGTTTGAAGCTAAGAAATGGTTGAGAAGACAACAAATTTTTCTCACTTCTGCTGCTCCAAACGCTTAACCAGAATGGCCTAGGGAAAAAATACACATACCGTTGTAATCGGGCGAGTTTCTACTTTCAGATGCAATAGGAATTTTTGGGTTAGGTCAATCCGTTCGCGAAATGTGGGAGTTTGAAGCCAAGAAATGGTTGAGAAGGCAAAAAATTTTTCGCAATTTTACTGCTCCAAACGCTTAACCATAATGGCCTAGGGAAAAAATACACATACCGTTGTAATCGGGCGAGTTTCTACTTTCAGATGCAATAGGAATTTTTGGGTTAGGTCAATCCGTTCACGAGGTATGGGAGTTTGAAGCCAAGAAATGGTTGGGAAGGCAAAAAATTTTTCGCAATTCTGCTGCCCCAAACGCTTAACCAGAATGGCCTAGGGAAAAAATATCCATACCGTTGTAATCGGACGAGTTTCTACTTTCAGTTACAATAGGAATTTTTGGGTTAGGTCAATCCGTTCGCGAGATATGGGAGTTTCAAGCTAAGAAATGGTTGAGAAGAGAACAATTTTTTCGCAATTCTGCTGCTCCAAACGCTTAACCAGAATGGCCTAGGGAAAAAATACACATACCGTTGTAATCTGGCGAGTTTCTACTTTCAGATGCAATAGGAATTTTTGGGTTAGGTCAATCCGTTCGCGAAATATGGGAGTTTGAAGCCAAGAAATGGTTGAGAAGGCAAAAAATTTTTCGCAATTTTACTGCTCCAAACGCTTAACCATAATGGCCTAGGGAAAAAATACACATACCGTTGTAATCGGGAGAGTTTCTACTTTCAGATGCAATAGGAATTTTTGTGTTAGGTCAATCCGTTCACGAGGTATGGGAGTTTGAAGCCAAGAAATGGATGAGAAGGCAAAAAATTTTTCGCAATTCTGCTGCCCCAAACGCTTAACCAGAATGGCCTAGGGAAAAAATATCCATACCGTTGTAATCGGACGAGTTTCTACTTTCAGTTACAATAGGAATTTTTGGGTTTGGTCAATCCGTTTGCGAGATATGGGCGTTTGAAGCTAAGAAATGGTTGAGAAGATAACAAATTTTTCGCACTTCTGCTGCTCCAAACGCTTAACCAGAATGGCCTAGGGAAAAAATACACATACCGTTGTAATCGGGCGAGTTTCTACTTTCAGATGCAATAGGAATTTTTGGGTTAGGTCAATCCGTTCGCGAAATATGCGAGTTTGAAGCCAAGAAATGGTTGAGAAGGCAAAAAATTTTTCGCAATTCTGCTGCTGCAAACGCTTAACCAGAATGGCCTAGGGATAAAATACACATACCGTTGAAATCTGGCGAGTTTCTACTTTCAGACGCAACAGGAATTTTTGGGTTAGGTCAATCCGTTCGCGAGATATGGGAGTTTGAAGCCAAGAAATGGTTGAGAAGGCAACAAATTTTTCGCACTTCTGCTGCTCCAAACGCTTAACCAGAATGGCCAAGGGAAAAAATACACATACCGTTGTAATCGGGCGAGATTCTACTTTCAGACGCAACAGGAATTTTTGGGTAAGGTCAATCCGTTCGCGAGATATGGGAGTTTGAAGCCAAGAAATGGTTGAGAAGGCAAAAAATTTTTCGCAATTCTGCTGCTCCAAACGCTTAACCAGAATGGCCTAGGGAAAAAATACCCATAGCGTTGTAAACGGGCGAGTTTCTACTTTCAGGTACAATAGGAATTTTTGGGTTAGGTCAATCCGTTCGCGAGATAAGGGAGTTTGAAGCTAAGAAATTGTTGAGAAGACAACAAATTTTTCGCACTTCTGCTGCTCCAAACGCTTAACCAGAATGGCCTAGGGAAAAAATACACATACCGTTGTAATCGGGCGAGTTTCTACTATAAGATGCAATAGGAATTTTTGGGTGAGGTCAATCCGTTCGTGAGATATAGGAGTTTGAATCCAAGAAATGGTTGAGAAGGCAAAAAATTTTTCGCAATTCTGCTGCTCCAAACGCTTAACCAGAATGGCCTAGGGAAAAAATACACATACCGCTGTAATCGGGCGAGTTTCTACTTTCAGATGCAATAGGAATTTTTGGGTTAGGTCAATCCGTTCGCGAAATATGGGAGTTTGAAGCCAAGAAATGGTTGAGAAGGCAAAAAATTTTTCGCAATTCTGCTGCTGCAAACGCTTAACCAGAATGGCCTAGGGATAAAATACACATACCGTTGAAATCTGGCGAGTTTCTACTTTCAGACGCAACAGGAATTTTTGGGTTAGGTCAATCCGTTCGCGAGGTATGGGAGTTTGAAGCCAAGAAATGGTTGAGAAGGCAACAAATTTTTCGCACTTCTGCTGCTGCAAACGCTTAACCAGAATGGCCAAGGGAAAAAATACACATACCGTTGTAATCGGGCGAGATTCTACTTTCAGATGCAATAGGAATTTTTGGGTTAGGTCAATCCGTTCGCGAGATATGGGAGTTTGAATCCAAGAAATGGTAGAGAAGGCAAAAAATTTTTCGCGATTCTGCTGCCCCAAACGCTTAACCAGAATGGCCTAGGGAAAAAATACCCATACCGTTGCAATCGGACGAGTTTCTACTTTCAGTTACAATAGGAATTTTTGGGTTAGGTCAATCCGTTCGCGAGATATGGGAGTTTGAAGCTAAGAAATGGTTGAGAAGTCAACAAATTTTACGCAATTCTGCTGCTCCAAACGCTTAACCAGAATGGCCTAGGGAAAAAATACACATACCGTTGTAATCGGCGAGTTTCTAGTTTCAGATGCAATAGGAATTTTTGGGTTAGGTCAATCCGTTCGCGAGATATGGGAGTTTGAAGCCAAGAAATGGTTGAGAAGGCAAAAAATGTTTCGCAATTCTACTGCTCAAAACGATTAACCAGAATGGCCTAGGGAAAAAATACACATACCGCTGTAATCGGGCGAGTTTCTACTTTCAGATGCAATAGGAATTTTTGGGTTAGGTCAATCCGTTCGCGAGATATGGGAGTTTGAAGCCAAGAAATGGTTGAGAAGGCAAAAAATTTTTCGCAATTCTGCTGCTCCAAACGCTTAACCAGAATGGCCTAGGGAAAAAATACACATACCGTTGTAATCGGGCGTGTTTCTACTTTCAGATGCAATAGGAATTTTTGGGTTAGGTCAATCCGTTCGCGAAAAATGGGAGTTTGAAGCCAAGAAATGGTTGAGAAGGCAACAAATTTTTCGCACTTCTGCTGCTCCAAACGCTTAACCAGAATGGCCAAGGGAAAAAATACACATACCGTTGTAATCGGGCGAGTTTCAACTTTCAGATGCAATAGGAATTTTTGGGTTAGGTCAATCCGTTCGCGAGATATGGGAGTTTGAATCCAAGAAATGGTTGAGAAGGCAAGAAATTTTTCGCAATTCTGCTGCTCCAAACGCTTAACCAGAATGGGCTAGGGAAAAAATACACATACCGTTGCCATCGGGCGAGTTTCTACTTTCAGATGCAATAGGAATTTTTGGGTTAGGTCAATCCGTTCACGAGGTATGGGAGTTTGAAGACAAGAAATGGTAGAGAAGCCAAAAAATTTTTCGCAATTCTGCTGCCCCAAACGCTTAACCAGAATGGCCTAGGGAAAAAATACCCATACCGTTGTAATCGGACGAGTTTCTACTTTCAGTTACAATAGGAATTTTCGGGTTAGGTCAATCCGTTCGCAAGATATGGGAGTTTGAAGCTAAGAAATGGTTGAGAAGTCAACAAATTTTTCGCACTTCTGCTGCTCCATACGCTTAACCAGAATGGCCTAGGGAAAAAATACACATACCGTTGTAATCGGGCGAGTTTCTACTTTCAGTTGCAATAGGAATTTTTGGGTTAGGTCAATCCGTTCGCGAGATATGGGAGTTTGAAGCTAAGAAATGGTTGAGAAGACAACAAATTTTTCGCACTTCTGCTGCTCCAAACGCTTAACCAGAATGGCCTAGGGAAAAAATACACATACCGTTGAAATCTGGCGAGTTTCTACTTTCAGACGCAACAGGAATTTTTGGGTTAGGTCAATCCGTTCGCGAGATATGGGAGTTTGAAGCCAAGAAATGGTTGAGAAGGCAAAAAATTTTTCGCAATTCTGCTGCCCCAAACGCTTAACCAGAATGGCCTAGGGAAAAAATACACATACCGTTGTAATCGGCGAGTTTCTAGTTTCAGATGCAATAGGAATTTTTGGGTTAGGTCAATCCGTTCGCGAGATATGGGAGTTTGAAGCCAAGAAATGGTTGAGAAGGCAAAAAATGTTTCGCAATTCTACTGCTCAAAACGATTAACCAGAATGGCCTAGGGAAAAAATACACATACCGCTGTAATCGGGCGAGTTTCTACTTTCAGATACAATAGGAATTTTTGGGTTAGGTCAATCCGTTCGCGAGATATGGGAGTTTGAAGCCAAGAAATGGTTGAGAAGGCAAAAAATTTTTCGCAATTCTGCTGCTCCAAACGCTTAACCAGAATGGCCTAGGGAAAAAATACACATACCGTTGTAATCGGGCGTGTTTCTACTTTCAGATGCAATAGGAATTTTTGGGTTAGGTCAATCCGTTCGCGAAATATGGGAGTTTGAAGCCAAGAAATGGTTGAGAAGGCAACAAATTTTTCGCACTTCTGCTGCTCCAAACGCTTAACCAGAATGGCCAAGGGAAAAAATACACATACCGCTGTAATCGGGCGAGATTCAACTTTCAGATGCAATAGGAATTTTTGGGTTAGGTCAATCCGTTCGCGAGATATGGGAGTTTGAATCCAAGAAATGGTTGAGAAGGCAAGAAATTTTTCGCAATTCTGCTGCTCCAAACGCTTAACCAGAATGGGCTAGGGAAAAAATACACATACCGTTGCCATCGGGCGAGTTTCTACTTTCAGATGCAATAGGAATTTTTGGGTTAGGTCAATCCGTTCACGAGGTATGGGAGTTTGAAGACAAGAAATGGTAGAGAAGCCAAAAAATTTTTCGCAATTCTGCTGCCCCAAACGCTTAACCAGAATGGCCTAGGGAAAAAATACCCATACCGTTGTAATCGGACGAGTTTCTACTTTCAGTTGCAATAGGAATTTTTGGGTTAGGTCAATCCGTTCGCAAGATATGGGAGTTTGAAGCTAAGAAATGGTTGAGAAGTCAACAAATTTTTCGCACTTCTGCTGCTCCATACGCTTAACCAGAATGGCCTAGGGAAAAAATACACATACCGTTGTAATCGGGCGAGTTTCTACTTTCAGTTGCAATAGGAATTTTTGGGTTAGGTCAATCCGTTCGCGAGATATGGGAGTTTGAAGCTAAGAAATGGTTGAGAAGACAACAAATTTTTCGCACTTCTGCTGCTCCAAACGCTTAACCAGAATGGCCTAGGGAAAAAATACACATACCGTTGAAATCTGGCGAGTTTCTACTTTCAGACGCAACAGGAATTTTTGGGTTAGGTCAATCCGTTCGCGAGATATGGGAGTTTGAAGCCAAGAAATGGTTGAGAAGGCAAAAAATTTTTCGCAATTCTGCTGCCCCAAACGCTTAACCAGAATGGCCTAGGGAAAAAATATCCATACCGTTGTAATCGGGCGAGTTTCTACTTTCAGGTACAATAGGAATTTTTGGGTTAGGTCAATCCGTTCGCGAAATATGGGAGTTTGAAGCCAAGAAATGGTTGAGAAGGCAAAAAATTTTTCGCAATTCTGCTGCTCCAAACGCTTAACCAGAATGGCCATGGGAAAAAATACACATACCGTGGTAATCGGGCGAGTTTCTACTTTCAGATGCAATAGGAATTTTTGGGTTAGGTCAATCCGTTCGCGAAAAATGGGAGTTTGAAGCCAAGAAATGGTTGAGAAGGCAACAAATTTTTCGCACTTCTGCTGCTCCAAACGCTTAACCAGAATGGCCAAGGGAAAAAATACACATACCGTTGTAATCGGGCGAGATTCTACTTTCAGATGCAATAGGAATTTTTGGGTTAGGTCAATCCGTTCGCGAGATATGGGAGTTTGAATCCAAGAAATGGTAGAGAAGGCAAAAAATTTTTCGCGATTCTGCTGCCCCAAACGCTTAACCAGAATGGCCTAGGGAAAAAATACCCATACCGTTGTAATCGGACGA
Source organism: Ptiloglossa arizonensis (assembly GCF_051014685.1). NCBI lineage: Eukaryota > Metazoa > Arthropoda > Insecta > Hymenoptera > Colletidae > Ptiloglossa > Ptiloglossa arizonensis. The sequence continues at coordinate 265,724 of NW_027478602.1, read as the reverse complement.
GCTTCTACTTTCAGTTACAATAGGAATTTTTGGGTTAGGTCAATCCGTTCGCGAGATATGGGAGTTTGAAGCTAAGAAATGGTTGAGAAGTCAACAAATTTTACGCAATTCTGCTGCTCCAAACGCTTAACCAGAATGGCCTAGGGAAAAAATACACATACCGTTGTAATCGGCGAGTTTCTAGTTTCAGATGCAATAGGAATTTTTGGGTTAGGTCAATCCGTTCGCGAGATATGGGAGTTTGAAGCCAAGAAATGGTTGAGAAGGCAAAAAATGTTTCGCAATTCTACTGCTCAAAACGATTAACCAGAATGGCCTAGGGAAAAAATACACATACCGCTGTAATCGGGCGAGTTTCTACTTTCAGATGCAATAGGAATTTTTGGGTTAGGTCAATCCGTTCGCGAAAAATGGGAGTTTGAAGCCAAGAAATGGTTGAGAAGGCAACAAATTTTTCGCACTTCTGCTGCTCCAAACGCTTAACCAGAATGGCCAAGGGAAAAAATACACATACCGTTGTAATCGGGCGAGATTCTACTTTCAGATGCAATAGGAATTTTTGGGTTAGGTCAATCCGTTCGCGAGATATGGGAGTTTGAATCCAAGAAATGGTAGAGAAGGCAAAAAATTTTTCGCGATTCTGCTGCCCCAAACGCTTAACCAGAATGGCCTAGGGAAAAAATACCCATACCGTTGTAATCGGACGAGCTTCTACTTTCAGTTACAATAGGAATTTTTGGGTTAGGTCAATCCGTTCGCGAGATATGGGAGTTTGAAGCTAAGAAATGGTTGAGAAGTCAACAAATTTTACGCAATTCTGCTGCTCCAAACGCTTAACCAGAATGGCCTAGGGAAAAAATACACATACCGTTGTAATCGGCGAGTTTCTAGTTTCAGATGCAATAGGAATTTTTGGGTTAGGTCAATCCGTTCGCGAGATATGGGAGTTTGAAGCCAAGAAATGGTTGAGAAGGCAAAAAATGTTTCGCAATTCTACTGCTCAAAACGATTAACCAGAATGGCCTAGGGAAAAAATACACATACCGCTGTAATCGGGCGAGTTTCTACTTTCAGATGCAATAGGAATTTTTGGGTTAGGTCAATCCGTTCGCGAGATATGGGAGTTTGAAGCCTAGAAATGGTTGAGAAGGCAAAAAATTTTTCGCAATTCTGCTGCTCCAAACGCTTAACCAGAATGGCCTAGGGAAAAAATACACATACCGTTGTAATCGGGCTAGTTTCTACTTTCAGATGCAATAGGAATTTTTGGGTTAGGTCAATCCGTTCGCGAAATATGGGAGTTTGAAGCCAAGAAATGGTTGAGAAGGCAAAAAATTTTTCGCAATTCTGCTGCTGCAAACGCTTAACCAGAATGGCCTAGGGATAAAATACACATACCGTTGAAATCTGGCGAGTTTCTACTTTCAGACGCAACAGGAATTTTTGGGTTAGGTCAATCCGTTCGCGAGGTATGGGAGTTTGAAGCCAAGAAATGGTTGAGAAGGCAACAAATTTTTCGCACTTCTGCTGCTGCAAACGCTTAACCAGAATGGCCAAGGGAAAAAATACACATACCGTTGTAATCGGGCGAGATTCTACTTTCAGATGCAATAGGAATTTTTGGGTTAGGTCAATCCGTTCGCGAGATATGGGAGTTTGAATCCAAGAAATGGTAGAGAAGGCAAAAAATTTTTCGCGATTCTGCTGCCCCAAACGCTTAACCAGAATGGCCTAGGGAAAAAATACCCATACCGTTGTAATCGGACGAGTTTCTACTTTCAGTTACAATAGGAATTTTTGGGTTAGGTCAATCCGTTCGCGAGATATGGGAGTTTGAAGCTAAGAAATGGTTGAGAAGTCAACAAATTTTACGCAATTCTGCTGCTCCAAACGCTTAACCAGAATGGCCTAGGGAAAAAATACACATACCGTTGTAATCGGCGAGTTTCTAGTTTCAGATGCAATAGGAATTTTTGGGTTAGGTCATTCCGTTCGCGAGATATGGGAGTTTGAAGCCAAGAAATGGTTGAGAAGGCAAAAAATGTTTCGCAATTCTACTGCTCAAAACGATTAACCAGAATGGCCTAGGGAAAAAATACACATACCGCTGTAATCGGGCGAGTTTCTACTTTCAGATGCAATAGGAATTTTTGGGTTAGGTCAATCCGTTCGCGAGATATGGGAGTTTGAAGCCAAGAAATGGTTGAGAAGGCAAAAAATTTTTCGCAATTCTGCTGCTCCAAACGCTTAACCAGAATGGCCTAGGGAAAAAATACACATACCGTTGTAATCGGGCGTGTTTCTACTTTCAGATGCAATAGGAATTTTTGGGTTAGGTCAATCCGTTCGCGAAATATGGGAGTTTGAAGCCAAGAAATGGTTGAGAAGGCAACAAATTTTTCGCACTTCTGCTGCTCCAAACGCTTAACCAGAATGGCCAAGGGAAAAAATACACATACCGTTGTAATCGGGCGAGATTCAACTTTCAGATGCAATAGGAATTTTTGGGTTAGGTCAATCCGTTCGCGAGATATGGGAGTTTGAATCCAAGAAATGGTTGAGAAGGCAAGAAATTTTTCGCAATTCTGCTGCTCCAAACGCTTAACCAGAATGGGCTAGGGAAAAAATACACATACCGTTGCCATCGGGCGAGTTTCTACTTTCAGATGCAATAGGAATTTTTGGGTTAGGTCAATCCGTTCACGAGGTATGGGAGTTTGAAGACAAGAAATGGTAGAGAAGCCAAAAAATTTTTCGCAATTCTGCTGCCCCAAACGCTTAACCAGAATGGCCTAGGGAAAAAATACCCATACCGTTGTAATCGGACGAGTTTCTACTTTCAGTTACAATAGGAATTTTTGGGTTAGGTCAATCCGTTCGCAAGATATGGGAGTTTGAAGCTAAGAAATGGTTGAGAAGTCAACAAATTTTTCGCACTTCTGCTGCTCCATACGCTTAACCAGAATGGCCTAGGGAAAAAATACACATACCGTTGTAATCGGGCGAGTTTCTACTTTCAGTTGCAATAGGAATTTTTGGGTTAGGTCAATCCGTTCGCGAGATATGGGAGTTTGAAGCTAAGAAATGGTTGAGAAGACAACAAATTTTTCGCACTTCTGCTGCTCCAAACGCTTAACCAGAATGGCCTAGGGAAAAAATACACATACCGTTGAAATCTGGCGAGTTTCTACTTTCAGACGCAACAGGAATTTTTGGGTTAGGTCAATCCGTTCGCGAGATATGGGAGTTTGAAGCCAAGAAATGGTTGAGAAGGCAAAAAATTTTTCGCAATTCTGCTGCCCCAAACGCTTAACCAGAATGGCCTAGGGAAAAAATATCCATACCGTTGTAATCGGGCGAGTTTCTACTTTCAGGTACAATAGGAATTTTTGGGTTAGGTCAATCCGTTCGCGAAATATGGGAGTTTGAAGCCAAGAAATGGTTGAGAAGGCAAAAAATTTTTCGCAATTCTGCTGCTGCAAACGCTTAACCAGAATGGCCTAGGGAAAAAATACACATACCGTTGTAATCGGGCGAGATTCAACTTTCAGATGCAATAGGAATTTTTGGGTTAGGTCAATCCGTTCACGAGGTATGGGAGTTTGAAGCCAAGAAATGGTTGGGAAGGCAAAAAATTTTTCGCAATTCTGCTGCCCCAAACGCTTAACCAGAATGGCCTAGGGAAAAAATATCCATACCGTTGTAATCGGACGAGTTTCTACTTTCAGTTACAATAGGAATTTTTGGGTTAGGTCAATCCGTTCGCGAGATATGGGAGTTTCAAGCTAAGAAATGGTTGAGAAGAGAACAATTTTTTCGCAATTCTGCTGCTCCAAACGCTTAACCAGAATGGCCTAGGGAAAAAATACACATACCGTTGTAATCTGGCGAGTTTCTACTTTCAGATGCAATAGGAATTTTTGGGTTAGGTCAATCCGTTCGCGAAATATGGGAGTTTGAAGCCAAGAAATGGTTGAGAAGGCAAAAAATTTTTCGCAATTTTACTGCTCCAAACGCTTAACCATAATGGCCTAGGGAAAAAATACACATACCGTTGTAATCGGGAGAGTTTCTACTTTCAGATGCAATAGGAATTTTTGTGTTAGGTCAATCCGTTCACGAGGTATGGGAGTTTGAAGCCAAGAAATGGATGAGAAGGCAAAAAATTTTTCGCAATTCTGCTGCCCCAAACGCTTAACCAGAATGGCCTAGGGAAAAAATATCCATACCGTTGTAATCGGACGAGTTTCTACTTTCAGTTACAATAGGAATTTTTGGGTTTGGTCAATCCGTTTGCGAGATATGGGCGTTTGAAGCTAAGAAATGGTTGAGAAGATAACAAATTTTTCGCACTTCTGCTGCTCCAAACGCTTAACCAGAATGGCCTAGGGAAAAAATACACATACCGTTGTAATCGGGCGAGTTTCTACTTTCAGATGCAATAGGAATTTTTGGGTTAGGTCAATCCGTTCGCGAAATATGCGAGTTTGAAGCCAAGAAATGGTTGAGAAGGCAAAAAATTTTTCGCAATTCTGCTGCTGCAAACGCTTAACCAGAATGGCCTAGGGATAAAATACACATACCGTTGAAATCTGGCGAGTTTCTACTTTCAGACGCAACAGGAATTTTTGGGTTAGGTCAATCCGTTCGCGAGATATGGGAGTTTGAAGCCAAGAAATGGTTGAGAAGGCAACAAATTTTTCGCACTTCTGCTGCTCCAAACGCTTAACCAGAATGGCCAAGGGAAAAAATACACATACCGTTGTAATCGGGCGAGATTCTACTTTCAGATGCAATAGGAATTTTTGGGTTAGGTCAATCCGTTCGCGAGATATGGGAGTTTGAATCCAAGAAATGGTAGAGAAGGCAAAAAATTTTTCGCGATTCTGCTGCCCCAAACGCTTAACCAGAATGGCCTAGGGAAAAAATACCCATACCGTTGTAATCGGACGAGTTTCTACTTTCAGTTACAATAGGAATTTTTGGGTTAGGTCAATCCGTTCGCGAGATATGGGAGTTTGAAGCTAAGAAATGGTTGAGAAGTCAACAAATTTTACGCAATTCTGCTGCTCCAAACGCTTAACCAGAATGGCCTAGGGAAAAAATACACATACCGTTGTAATCGGCGAGTTTCTATTTTCAGATGCAATAGGAATATTTGGGTTAGGTCAATCCGTTCGCGAGATATGGGAGTTTGAAGCCAAGAAATGGTTGAGAAGGCAAAAAATGTTTCGCAATTCTACTGCACAAAACGATTAACCAGAATGGCCTAGGGAAAAAATACACATACCGCTGTAATCGGGCGAGTTTCTACTTTCAGATGCAATAGGAATTTTTGGGTTAGGTCAATCCGTTCGCGAGATATGGGAGTTTGAAGCCTAGAAATGGTTGAGAAGGCAAAAAATTTTTCGCAATTCTGCTGCTCCAAACGCTTAACCAGAATGGCCTAGGGAAAAAATACACATACCGTTGTAATCGGGCGAGTTTCTACTTTCAGATGCAATAGGAATTTTGGGTTAGGTCAATCCGTTCGCGAAATATGGGAGTTTGAAGCCAAGAAATGGTTGAGAAGGCAACAAATTTTTCGCACTTCTGCTGCTCCAAACGCTTAACCAGAATGGCCAAGGGGAAAAATACACATACCGTTGTAATCGGGCGAGATTCTACTTTCAGATGCAATAGGAATTTTTGGGTTAGGTCAATCCGTTCGCGAGATATGGGAGTTTGAATCCAAGAAATGGTTGAGAAGGCAAGAAATTTTTCGCAATTCTGCTGCTCCAAACGCTTAACCAGAATGGCCTAGGGAAAAAATACACATACCGTTGAAATCTGGCGAGTTTCTACTTTCAGACGCAACAGGAATTTTTGGGTTAGGTCAATCCGTTCACGAGGTATGGGAGTTTGAAGACAAGAAATGGTAGAGAAGGCAAAAAACTTTTCGCAATTCTGCTGCCCCAAACGCTTAACCAGAATGGCCTAGGGAAAAAATACCCATACCGTTGTAATCGGACGAGTTTCTACTTTCAGTTACAATAGGAATTTTTGGGTTAGGCCAATCCGTTCGCGAGATATGGGAGTTTGAAGCTAAGAAATGGTTGAGAAGTCAACAAATTTTTCGCAATTCTGCTGCTCCAAACGCTTAACCAGAATGGCCTAGGGAAAAAATACACATACCGTTGTAATCGGCGAGTTTCTAGTTTCAGATGCAATAGGAATTTTTGGGTTAGGTCAATCCGTTCGCGAAATATGGGAGTTTGAAGCCAAGAAATGGTTGAGAAGGCAAAAAATTTTTCGCAATTTTACTGCTCCAAACGCTTAACCATAATGGCCTAGGGAAAAAATACACATACCGTTGTAGTCGGGCGAGTTTCTACTTTCAGATGCAATAGGAATTTTTGGGTTAGGTCAATCCGTTCACGAGGTATGGGAGTTTGAAGCCAAGAAATGGTTGAGAAGGCAAAAAATTTTTCCAAATTCTGCTGCACCAAACGCTTAACCAGAATAGCCTAGGGAAAAAATACACATACCGATGTAATCGGGCGAGTTTCTACTTTCAGATGCAATAGGAATTTTTGGGTTAGGTCAATCCGTTCGCGAAATATGGGAGTTTGAAGCCAAGAAATGGTTGAGAAGGCAAAAAATTTTTCGCAATTCTGCTGCTCCAAACGCTTAACCAGAATGGCCTAGGGAAAAAATACCCATACCGTTGTAATCGGACGAGTTTCTACTTTCAGTTACAATAGGAATTTTTGGGTTAGGCCAATCCGTTCGCGAGATATGGGAGTTTGAAGCTAAGAAATGGTTGAGAAGTCAACAAATTTTTCGCAATTCTGCTGCTCCAAACGCTTAACCAGAATGGCCTAGGGAAAAAATACACATACCGTTGTAATCGGCGAGTTTCTAGTTTCAGATGCAATAGGAATTTTTGGGTTAGGTCAATCCGTTCGCGAAATATGGGAGTTTGAAGCCAAGAAATGGTTGAGAAGGCAAAAAATTTTTCGCAATTTTACTGCTCCAAACGCTTAACCATAATGGCCTAGGGAAAAAATACACATACCGTTGTAGTCGGGCGAGTTTCTACTTTCAGATGCAATAGGAATTTTTGGGTTAGGTCAATCCGTTCACGAGGTATGGGAGTTTGAAGCCAAGAAATGGTTGAGAAGGCAAAAAATTTTTCGCAATTCTGCTGCACCAAACGCTTAACCAGAATAACCTAGGGAAAAAATACACATACCGATGTAATCGGGCGAGTTTCTACTTTCAGATGCAATAGGAATTTTTGGGTTAGGTCAATCCGTTCGCGAAATATGGGAGTTTGAAGCCAAGAAATGGTTGAGAAGGCAAAAAATTTTTCGCAATTCTGCTGCTCCAAACGCTTAACCAGAATGGCCTAGGGAAAAAATACACATACCGTTGTAATCGGGCGAGTTTCTACTTTCAGATGCAATAGGAATTTTTGGGTTAGGGCAATCCGTTCGCGAGATATGGGAGTTTGAAGCTAAGAAATGGTTGAGAAGACAACAAATTTTTCGCACTTCTGCTGCTCCAAACGCTTAACCATAATGGCCTAGGGAAAAAATACACATACCGTTGTAATCGGGCGAGTTTCTACTTTCAGATGCAATAGGAATTTTTGGGTTAGGTCAATCCGTTCACGAGGTATGGGAGTTTGAAGCCAAGAAATGGTTGAGAAGGCAAAAAATTTTTCGCAATTCTGCTGCCCCAAACGCTTAACCAGAATGGCCTAGGGAAAAAATATCCATACCGTTGTAATCGGACGAGTTTCTACTTTCAGTTACAATGGGAATTTTTGGGTTAGGTCAATCCGTTCGCGAGATATGGGAGTTTCAAGCTAAGAAATGGTTGAGAAGAGAACAATTTTTTCGCAATTCTGCTGCTCCAAACGCTTAACCAGAATGGCCTAGGGAAAAAATACACATACCGTTGTAATCTGGCGAGTTTCTACTTTCAGATGCAATAGGAATTTTTGGGTTAGGTCAATCCGTTCACGAGGTATGGGAGTTTGAAGCCAAGAAATGGTTGAGAAGGCAAAAAATTTTTCGCAATTCTGCTGCCCCAAACGCTTAACCAGAATGGCCTAGGGAAAAAATATCCATACCGTTGTAATCGGACGAGTTTCTACTTTCAGTTACAATAGGAATTTTTGGGTTTGGTCAATCCGTTTGCGAGATATGGGCGTTTGAAGCTAAGAAATGGTTGAGAAGATAACAAATTTTTCGCACTTCTGCTGCTCCAAACGCTTAACCAGAATGGCCTAGGAAAAAATACACATACCGTTGTAATCGGGCGAGTTTCTACTTTCAGATGCAATAGGAATTTTTGGGTTAGGTCAATCCGTTCGCGAAATATGGGAGTTTGAAGCCAAGAAATGGTTGAGAAGGCAAAAAATTTTTCGCAATTCTGCTGCTGCAAACGCTTAACCAGAATGGCCTAGGGATAAAATACACATACCGTTGAAATCTGGCGAGTTTCTACTTTCAGACGCAACAGGAATTTTTGGGTTAGGTCAATCCGTTCGCGAGGTATGGGAGTTTGAAGCCAAGAAATGGTTGAGAAGGCAACAAATTTTTCGCACTTCTGCTGCTGCAAACGCTTAACCAGAATGGCCAAGGGAAAAAATACACATACCGTTGTAATCGGGCGAGATTCTACTTTCAGATGCAATAGGAATTTTTGGGTTAGGTCAATCCGTTCGCGAGATATGGGAGTTTGAATCCAAGAAATGGTAGAGAAGGCAAAAAATTTTTCGCGATTCTGCTGCCCCAAACGCTTAACCAGAATGGCCTAGGGAAAAAATATCCATACCGTTGTAATCGGACGAGTTTCTACTTTCAGTTACAATGGGAATTTTTGGGTTAGGTCAATCCGTTCGCGAGATATGGGAGTTTCAAGCTAAGAAATGGTTGAGAAGAGAACAATTTTTTCGCAATTCTGCTGCTCCAAACGCTTACCCAGAATGGCCTAGGGAAAAAATACACATACCGTTGTAATCTGGCGAGTTTCTACTTTCAGATGCAATAGGAATTTTTGGGTTAGGTCAATCCGTTCACGAGGTATGGGAGTTTGAAGCCAAGAAATGGTTGAGAAGGCAAAAAATTTTTCGCAATTCTGCTGCCCCAAACGCTTAACCAGAATGGCCTAGGGAAAAAATATCCATACCGTTGTAATCGGACGAGTTTCTACTTTCAGTTACAATAGGAATTTTTGGGTTTGGTCAATCCGTTTGCGAGATATGGGCGTTTGAAGCTAAGAAATGGTTGAGAAGATAACAAATTTTTCGCACTTCTGCTGCTCCAAACGCTTAACCAGAATGGCCTAGGGAAAAAATACACATACCGTTGTAATCGGGCGAGTTTCTACTTTCAGATGCAATAGGAATTTTTGGGTTAGGTCAATCCGTTCGCGAAATATGGGAGTTTGAAACCAAGAAATGGTTGAGAAGGCAAAAAATTTTTCGCAATTCTGCTGCTGCAAACGCTTAACCAGAATGGCCTAGGGATAAAATACACATACCGTTGAAATCTGGCGAGTTTCTACTTTCAGACGCAACAGGAATTTTTGGGTTAGGTCAATCCGTTCGCGAGGTATGGGAGTTTGAAGCCAAGAAATGGTTGAGAAGGCAACAAATTTTTCGCACTTCTGCTGCTGCAAACGCTTAACCAGAATGGCCAAGGGAAAAAATACACATACCGTTGTAATCGGGCGAGATTCTACTTTCAGATGCAATAGGAATTTTTGGGTTAGGTCAATCCGTTCGCGAGATATGGGAGTTTGAATCCAAGAAATGGTAGAGAAGGCAAAAAATTTTTCGCGATTCTGCTGCCCCAAACGCTTAACCAGAATGGCCTAGGGAAAAAATACCCATACCGTTGTAATCGGACGAGTTTCTACTTTCAGTTACAATAGGAATTTTTGGGTTAGGTCAATCCGTTCGCGAGATATGGGAGTTTGAAGCTAAGAAATGGTTGAGAAGTCAACAAATTTTACGCAATTCTGCTGCTCCAAACGCTTAACCAGAATGGCCTAGGGAAAAAATACACATACCGTTGTAATCGGCGAGTTTCTAGTTTCAGATGCAATAGGAATTTTTGGGTTAGGTCAATCCGTTCGCGAGATATGGGAGTTTGAAGCCAAGAAATGGTTGAGAAGGCAAAAAATGTTTCGCAATTCTACTGCTCAAAACGATTAACCAGAATGGCCTAGGGAAAAAATACACATACCGCTGTAATCGGGCGAGTTTCTACTTTCAGATGCAATAGGAATTTTTGGGTTAGGTCAATCCGTTCGCGAGATATGGGAGTTTGAAGCCAAGAAATGGTTGAGAAGGCAAAAAATTTTTCGCAATTCTGCTGCTCCAAACGCTTAACCAGAATGGCCTAGGGAAAAAATACACATACCGTTGTAATCGGGCGTGTTTCTACTTTCAGATGCAATAGGAATTTTTGGGTTAGGTCAATCCGTTCGCGAAAAATGGGAGTTTGAAGCCAAGAAATGGTTGAGAAGGCAACAAATTTTTCGCACTTCTGCTGCTCCAAACGCTTAACCAGAATGGCCAAGGGAAAAAATACACATACCGTTGTAATCGGGCGAGTTTCAACTTTCAGATGCAATAGGAATTTTTGGGTTAGGTCAATCCGTTCGCGAGATATGGGAGTTTGAATCCAAGAAATGGTTGAGAAGGCAAGAAATTTTTCGCAATTCTGCTGCTCCAAACGCTTAACCAGAATGGGCTAGGGAAAAAATACACATACCGTTGCCATCGGGCGAGTTTCTACTTTCAGATGCAATAGGAATTTTTGGGTTAGGTCAATCCGTTCACGAGGTATGGGAGTTTGAAGACAAGAAATGGTAGAGAAGCCAAAAAATTTTTCGCAATTCTGCTGCCCCAAACGCTTAACCAGAATGGCCTAGGGAAAAAATACCCATACCGTTGTAATCGGACGAGTTTCTACTTTCAGTTACAATAGGAATTTTTGGGTTAGGTCAATCCGTTCGCAAGATATGGGAGTTTGAAGCTAAGAAATGGTTGAGAAGTCAACAAATTTTTCGCACTTCTGCTGCTCCATACGCTTAACCAGAATGGCCTAGGGAAAAAATACACATACCGTTGTAATCGGGCGAGTTTCTACTTTCAGTTGCAATAGGAATTTTTGGGTTAGGTCAATCCGTTCGCGAGATATGGGAGTTTGAAGCTAAGAAATGGTTGAGAAGACAACAAATTTTTCGCACTTCTGCTGCTCCAAACGCTTAACCAGAATGGCCTAGGGAAAAAATACACATACCGTTGAAATCTGGCGAGTTTCTACTTTCAGACGCAACAGGAATTTTTGGGTTAGGTCAATCCGTTCGCGAGATATGGGAGTTTGAAGCCAAGAAATGGTTGAGAAGGCAAAAAATTTTTCGCAATTCTGCTGCCCCAAACGCTTAACCAGAATGGCCTAGGGAAAAAATACACATACCGTTGTAATCGGCGAGTTTCTAGTTTCAGATGCAATAGGAATTTTTGGGTTAGGTCAATCCGTTCGCGAGATATGGGAGTTTGAAGCCAAGAAATGGTTGAGAAGGCAAAAAATGTTTCGCAATTCTACTGCTCAAAACGATTAACCAGAATGGCCTAGGGAAAAAATACACATACCGCTGTAATCGGGCGAGTTTCTACTTTCAGATGCAATAGGAATTTTTGGGTTAGGTCAATCCGTTCGCGAGATATGGGAGTTTGAAGCCAAGAAATGGTTGAGAAGGCAAAAAATTTTTCGCAATTCTGCTGCTCCAAACGCTTAACCAGAATGGCCTAGGGAAAAAATACACATACCGTTGTAATCGGGCGTGTTTCTACTTTCAGATGCAATAGGAATTTTTGGGTTAGGTCAATCCGTTCGCGAAATATGGGAGTTTGAAGCCAAGAAATGGTTGAGAAGGCAACAAATTTTTCGCACTTCTGCTGCTCCAAACGCTTAACCAGAATGGCCAAGGGAAAAAATACACATACCGTTGTAATCGGGCGAGATTCAACTTTCAGATGCAATAGGAATTTTTGGGTTAGGTCAATCCGTTCGCGAGATATGGGAGTTTGAATCCAAGAAATGGTTGAGAAGGCAAGAAATTTTCGCAATTCTGCTGCTCCAAACGCTTAACCAGAATGGGCTAGGGAAAAAATACACATACCGTTGCCATCGGGCGAGTTTCTACTTTCAGATGCAATAGGAATTTTTGGGTTAGGTCAATCCGTTCACGAGGTATGGGAGTTTGAAGACAAGAAATGGTAGAGAAGCCAAAAAATTTTTCGCAATTCTGCTGCCCCAAACGCTTAACCAGAATGGCCTAGGGAAAAAATACCCATACCGTTGTAATCGGACGAGTTTCTACTTTCAGTTACAATAGGAATTTTTGGGTTAGGTCAATCCGTTCGCAAGATATGGGAGTTTGAAGCTAAGAAATGGTTGAGAAGTCAACAAATTTTTCGCACTTCTGCTGCTCCATACGCTTAACCAGAATGGCCTAGGGAAAAAATACACATACCGTTGTAATCGGGCGAGTTTCTACTTTCAGTTGCAATAGGAATTTTTGGGTTAGGTCAATCCGTTCGCGAGATATGGGAGTTTGAAGCTAAGAAATGGTTGAGAAGTCAACAAATTTTTCGCACTTCTGCTGCTCCATACGCTTAACCAGAATGGCCTAGGGAAAAAATACACATACCGTTGTAATCGGGCGAGTTTCTACTTTCAGTTGCAATAGGAATTTTTGGGTTAGGTCAATCCGTTCGCGAGATATGGGAGTTTGAAGCTAAGAAATGGTTGAGAAGACAACAAATTTTTCGCACTTCTGCTGCTCCAAACGCTTAACCAGAATGGCCTAGGGAAAAAATACACATACCGTTGAAATCTGGCGAGTTTCTACTTTCAGACGCAACAGGAATTTTTGGGTTAGGTCAATCCGTTCGCGAGATATGGGAGTTTGAAGCCAAGAAATGGTTGAGAAGGCAAAAAATTTTTCGCAATTCTGCTGCCCCAAACGCTTAACCAGAATGGCCTAGGGAAAAAATACACATACCGTTGTAATCGGCGAGTTTCTAGTTTCAGATGCAATAGGAATTTTTGGGTTAGGTCAATCCGTTCGCGAGATATGGGAGTTTGAAGCCAAGAAATGGTTGAGAAGGCAAAAAATGTTTCGCAATTCTACTGCTCAAAACGATTAACCAGAATGGCCTAGGGAAAAAATACACATACCGCTGTAATCGGGCGAGTTTCTACTTTCAGATGCAATAGGAATTTTTGGGTTAGGTCAATCCGTTCGCGAGATATGGGAGTTTGAAGCCAAGAAATGGTTGAGAAGGCAAAAAATTTTTCGCAATTCTGCTGCTCCAAACGCTTAACCAGAATGGCCTAGGGAAAAAATACACATACCGTTGTAATCGGGCGTGTTTCTACTTTCAGATGCAATAGGAATTTTTGGGTTAGGTCAATCCGTTCGCGAAATATGGGAGTTTGAAGCCAAGAAATGGTTGAGAAGGCAACAAATTTTTCGCACTTCTGCTGCTCCAAACGCTTAACCAGAATGGCCAAGGGAAAAAATACACATACCGTTGTAATCGGGCGAGATTCAACTTTCAGATGCAATAGGAATTTTTGGGTTAGGTCAATCCGTTCGCGAGATATGGGAGTTTGAATCCAAGAAATGGTTGAGAAGGCAAGAAATTTTTCGCAATTCTGCTGCTCCAAACGCTTAACCAGAATGGGCTAGGGAAAAAATACACATACCGTTGCCATCGGGCGAGTTTCTACTTTCAGATGCAATAGGAATTTTTGGGTTAGGTCAATCCGTTCACGAGGTATGGGAGTTTGAAGACAAGAAATGGTAGAGAAGCCAAAAAATTTTTCGCAATTCTGCTGCCCCAAACGCTTAACCAGAATGGCCTAGGGAAAAAATACCCATACCGTTGTAATCGGACGAATTTCTACTTTCAGTTACAATAGGAATTTTTGGGTTAGGTCAATCCGTTCGCAAGATATGGGAGTTTGAAGCTAAGAAATGGTTGAGAAGTCAACAAATTTTTCGCACTTCTGCTGCTCCATACGCTTAACCAGAATGGCCTAGGGAAAAAATACACATACCGTTGTAATCGGGCGAGTTTCTACTTTCAGTTGCAATAGGAATTTTTGGGTTAGGTCAATCCGTTCGCGAGATATGGGAGTTTGAAGCTAAGAAATGGTTGAGAAGACAACAAATTTTTCGCACTTCTGCTGCTCCAAACGCTTAACCAGAATGGCCTAGGGAAAAAATACACATACCGTTGAAATCTGGCGAGTTTCTACTTTCAGACGCAACAGGAATTTTTGGGTTAGGTCAATCCGTTCGCGAGATATGGGAGTTTGAAGCCAAGAAATGGTTGAGAAGGCAAAAATTTTTTCGCAATTCTGCTGCCCCAAACGCTTAACCAGAATGGCCTAGGGAAAAAATATCCATACCGTTGTAATCGGGCGAGTTTCTACTTTCAGGTACAATAGGAATTTTTGGGTTAGGTCAATCCGTTCGCGAAATATGGGAGTTTGAAGCCAAGAAATGGTTGAGAAGGCAAAAAATTTTTCGCAATTCTGCTGCTCCAAACGCTTAACCAGAATGGCCATGGGAAAAAATACACATACCGTGGTAATCGGGCGAGTTTCTACTTTCAGATGCAATAGGAATTTTTGGGTTAGGTCAATCCGTTCGCGAAAAATGGGAGTTTGAAGCCAAGAAATGGTTGAGAAGGCAACAAATTTTTCGCACTTCTGCTGCTCCAAACGCTTAACCAGAATGGCCAAGGGAAAAAATACACATACCGTTGTAATCGGGCGAGATTCTACTTTCAGATGCAATAGGAATTTTTGGGTTAGGTCAATCCGTTCGCGAGATATGGGAGTTTGAATCCAAGAAATGGTAGAGAAGGCAAAAAATTTTTCGCGATTCTGCTGCCCCAAACGCTTAACCAGAATGGCCTAGGGAAAAAATACCCATACCGTTGTAATCGGACGAGCTTCTACTTTCAGTTACAATAGGAATTTTTGGGTTAGGTCAATCCGTTCGCGAGATATGGGAGTTTGAAGCTAAGAAATGGTTGAGAAGTCAACAAATTTTACGCAATTCTGCTGCTCCAAACGCTTAACCAGAATGGCCTAGGGAAAAAATACACATACCGTTGTAATCGGCGAGTTTCTAGTTTCAGATGCAATAGGAATTTTTGGGTTAGGTCAATCCGTTCGCGAGATATGGGAGTTTGAAGCTAAGAAATGGTTGAGAAGTCAACAAATTTTTCGCACTTCTGCTGCTCCATACGCTTAACCAGAATGGCCTAGGGAAAAAATACACATACCGTTGTAATCGGGCGAGTTTCTACTTTCAGTTGCAATAGGAATTTTTGGGTTAGGTCAATCCGTTCGCGAGATATGGGAGTTTGAAGCTAAGAAATGGTTGAGAAGACAACAAATTTTTCGCACTTCTGCTGCTCCAAACGCTTAACCAGAATGGCCTAGGGAAAAAATACACATACCGTTGAAATCTGGCGAGTTTCTACTTTCAGACGCAACAGGAATTTTTGGGTTAGGTCAATCCGTTCGCGAGATATGGGAGTTTGAAGCCAAGAAATGGTTGAGAAGGCAAAAAATTTTTCGCAATTCTGCTGCCCCAAACGCTTAACCAGAATGGCCTAGGGAAAAAATACACATACCGTTGTAATCGGCGAGTTTCTAGTTTCAGATGCAATAGGAATTTTTGGGTTAGGTCAATCCGTTCGCGAGATATGGGAGTTTGAAGCCAAGAAATGGTTGAGAAGGCAAAAAATGTTTCGCAATTCTACTGCTCAAAACGATTAACCAGAATGGCCTAGGGAAAAAATACACATACCGCTGTAATCGGGCGAGTTTCTACTTTCAGATGCAATAGGAATTTTTGGGTTAGGTCAATCCGTTCGCGAGATATGGGAGTTTGAAGCCAAGAAATGGTTGAGAAGGCAAAAAATTTTTCGCAATTCTGCTGCTCCAAACGCTTAACCAGAATGGCCTAGGGAAAAAATACACATACCGTTGTAATCGGGCGTGTTTCTACTTTCAGATGCAATAGGAATTTTTGGGTTAGGTCAATCCGTTCGCGAAATATGGGAGTTTGAAGCCAAGAAATGGTTGAGAAGGCAACAAATTTTTCGCACTTCTGCTGCTCCAAACGCTTAACCAGAATGGCCAAGGGAAAAAATACACATACCGTTGTAATCGGGCGAGATTCAACTTTCAGATGCAATAGGAATTTTTGGGTTAGGTCAATCCGTTCGCGAGATATGGGAGTTTGAATCCAAGAAATGGTTGAGAAGGCAAGAAATTTTTCGCAATTCTGCTGCTCCAAACGCTTAACCAGAATGGGCTAGGGAAAAAATACACATACCGTTGTAATCGGACGAGTTTCTACTTTCAGTTACAATAGGAATTTTTGGGTTAGGTCAATCCGTTCGCAAGATATGGGAGTTTGAAGCTAAGAAATGGTTGAGAAGTCAACAAATTTTTCGCACTTCTGCTGCTCCATACGCTTAACCAGAATGGCCTAGGGAAAAAATACACATACCGTTGTAATCGGGCGAGTTTCTACTTTCAGTTGCAATAGGAATTTTTGGGTTAGGTCAATCCGTTCGCGAGATATGGGAGTTTGAAGCTAAGAAATGGTTGAGAAGACAACAAATTTTTCGCACTTCTGCTGCTCCAAACGCTTAACCAGAATGGCCTAGGGAAAAAATACACATACCGTTGAAATCTGGCGAGTTTCTACTTTCAGACGCAACAGGAATTTTTGGGTTAGGTCAATCCGTTCGCGAGATATGGGAGTTTGAAGCCAAGAAATGGTTGAGAAGGCAAAAAATTTTTCGCAATTCTGCTGCCCCAAACGCTTAACCAGAATGGCCTAGGGAAAAAATATCCATACCGTTGTAATCGGGCGAGTTTCTACTTTCAGGTACAATAGGAATTTTTGGGTTAGGTCAATCCGTTCGCGAAATATGGGAGTTTGAAGCCAAGAAATGGTTGAGAAGGCAAAAAATTTTTCGCAATTCTGCTGCTCCAAACGCTTAACCAGAATGGCCATGGGAAAAAATACACATACCGTGGTAATCGGGCGAGTTTCTACTTTCAGATGCAATAGGAATTTTTGGGTTAGGTCAATCCGTTCGCGAAAAATGGGAGTTTGAAGCCAAGAAATGGTTGAGAAGGCAACAAATTTTTCGCACTTCTGCTGCTCCAAACGCTTAACCAGAATGGCCAAGGGAAAAAATACACATACCGTTGTAATCGGGCGAGATTCTACTTTCAGATGCAATAGGAATTTTTGGGTTAGGTCAATCCGTTCGCGAGATATGGGAGTTTGAATCCAAGAAATGGTAGAGAAGGCAAAAAATTTTTCGCGATTCTGCTGCCCCAAACGCTTAACCAGAATGGCCTAGGGAAAAAATACCCATACCGTTGTAATCGGACGAGCTTCTACTTTCAGTTACAATAGGAATTTTTGGGTTAGGTCAATCCGTTCGCGAGATATGGGAGTTTGAAGCTAAGAAATGGTTGAGAAGTCAACAAATTTTACGCAATTCTGCTGCTCCAAACGCTTAACCAGAATGGCCTAGGGAAAAAATACACATACCGTTGTAATCGGCGAGTTTCTAGTTTCAGATGCAATAGGAATTTTTGGGTTAGGTCAATCCGTTCGCGAGATATGGGAGTTTGAAGCCAAGAAATGGTTGAGAAGGCAAAAAATGTTTCGCAATTCTACTGCTCAAAACGATTAACCAGAATGGCCTAGGGAAAAAATACACATACCGCTGTAATCGGGCGAGTTTCTACTTTCAGATGCAATAGGAATTTTTGGGTTAGGTCAATCCGTTCGCGAAAAATGGGAGTTTGAAGCCAAGAAATGGTTGAGAAGGCAACAAATTTTTCGCACTTCTGCTGCTCCAAACGCTTAACCAGAATGGCCAAGGGAAAAAATACACATACCGTTGTAATCGGGCGAGATTCTACTTTCAGATGCAATAGGAATTTTTGGGTTAGGTCAATCCGTTCGCGAGATATGGGAGTTTGAATCCAAGAAATGGTAGAGAAGGCAAAAAATTTTTCGCGATTCTGCTGCCCCAAACGCTTAACCAGAATGGCCTAGGGAAAAAATACCCATACCGTTGTAATCGGACGAGCTTCTACTTTCAGTTACAATAGGAATTTTTGGGTTAGGTCAATCCGTTCGCGAGATATGGGAGTTTGAAGCTAAGAAATGGTTGAGAAGTCAACAAATTTTACGCAATTCTGCTGCTCCAAACGCTTAACCAGAATGGCCTAGGGAAAAAATACACATACCGTTGTAATCGGCGAGTTTCTAGTTTCAGATGCAATAGGAATTTTTGGGTTAGGTCAATCCGTTCGCGAGATATGGGAGTTTGAAGCCAAGAAATGGTTGAGAAGGCAAAAAATGTTTCGCAATTCTACTGCTCAAAACGATTAACCAGAATGGCCTAGGGAAAAAATACACATACCGCTGTAATCGGGCGAGTTTCTACTTTCAGATGCAATAGGAATTTTTGGGTTAGGTCAATCCGTTCGCGAGATATGGGAGTTTGAAGCCTAGAAATGGTTGAGAAGGCAAAAAATTTTTCGCAATTCTGCTGCTGCAAACGCTTAACCAGAATGGCCTAGGGATAAAATACACATACCGTTGAAATCTGGCGAGTTTCTACTTTCAGACGCAACAGGAATTTTTGGGTTAGGTCAATCCGTTCGCGAGGTATGGGAGTTTGAAGCCAAGAAATGGTTGAGAAGGCAACAAATTTTTCGCACTTCTGCTGCTGCAAACGCTTAACCAGAATGGCCAAGGGAAAAAATACACATACTGTTGTAATCGGGCGAGATTCTACTTTCAGATGCAATAGGAATTTTTGGGTTAGGTCAATCCGTTCGCGAGATATGGGAGTTTGAATCCAAGAAATGGTAGAGAAGGCAAAAAATTTTTCGCGATTCTGCTGCCCCAAACGCTTAACCAGAATGGCCTAGGGAAAAAATACCCATACCGTTGTAATCGGACGAGTTTCTACTTTCAGTTACAATAGGAATTTTTGGGTTAGGTCAATCCGTTCGCGAGATATGGGAGTTTGAAGCTAAGAAATGGTTGAGAAGTCAACAAATTTTACGCAATTCTGCTGCTCCAAACGCTTAACCAGAATGGCCTAGGGAAAAAATACACATACCGTTGTAATCGGCGAGTTTCTAGTTTCAGATGCAATAGGAATTTTTGGGTTAGGTCAATCCGTTCGCGAGATATGGGAGTTTGAAGCCAAGAAATGGTTGAGAAGGCAAAAAATGTTTCGCAATTCTACTGCTCAAAACGATTAACCAGAATGGCCTAGGGAAAAAATACACATACCGCTGTAATCGGGCGAGTTTCTACTTTCAGATGCAATAGGAATTTTTGGGTTAGGTCAATCCGTTCGCGAGATATGGGAGTTTGAAGCCAAGAAATGGTTGAGAAGGCAAAAAATTTTTCGCAATTCTGCTGCTCCAAACGCTTAACCAGAATGGCCTAGGGAAAAAATACACATACCGTTGTAATCGGGCGTGTTTCTACTTTCAGATGCAATAGGAATTTTTGGGTTAGGTCAATCCGTTCGCGAAATATGGGAGTTTGAAGCCAAGAAATGGTTGAGAAGGCAACAAATTTTTCGCACTTCTGCTGCTCCAAACGCTTAACCAGAATGGCCAAGGGAAAAAATACACATACCGTTGTAATCGGGCGAGATTCAACTTTCAGATGCAATAGGAATTTTTGGGTTAGGTCAATCCGTTCGCGAGATATGGGAGTTTGAATCCAAGAAATGGTTGAGAAGGCAAGAAATTTTTCGCAATTCTGCTGCTCCAAACGCTTAACCAGAATGGGCTAGGGAAAAAATACACATACCGTTGCCATCGGGCGAGTTTCTACTTTCAGATGCAATAGGAATTTTTGGGTTAGGTCAATCCGTTCACGAGGTATGGGAGTTTGAAGACAAGAAATGGTAGAGAAGCCAAAAAATTTTTCGCAATTCTGCTGCCCCAAACGCTTAACCAGAATGGCCTAGGGAAAAAATACCCATACCGTTGTAATCGGACGAGTTTCTACTTTCAGTTACAATAGGAATTTTTGGGTTAGGTCAATCCGTTCGCAAGATATGGGAGTTTGAAGCTAAGAAATGGTTGAGAAGTCAACAAATTTTTCGCACTTCTGCTGCTCCATACGCTTAACCAGAATGGCCTAGGGAAAAAATACACATACCGTTGTAATCGGGCGAGTTTCTACTTTCAGTTGCAATAGGAATTTTTGGGTTAGGTCAATCCGTTCGCGAGATATGGGAGTTTGAAGCTAAGAAATGGTTGAGAAGACAACAAATTTTTCGCACTTCTGCTGCTCCAAACGCTTAACCAGAATGGCCTAGGGAAAAAATACACATACCGTTGAAATCTGGCGAGTTTCTACTTTCAGACGCAACAGGAATTTTTGGGTTAGGTCAATCCGTTCGCGAGATATGGGAGTTTGAAGCCAAGAAATGGTTGAGAAGGCAAAAAATTTTTCGCAATTCTGCTGCCCCAAACGCTTAACCAGAATGGCCTAGGGAAAAAATATCCATACCGTTGTAATCGGGCGAGTTTCTACTTTCAGGTACAATAGGAATTTTTGGGTTAGGTCAATCCGTTCGCGAAATATGGGAGTTTGAAGCCAAGAAATGGTTGAGAAGGCAAAAAATTTTTCGCAATTCTGCTGCTCCAAACGCTTAACCAGAATGGCCATGGGAAAAAATACACATACCGTGGTAATCGGGCGAGTTTCTACTTTCAGATGCAATAGGAATTTTTGGGTTAGGTCAATCCGTTCGCGAAAAATGGGAGTTTGAAGCCAAGAAATGGTTGAGAAGGCAACAAATTTTTCGCACTTCTGCTGCTCCAAACGCTTAACCAGAATGGCCAAGGGAAAAAATACACATACCGCTGTAATCGGGCGAGATTCTACTTTCAGATGCAATAGGAATTTTTGGGTTAGGTCAATCCGTTCGCGAGATATGGGAGTTTGAATCCAAGAAATGGTAGAGAAGGCAAAAAATTTTTCGCGATTCTGCTGCCCCAAACGCTTAACCAGAATGGCCTAGGGAAAAAATACCCATACCGTTGTAATCGGACGAGCTTCTACTTTCAGTTACAATAGGAATTTTTGGGTTAGGTCAATCCGTTCGCGAGATATGGGAGTTTGAAGCTAAGAAATGGTTGAGAAGTCAACAAATTTTACGCAATTCTGCTGCTCCAAACGCTTAACCAGAATGGCCTAGGGAAAAAATACACATACCGTTGTAATCGGCGAGTTTCTAGTTTCAGATGCAATAGGAATTTTTGGGTTAGGTCAATCCGTTCGCGAGATATGGGAGTTTGAAGCCAAGAAATGGTTGAGAAGGCAAAAAATGTTTCGCAATTCTACTGCTCAAAACGATTAACCAGAATGGCCTAGGGAAAAAATACACATACCGCTGTAATCGGGCGAGTTTCTACTTTCAGATGCAATAGGAATTTTTGGGTTAGGTCAATCCGTTCGCGAGATATGGGAGTTTGAAGCCTAGAAATGGTTGAGAAGGCAAAAAATTTTTCGCAATTCTGCTGCTCCAAACGCTTAACCAGAATGGCCTAGGGAAAAAATACACATACCGTTGTAATCGGGCGAGTTTCTACTTTCAGATACAATAGGAATTTTTGGGTTAGGTCAATCTGTTCGCGAAATATGGGAGTTTGAAGCCAAGAAATGGTTGAGAAGGCAACAAATTTTTCGCACTTCTGCTGCTCCAAACGCTTAACCAGAATGGCCAAGGGGAAAAATACACATACCGTTGTAATCGGGCGAGATTCTACTTTCAGATGCAATAGGAATTTTTGGGTTAGGTCAATCCGTTCGCGAGATATGGGAGTTTGAATCCAAGAAATGGTTGAGAAGGCAAGAAATTTTTCGCAATTCTGCTGCTCCAAACGCTTAACCAGAATGGGCTAGGGAAAAAATACACATACCGTTGCCATCGGGCGAGTTTCTACTTTCAGATGCAATAGGAATTTTTGGGTTAGGTCAATCCGTTCACGAGGTATGGGAGTTTGAAGACAAGAAATGGTAGAGAAGCCAAAAAATTTTTCGCAATTCTGCTGCCCCAAACGCTTAACCAGAATGGCCTAGGGAAAAAATACCCATACCGTTGTAATCGGACGAGTTTCTACTTTCAGTTACAATAGGAATTTTTGGGTTAGGTCAATCCGTTCGCAAGATATGGGAGTTTGAAGCTAAGAAATGGTTGAGAAGTCAACAAATTTTTCGCACTTCTGCTGCTCCAAACGCTTAACCAGAATGGCCTAGGGAAAAAATACACATACCGTTGTAATCGGGCGAGTTTCTACTTTCAGTTGCAATAGGAATTTTTGGGTTAGGTCAATCCGTTCGCGAGATATGGGAGTTTGAAGCTAAGAAATGGTTGAGAAGACAACAAATTTTTCGCACTTCTGCTGCTCCAAACGCTTAACCAGAATGGCCTAGGGAAAAAATACACATACCGTTGAAATCTGGCGAGTTTCTACTTTCAGACGCAACAGGAATTTTTGGGTTAGGTCAATCCGTTCACGAGGTATGGGAGTTTGAAGACAAGAAATGGTAGAGAAGGCAAAAAACTTTTCGCAATTCTGCTGCCCCAAACGCTTAACCAGAATGGCCTAGGGAAAAAATACCCATACCGTTGTAATCGGACGAGTTTCTACTTTCAGTTACAATAGGAATTTTTGGGTTAGGCCAATCCGTTCGCGAGATATGGGAGTTTGAAGCTAAGAAATGGTTGAGAAGTCAACAAATTTTTCGCAATTCTGCTGCTCCAAACGCTTAACCAGAATGGCCTAGGGAAAAAATACACATACCGTTGTAATCGGCGAGTTTCTAGTTTCAGATGCAATAGGAATTTTTGGGTTAGGTCAATCCGTTCGCGAAATATGGGAGTTTGAAGCCAAGAAATGGTTGAGAAGGCAAAAAATTTTTCGCAATTTTACTGCTCCAAACGCTTAACCATAATGGCCTAGGGAAAAAATACACATACCGTTGTAGTCGGGCGAGTTTCTACTTTCAGATGCAATAGGAATTTTTGGGTTAGGTCAATCCGTTCACGAGGTATGGGAGTTTGAAGCCAAGAAATAGTTGAGAAGGCAAAAAATTTTTCGCAATTCTGCTGCACCAAACGCTTAACCAGAATAGCCTAGGGAAAAAATACACATACCGATGTAATCGGGCGAGTTTCTACTTTCAGATGCAATAGGAATTTTTGGGTTAGGTCAATCCGTTCGCGAAATATGGGAGTTTGAAGCCAAGAAATGGTTGAGAAGGCAAAAAATTTTTCGCAATTCTGCTGCTCCAAACGCTTAACCAGAATGGCCTAGGGAAAAAATACACATACCGTTGTAATCGGGCGAGTTTCTACTTTCAGATGCAATAGGAATTTTTGGGTTAGGGCAATCCGTTCGCGAGAAATGGGAGTTTGAAGCTAAGAAATGGTTGAGAAGACAACAAATTTTTCGCACTTCTGCTGCTCCAAACGCTTAACCATAATGGCCTAGGGAAAAAATACACATACCGTTGTAATCGGGCGAGTTTCTACTTTCAGATGCAATAGGAATTTTTGGGTTAGGTCAATCCGTTCACGAGGTATGGGAGTTTGAAGCCAAGAAATGGTTGAGAAGGCAAAAAATTTTTCGCAATTCTGCTGCCCCAAACGCTTAACCAGAATGGCCTAGGGAAAAAATATCCATACCGTTGTAATCGGACGAGTTTCTACTTTCAGTTACAATGGGAATTTTTGGGTTAGGTCAATCCGTTCGCGAGATATGGGAGTTTCAAGCTAAGAAATGGTTGAGAAGAGAACAATTTTTTCGCAATTCTGCTGCTCCAAACGCTTAACCAGAATGGCCTAGGGAAAAAATACACATACCGTTGTAATCTGGCGAGTTTCTACTTTCAGATGCAATAGGAATTTTTGGGTTAGGTCAATCCGTTCACGAGGTATGGGAGTTTGAAGCCAAGAAATGGTTGAGAAGGCAAAAAATTTTTCGCAATTCTGCTGCCCCAAACGCTTAACCAGAATGGCCTAGGGAAAAAATATCCATACCGTTGTAATCGGACGAGTTTCTACTTTCAGTTACAATAGGAATTTTTGGGTTTGGTCAATCCGTTTGCGAGATATGGGCGTTTGAAGCTAAGAAATGGTTGAGAAGATAACAAATTTTTCGCACTTCTGCTGCTCCAAACGCTTAACCAGAATGGCCTAGGGAAAAAATACACATACCGTTGTAATCGGGCGAGTTTCTACTTTCAGATGCAATAGGAATTTTTGGGTTAGGTCAATCCGTTCGCGAAATATGGGAGTTTGAAGCCAAGAAATGGTTGAGAAGGCAAAAAATTTTTCGCAATTCTGCTGCTGCAAACGCTTAACCAGAATGGCCTAGGGATAAAATACACATACCGTTGAAATCTGGCGAGTTTCTACTTTCAGACGCAACAGGAATTTTTGGGTTAGGTCAATCCGTTCGCGAGGTATGGGAGTTTGAAACCAAGAAATGGTTGAGAAGGCAACAAATTTTTCGCACTTCTGCTGCTCCAAACGCTTAACCAGAATGGCCAAGGGAAAAAATACACATACCGTTGTAATCGGGCGAGATTCTACTTTCAGATGCAATAGGAATTTTTGGGTTAGGTCAATCCGTTCGCGAGATATGGGAGTTTGAATCCAAGAAATGGTAGAGAAGGCAAAAAATTTTTCGCGATTCTGCTGCCCCAAACGCTTAACCAGAATGGCCTAGGGAAAAAATACCCATACCGTTGTAATCGGACGAGTTTCTACTTTCAGTTACAATAGGAATTTTTGGGTTAGGTCAATCCGTTCGCGAGATATGGGAGTTTGAAGCTAAGAAATGGTTGAGAAGTCAACAAATTTTACGCAATTCTGCTGCTCCAAACGCTTAACCAGAATGGCCTAGGGAAAAAATACACATAGCGTTGTAATCGGCGAGTTTCTAGTTTCAGATGCAATAGGAATTTTTGGGTTAGGTCAATCCGTTCGCGAGATATGGGAGTTTGAAGCCAAGAAATGGTTGAGAAGGCAAAAAATGTTTCGCAATTCTACTGCTCAAAACGATTAACCAGAATGGCCTAGGGAAAAAATACACATACCGATGTAATCGGGCGAGTTTCTACTTTCAGATGCAATAGGAATTTTTGGGTTAGGTCAATCCGTTCGCGAGATATGGGAGTTTGAAGCCAAGAAATGGTTGAGAAGGCAAAAAATTTTTGGCAATTCTGCTGCTCCAAACGCTTAACCAGAATGGCCTAGGGAAAAAATACACATACCGTTGTAATCGGGCGTGTTTCTACTTTCAGATGCAACAGGAATTTTTGGGTTAGGTCAATCCGTTCGCGAAATATGGGAGTTTGAAGCCAAGAAATGGTTGAGAAGGCAACAAATTTTTCGCACTACTGCTGCTCCAAACGCTTAACCAGAATGGCCAAGGGAAAAAATACACATACCGTTGTAATCGGGCGAGATACTACTTTCAGATGCAATAGGAATTTTTGGGTTAGGTCAATCCGTTCGCGAGATATGGGAGTTTGAATCCAAGAAATGGTTGAGAAGGCAAGAAATTTTTCGCAATTCTGCTGCCCCAAACGCTTAACCAGAATGGCCTAGGGAAAAAATACCCATACCGTTGTAATCGGACGAGTTTCTACTTTCAGTTACAATAGGAATTTTTGGGTTAGGTCAATCCGTTCGCAAGATATGGGAGTTTGAAGCTAAGAAATGGTTGAGAAGTCAACAAATTTTTCGCACTTCTGCTGCTCCAAACGCTTAACCAGAATGGCCTACGGAAAAAATACACATACCGTTGTAATCGGGCGAGTTTCTACTTTCAGGTACAATAGGAATTTTTGGGTTAGGTCAATCCGTTCGCGAGATATGGGAGTTTCAAGCTAAGAAATGGTTGAGAAGAGAACAATTTTTTCGCAATTCTGCTGCTCCAAACGCTTAACCAGAATGGCCTAGGGAAAAAATACACATACCGTTGTAATCTGGCGAGTTTCTACTTTCAGATGCAATAGGAATTTTTGGGTTAGGTCAATCCGTTCACGAGGTATGGGAGTTTGAAGCCAAGAAATGGTTGAGAAGGCAAAAAATTTTTCGCAATTCTGCTGCCCCAAACGCTTAACCAGAATGGCCTAGGGAAAAAATATCCATACCGTTGTAATCGGACGAGTTTCTACTTTCAGTTACAATAGGAATTTTTGGGTTTGGTCAATCCGTTTGCGAGATATGGGCGTTTGAAGCTAAGAAATGGTTGAGAAGATAACAAATTTTTCGCACTTCTGCTGCTCCAAACGCTTAACCAGAATGGCCTAGGGAAAAAATACACATACCGTTGTAATCGGGCGAGTTTCTACTTTCAGATGCAATAGGAATTTTTGGGTTAGGTCAATCCGTTCGCGAAATATGGGAGTTTGAAGCCAAGAAATGGTTGAGAAGGCAAAAAATTTTTCGCAATTCTGCTGCTGCAAACGCTTAACCAGAATGGCCTAGGGATAAAATACACATACCGTTGAAATCTGGCGAGTTTCTACTTTCAGACGCAACAGGAATTTTTGGGTTAGGTCAATCCGTTCGCGAGGTATGGGAGTTTGAAGCCAAGAAATGGTTGAGAAGGCAACAAATTTTTCGCACTTCTGCTGCTCCAAACGCTTAACCAGAATGGCCAAGGGAAAAAATACACATACCGTTGTAATCGGGCGAGATTCTACTTTCAGATGCAATAGGAATTTTTGGGTTAGGTCAATCCGTTCGCGAGATATGGGAGTTTGAATCCAAGAAATGGTAGAGAAGGCAAAAAATTTTTCGCGATTCTGCTGCCCCAAACGCTTAACCAGAATGGCCTAGGGAAAAAATACCCATACCGTTGTAATCGGACGAGTTTCTACTTTCAGTTACAATAGGAATTTTTGGGTTAGGTCAATCCGTTCGCGAGATATGGGAGTTTGAAGCTAAGAAATGGTTGAGAAGTCAACAAATTTTACGCAATTCTGCTGCTCCAAACGCTTAACCAGAATGGCCTAGGGAAAAAATACACATAGCGTTGTAATCGGCGAGTTTCTAGTTTCAGATGCAATAGGAATTTTTGGGTTAGGTCAATCCGTTCGCGAGATATGGGAGTTTGAAGCCAAGAAATGGTTGAGAAGGCAAAAAATGTTTCGCAATTCTACTGCTCAAAACGATTAACCAGAATGGCCTAGGGAAAAAATACACATACCGCTGTAATCGGGCGAGTTTCTACTTTCAGATGCAATAGGAATTTTTGGGTTAGGTCAATCCGTTCGCGAGATATGGGAGTTTGAAGCCAAGAAATGGTTGAGAAGGCAAAAAATTTTTGGCAATTCTGCTGCTCCAAACGCTTAACCAGAATGGCCTAGGGAAAAAATACACATACCGTTGTAATCGGGCGTGTTTCTACTTTCAGATGCAATAGGAATTTTTGGGTTAGGTCAATCCGTTCGCGAAATATGGGAGTTTGAAGCCAAGAAATGGTTGAGAAGGCAACAAATTTTTCGCACTTCTGCTGCTCCAAACGCTTAACCAGAATGGCCAAGGGAAAAAATACACATACCGTTGTAATCGGGCGAGATTCTACTTTCAGATGCAATAGGAATTTTTGGGTTAGGTCAATCCGTTCGCGAGATATGGGAGTTTGAATCCAAGAAATGGTTGAGAAGGCAAGAAATTTTTCGCAATTCTGCTGCTCCAAACGCTTAACCAGAATGGGCTAGGGAAAAAATACACATACCGTTGCCATCGGGCGAGTTTCTACTTTCAGATGCAATAGGAATTTTTGGGTTAGGTCAATCCGTTCACGAGGTATGGGAGTTTGAAGACAAGAAATGGTAGAGAAGCCAAAAAATTTTTCGCAATTCTGCTGCCCCAAACGCTTAACCAGAATGGCCTAGGGAAAAAATACCCATACCGTTGT
The DNA here is from genome assembly GCF_051014685.1 of Ptiloglossa arizonensis. NCBI lineage: Eukaryota > Metazoa > Arthropoda > Insecta > Hymenoptera > Colletidae > Ptiloglossa > Ptiloglossa arizonensis. The sequence continues at coordinate 237,612 of NW_027478602.1, read as the reverse complement.
AATCGGACGAGTTTCTACTTTCAGTTACAATAGGAATTTTTGGGTTAGGTCAATCCGTTCGCAAGATATGGGAGTTTGAAGCTAAGAAATGGTTGAGAAGTCAACAAATTTTTCGCACTTCTGCTGCTCCAAACGCTTAACCAGAATGGCCTACGGAAAAAATACACATACCGTTGTAATCGGGCGAGTTTCTACTTTCAGTTGCAATAGGAATTTTTGGGTTAGGTCAATCCGTTCGTGAGATATGGGAGTTTGAAGCTAAGAAATGGTTGAGAAGACAACAAATTTTTCGCACTTCTGCTGCTCCAAACGCTTAACCAGAATGGCCTAGGGAAAAAATACACATACCGTTGAAATCTGGCGAGTTTCTACTTTCAGACGCAACAGGAATTTTTGGGTTAGGTCAATCCGTTCGCGAGATATGGGAGTTTGAAGCCAAGAAATGGTTGAGAAGGCAAAAAATTTTTCGCAATTCTGCTGCCCCAAACGCTTAACCAGAATGGCCTAGGGAAAAAATATCCATACCGTTGTAATCGGGCGAGTTTCTACTTTCAGGTACAATAGGAATTTTTGGGTTAGGTCAATCCGTTCGCGAGATATGGGAGTTTGAAGCTAAGAAATGGTTGAGAAGTCAACAAATTTTACGCAATTCTGCTGCTCCAAACGCTTAACCAGAATGGCCTAGGGAAAAAATACACATACCGTTGTAATCGGGCGAGATTCTACTTTCAGATGCAATAGGAATTTTTGGGTTAGGTCAATCCGTTCGCGAGATATGGGAGTTTGAAGCCAAGAAATGGTTGAGAAGGCAAAAAATTTTTCGCAATTCTGCTGCCCCAAACGCTTAACCAGAATGGCCTAGGGAAAAAATATCCATACCGTTGTAATCGGACGAGTTTCTACTTTCAGTTACAATAGGAATTTTTGGGTTAGGTCAATCCGTTCGCGAAAAATGGGAGTTTGAAGCCAAGAAATGGTTGAGAAGGCAACAAATTGTTCGCACTTCTGCTGCTCCAAACGCTTAACCAGAATGGCCAAGGGAAAAAATACACATACCGTTGTAATCGGGCGAGATTCTACTTTCAGATGCAATAGGAATTTTTGGGTTAGGTCAATCCGTTCGCGAGATATGGGAGTTTGAAGCTAAGAAATGGTTGAGAAGTCAACAAATTTTACGCAATTCTGCTGCTCCAAACGCTTAACCAGAATGGCCTAGGGAAAAAATACACATACCGTTGTAATCGGCGAGTTTCTAGTTTCAGATGCAATAGGAATTTTTGGGTTAGGTCAATCCGTTCGCGAGATATGGGAGTTTGAAGCCAAGAAATGGTTGAGAAGGCAAAAAATGTTTCGCAATTCCACTGCTCAAAACGATTAACCAGAATGGCCTAGGGAAAAAATACACATACCGCTGTAATCGGGCGAGTTTCTACTTTCAGATGCAATAGGAATTTTTAGGTTAGGTCAATCCGTTCGCGAGATATGGGAGTTTGAAGCCAAGAAATGGTTGAGAAGGCAAAAAATTTTTCGCAATTCTGCTGCTCCAAACGCTTAACCAGAATGGCCTAGGGAAAAAATACACATACCGTTGTTATCGGGCGAGTCTCTACTTTCAGATGCAATAGGAATTTTTGGGTTAGGTCAATCCGTTCGTGAGATATAGGAGTTTGAATCCAAGAAATGGTTGAGAAGGCAAAAAATTTTTCGCAATTCTGCTGCTCCAAACGCTTAACCAGAATGGCCTAGGGAAAAAATACACATACCGTTGTAATCGGGCGAGTTTCTACTTTCAGATGCAATAGGAATTTTTGGGTTAAGTCAATCCGTTCGCGAGATATGGGAGTTTGAAGCCAAGAAATGGTTGAGAAGGCACCAAATTTTTCGCACTTCTGCTGCTCCAAACGCTTAACCAGAATGGCCAAGGGAAAAAATACACATACCGTTGTAATCGGGCGATATTCTACTTTCAGATGCAATAGGAATTTTTGGGTTAGGTCAATCCGTTCGCGAGATATGGGAGTTTGAATCCAAGAAATGGTTGAGAAGGCAAGAAATATTTCGCAATTCTGCTGCTCCAAACGCTTAACCAGAATGGGCTAGGGAAAAAATACACATACCGTTGCCATCGGGCGAGTTTCTACTTTCAGATGCAACAGGAATTTTTGGGTTAGGTCAATCCGTTCACGAGGTATGGGAGTTTGAAGACAAGAAATGGTAGAGAAGGCAAAAAATTTTTCGCAATTCTGCTGCCCCAAACGCTTAACCAGAATGGCCTAGGGAAAAAATACCCATACCGTTGTAATCGGACGAGTTTCTACTTTCAGTTACAGTAGGAATTTTTGGGTTAGGTCAATCCGTTCGCAAGATATGGGAGTTTGAAGCTAAGAAATGGTTGAGAAGTCAACAAATTTTTCGCACTTCTGCTGCTCCAAACGCTTAACCAGAATGGCCTAGGGAAAAAATACACATACCGTTGTCATCGGCGAGTTTCTACTTTCAGATGCAATAGGAATTTTTGGGTTAGGTCGATCCGTTCGCGAAATATGGGAGTTTGATGCCAAGAAATGGTTGAGAAGGCAAGAAATTTTTCGCAATTCTGCTGCTCCAAACGCTTAACCAGAATGGGCTAGGGAAAAAATACACATACCGTTGCCATCGGGCGAGTTTCTACTTTCAGATGCAATAGGAATTTTTGGGTTAGGTCAATCCGTTCACGAGGTATGGGAGTTTGAAGCCAAGAAATGGTTGAGAAGGCAAAAAATGTTTCGCAATTCTACTGCTCAAAACGATTAACCAGAATGGCCTAGGGAAAAAATACACATACCACTGTAATCGGGCGAGTTTCTACTTTCAGATGCAATAGGAATTTTTGGGTTAGGTCAATCCGTTCGCGAGATATGGGAGTTTGAAGCCAAGAAATGGTTGAGAAGGCAAAAAATTTTTCGCAATTCTGCTGCTCCAAACGCTTAACCAGAATGGCCTAGGGAAAAAATACACATACCGTTGATATCGGGCGAGTCTCTACTTTCAGATGCAATAGGAATTTTTGGGTTAGGTCAATCCGTTCGTGAGATATAGGAGTTTGAATCCAAGAAATGGTTGAGAAGGCAAAAAATGTTTCGCAATTCTACTGCTCAAAACGATTAACCAGAATGGCCTAGGGAAAAAATACACATACCACTGTAATCGGGCGAGTTTCTACTTTCAGATGCAATAGGAATTTTTGGGTTAGGTCAATCCGTTCGCGAGATATGGGAGTTTGAAGCCAAGAAATGGTTGAGAAGGCAAAAAATTTTTCGCAATTCTGCTGCTCCAAACGCTTAACCAGAATGGCCTAGGGAAAAAATATCCATACCGTTGTAATCGGACGAGTTTCTACTTTCAGTTACAATAGGAATTTTTGGGTTTGGTCAATCCGTTTGCGAGATATGGGCGTTTGAAGCTAAGAAATGGTTGAGAAGATAACAAATTTTTCGCACTTCTGCTGCTCCAAACGCTTAACCAGAATGGCCTAGGGAAAAAATACACATACCGTTGTAATCGGGCGAGTTTCTACTTTCAGATGCAATAGGAATTTTTGGGTTAGGTCAATCCGTTCGCGAAATATGGGAGTTTGAAGCCAAGAAATGGTTGAGAAGGCAAAAAATTTTTCGCAATTCTGCTGCTGCAAACGCTTAACCAGAATGGCCTAGGGATAAAATACACATACCGTTGAAATCTGGCGAGTTTCTACTTTCAGACGCAACAGGAATTTTTGGGTTAGGTCAATCCGTTCGCGAGGTATGGGAGTTTGAAGCGAAGAAATGGTTGAGAAGGCAACAAATTTTTCGCACTTCTGCTGCTCCAAACGCTTAACCAGAACGGCCAAGGGAAAAAATACACATACCGTTGTAATCGGGCGAGATTCTACTTTCAGATGCAATAGGAATTTTTGGGTTAGGTCAATCCGTTCGCGAGATATGGGAGTTTGAATCCAAGAAATGGTAGAGAAGGCAAAAAATTTTTCGCGATTCTGCTGCCCCAAACGCTTAACCAGAATGGCCTAGGGAAAAAATACACATACCGTTGTAATCGGGCGAGTTTCTACTTTCAGATGCAATAGGAATTTTTGGGTTAGGTCAATCCGTTCGCGAGATATGGGAGGTTGAATCCAAGAAATGGTTGAGAAGGCAAAAAATTTTTCGCAATTCTGCTGCTCCAAACGCTTAACCAGAATGGCCTAGGGAAAAAATACACATACCGTTGTAATCGGGCGAGTTTCTACTTTCAGATGCAATAGGAATTTTTGGGTTAGGTCAATCCGTTCGCGAGATATGGGAGTTTGAAGCCAAGAAATGGTTGAGAAGGCAAAAAATTTTTCGCAATTCTGCTGCTCCAAACGCTTAACCAGAATGGCCTAGGGAAAAAATACACATACCGTTGTAATCCGGCGAATCTCTACTTCCAGACGCTACAGGAATTTTTGGGTTAGGTCAATCCGTTCGCGAGATATGGGAGTTTGAAGCCAAGAAATGATTGAGAAGGCAAAAAATTTTTCGCAATTCTGCTGCTCCAAACGCTTAACCAGAATGGCCTAGGGAAAAAATAAACATACCGTTGTAATCGGGCGAATTTCTACTTTCAGATGCAATTGGAATTTTTGGGTTAGGTCAATCCGTTCGCGAGATACGGGAGTTTGAAGCCAAGGAATGGTTGAGAAGGCAAAAAATTTTTTCGCATTTCTGCTGATCCAAACGCTTAACCAGAATGGTCTAGGGAAACAATACACATACCGTTGTAATCGGGCGAGTTTCTACTTTCAGATGCAATAGGAATTTTTGGGTTAGGTCAACCCGTTCGCGAGATATGGGAGTTTGAAGCCAAGAAATGGTTGAGAAGGCAAAAAATTTTTCGCAATTCTGCTGCTCCAAACGCTTAAACAGAATGGCCTAGGGAAAAAATACAGGTACCGTTGTAATCGGGCGAGTTTCTACTTTCAGATGCAACAGGAATTTTTGGGTTAGGTCAATCCGTTCGCGAGATATGGGAGTTTGAAGCCAAGAAATGGTTGAGAAGGCAAAAAATTTTTCGCAATTCTGCTGCGCCAAACGCTTAACCAGAATGGCCTAGGGAAAAAATACACATACCGTTGTAATCGGGCGAGTTTCTACTTTCAGATGCAATAGGAATTTTTGGGTTAGGTCAATCCGTTCGCGAGATATGGGAGGTTGAATCCAAGAAATGGTTGAGAAGGCAAAAAATTTTTCGCAATTCAGCTGCTCCAAACGCTTAACCAGAATGGCCAAGGGAAAAAATACACATACCGTTGTAATCTGGCCAGTTTCTACTTTCAGATGCAATAGGAATTTTTGGGTTAGGTCAATCCGTTCGCGAGATATGGGAGTTTGAAGCCAAGAAATGGTTGAGAAGGCAAAAAATTTTTCGCTATTCTGCTGCTCCAAACGCTTAAACAGAATGGCCTAGGGAAAAAATATAGATACCGTTGTAATCGGGCGAGTTTCTACTTTCAGATGCAACAGGAATTTTTGGGTTAGGTCAATCCGTTCGCGAGATATGGGAGTTTGAAGCTAAGAAATGGTTGAGAAGACAACAAATCTTTCGCACTTCTGCTGCTCCAAACGCTTAAACAGAATGGCCTAGGGAAAAAATATAGATACCGTTGTAATCGGGCGAGTTTCTACTTTCAGATGCAACAGGAATTTTTGAGTTAGGTCAATCCGTTCGCGAGATATGGGAGTTTGAAGCTAAGAAATGGTTGAGAAGACAACAAATCTTTCGCAATTCTGCTGCTCCAATCGCTTAACCAGAATGGCCTAGGGAAAAAATACACATACCGTTGCAATCGGGCGAGTTTCGACTTTCAGATGCAATAGGAATTTTTGGGTTAGGTCAATCCGTTCGCGAGATATGGGAGTTTGAAGCCAAGAAATGGTTGAGAAGGCAACAAATTTTTCGCAATTCTGCTGCTCCAAACGCTTAACCAGAATGGCCTAGGGAAAAAATACACATACCGTTGTAATCGGGCTAGTCTCTACTTCCAGACGCTACAGGAATTTTTGGGTTAGGTCAATCCGTTCGCGAGATATGGGAGTTTGAAGCCAAGAAATGGTTGAGAAGGCAACAAATTTTTCGCAATTCTGCTGCTCCAAACGCTTAACCAGAATGGCCTAGGGAAAAAATACACATACCGCTGTAATCGGCCGAGGTTCTACTTTCAGATGCAATAGGAATTTTTGGGTTAGGTCAATCCGTTCGCGAGATATGGGAGTTTGAAGCCAAGAAATGGTTGAGAAGGCAAAAAATTTTTCGCCATTCTGCTGCTCCAAACGCTTAACCAGAATCGCCTAGGGAAAAAATACACATACCGTTGTAATCGGGCGAGTTTCTACTTTCAGATGCAATAGGAATTTTTGGGTTAGGTCAACTCGTTCGCGAGATATGGGAGTTTGAAGCCAAGAAATGGTTGAGAAGGCAAAAAATTTTTCGCAATTCTGCTGCTCCAAACGCTTAAACAGAATGGCCTAGGGAAAAAATACAGATACCATTGTAATCGGGCGAGTTTCTACTTTCAGATGCAACAGGAATTTTTGGGTTAGGTCAATCCGTTCGCGAGATATGGGAGTTTGAAGCTAAGAAATGGTTGAGAAGGCAAAAAATTTTTCGCAATTCTGCTGCTCCAAACGCTTAACCAGAATGGCCTAGGGAAAAAATACAGATACCGTTGTAATCGGGCGAGTTTCTACTTTCAGATGCAACAGGAATTTTTGGGTTAGGTCAATCCGTTCGCGAGATATGGGAGTTTGAAGCCAAGAAATGGTTGAGAAGGCAAAAAATTTTTCGCAATTCTGCAGCTCCAAACGCTTAACCAGAATGGCCTAGGGAAAAAATACACTTACCGTTGTAATCGGGCGAGTCTCTACTTCCAGACGCTACAGGAATTTTTGGGTTAAGTCAATCCGTTCGCGAGATATGGGAGTTTGAAGCCAAGAAATGGTTGAGAAGGCAAAAAATTTTTCGCAATTCTGCTGTTCCAAACGCTTAACCAGAATGGCCTAGGGAAAAAATACACATACCGTTGAATCGGGCGAGTTTCGACTTTCAGATGCAATACGAATTTTTGGGTTAGGTCAATCCGTTCGCGAGATATGGGAGTTTGAAGCCAAGAAATGGTTGAGAATGCAAAAAATTTTTCGCAATTCTGCTGCTCCAAACGCTTAACCAGAATGGCCTAGGGAAAAAATACACATACCGTTGTAATCGGGCGAGTTTCTACTTTCAGATGCAACAGGAATTTTTGGGTTAGGTCAATCCGTTCGCGAGATATGGGAGTTTGAAGCCAAGAAATTGTTGAGAAGGCAAAAAATTTTTCGCAATTCTGCTGCTCCAAACGCTTAACCAGAATGGCCTAGGGAAAAAATACAGATACCGCTGTAATCGGGCGAGGTTCTACTTTCAGATGCAATTGGAATTTGTGGGTTAGGTCAATCCGTTCGCGAGATATGGGAGTTTGAAGCCAAGAAATGGTTGAGAAGGCAACAAATTTTTCGCAATTCTGCTGCTCCAAACGCTTAACCAGAATGGCCTAGGGAAAAAATACAGATACCGTTGTAATCGGGCGAGTTTCTACTTTCAGATGCAACAGGAATTTTTGGGTTAGGTCAATCCGTTCGCGAGATATGGGAGTTTGAAGCTAAGAAATGGTTGAGAAGACAACAAATCGTTCGCACTTCTGCTGCTCCAAACGCTTAACCAGAATGGCCTAGGGAAAAAATACACATACCGTTGTAATCGGGCGAGTTTCGACTTTCAGATGCAATAGGAATTTTTGGGTTAGGTCAATCCGTTCGCGAGATATGGGAGTTTGAAGCCAAGAAATGGTTGAGAAGGCAACAAATTTTTCGCAATTCTGCTGCTCCAAACGCTTAACCAGAATGGCCTAGGGAAAAAATACACATACCGTTGTAATCGGGCTAGTCTCTACTTCCAGACGCTACAGGAATTTTTGGGTTAGGACAATCCGTTCGCGAGATATGGGAGTTTGAAGCCAAGAAATGGTTGAGAAGGCAAAAAATTTTTCGCAATTCTGCTGCTCCAAACGCTTAACCAGAATGGCCAAGGGAAAAAATACACATACCGCTGTAATCGGGCGAGGTTCTACTTTCAGATGCAATTGGAATTTTTGGGTTAGGTCAAACCGTTCGCGACATATGGGAGTTTGAAGCCAAGAAATGGTTGAGAAGGCAAAAAATTTTTCGCAATTCTGCTGCTCCAAACGCTTAACCAGAATGGCCTAGGGAAAAAATACACATACCGTTGTAATCGGGCGAGTTTCTACTTTCAGATGCAACAGGAATTTTTGGGTTTGGTCAATCCGTTCGCGAGATATGGGAGTTTGAAGCTAAGAAATGGTTGAGAAGACAACAAATCTTTCGCACTTCTGCTGCTCCAATCGCTTAACCAGAATGGCCTAGGGAAAAAATACACATACCGTTGCAATCGGGCGAGTTTCTACTTTCAGATGCAACAGGAATTTTTGGGTTAGGTCAATCCGTTCGCGAGATATGGGAGTTTGAAGCCAAGAAATGGTTGAGAATGCAAAAAATTTTTCGCAATTCTGCTGCTCCAAACGCTTAACCAGAATGGCCTAGGGAAAAAATGCACATACCGTTGTAATCGGGCGAGTTTCTACTTTCAGATGCAACAGGAATTTTTGGGTTAGGTTAATCCGTTCGCGAGATATGGGAGTTTGAAGCCAAGAAATGGTTGAGAAGGCAAAAAATTTTTCGCATTTCTGCTGCTCCAAACGCTTAACCAGAATGGCCTAGGGAAAAAATACACATACCGTTGTAATCGGGCGAGTTTCTACTTTCAGATGCAATAGGAATTTTTGGGTTAGGTCAATCCGTTCGCGAGATATGGGAGTTTGAAGCCAAGAAATGGTTGAGAAGGCAAAAAATTTTGCGCAATTCTGCTGCTCCAAACGCTGAACCAGAATCGCCTAGGGAAAAAATACACATACCGTTGTAATCGGGCGAGTCTCTACTTCCAGACGCTACAGGAATTTTTGGGTTAGGTCAATCCGTTCGCGAGATATGGGAGTTTGAAGCCAAGAAATGGTTGAGAAGGCAAAAAATTTTTCGCAATTCTGCTGCTCCAAACGCTTAACCAGAATGGCCTAGGGAAAAAATACAGATACCGTTGTAATCGGGCGAGTTTCTACTTTCAGATGCAACAGGAATTTTTGGGTTAGGTCAATCCGTTCGCGAGATATGGGAGTTTGAAGCCAAGAAATGGTTGAGAAGGCAAAAAATTTTTCGCAATTCTGCAGCTCCAAACGCTTAACCAGAATGGCCTAGGGAAAAAATACACTTACCGTTGTAATCGGGCGAGTCTCTACTTCCAGACGCTACAGGAATTTTTGGGTTAAGTCAATCCGTTCGCGAGATATGGGAGTTTGAAGCCAAGAAATGGTTGAGAAGGCAAAAAATTTTTCGCAATTCTGCTGCTCCAAACGCTTAACCAGAATGGCCTAGGGAAAAAATACACATACCGTTGTAATCGGGCGAGTTTCGACTTTCAGATGCAATACGAATTTTTGGGTTAGGTCAATCCGTTCGCGAGATATGGGAGTTTGAAGCCAAGAAATGGTTGAGAATGCAAAAAATTTTTCGCAATTCTGCTGCTCCAAACGCTTAACCAGAATGGCCTAGGGAAAAAATACACATACCGTTGTAATCGGGCGAGTTTCTACTTTCAGATGCAACAGGAATTTTTGGGTTAGGTCAATCCGTTCGCGAGATATGGGAGTTTGAAGCCAAGAAATTGTTGAGAAGGCAAAAAATTTTTCGCAATTCTGCTGCTCCAAACGCTTAACCAGAATGGCCTAGGGAAAAAATACAGATACCGCTGTAATCGGGCGAGGTTCTACTTTCAGATGCAATTGGAATTTGTGGGTTAGGTCAATCCGTTCGCGAGATATGGGAGTTTGAAGCCAAGAAATGGTTGAGAAGGCAACAAATTTTTCGCAATTCTGCTGCTCCAAACGCTTAACCAGAATGGCCTAGGGAAAAAATACAGATACCGTTGTAATCGGGCGAGTTTCTACTTTCAGATGCAACAGGAATTTTTGGGTTAGGTCAATCCGTTCGCGAGATATGGGAGTTTGAAGCTAAGAAATGGTTGAGAAGACAACAAATCGTTCGCACTTCTGCTGCTCCAAACGCTTAACCAGAATGGCCTAGGGAAAAAATACACATACCGTTGTAATCGGGCGAGTTTCGACTTTCAGATGCAATAGGAATTTTTGGGTGAGGTCAATCCGTTCGCGAGATATGGGAGTTTGAAGCCAAGAAATGGTTGAGAAGGCAACAAATTTTTCGCAATTCTGCTGCTCCAAACGCTTAACCAGAATGGCCTAGGGAAAAAATACACATACCGTTGTAATCGGGCGAGTTTCTACTTTCAGATGCAATAGGAATTTTTGGGTTAGGTCAATCCGTTCGCGAGATATGGGAGTTTGAAGCCAAGAAATGGTTGAGAAGGCAAAAAATTTTTCGCAATTCTGCAGCTCCAAACGCTTAACCAGAATGGCCTAGGGAAAAAATACACTTACCGTTGTAATCGGGCGAGTCTCTACTTCCAGACGCTACAGGAATTTTTGGGTTAAGTCAATCCGTTCGCGAGATATGGGAGTTTGAAGCCAAGAAATGGTTGAGAAGGCAAAAAATTTTTCGCAATTCTGCTGCTCCAAACGCTTAACCAGAATGGCCTAGGGAAAAAATACACATACCGTTGTAATCGGGCGAGTTTCGACTTTCAGATGCAATACGAATTTTTGGGTTAGGTCAATCCGTTCGCGAGATATGGGAGTTTGAAGCCAAGAAATGGTTGAGAATGCAAAAAATTTTTCGCAATTCTGCTGCTCCAAACGCTTAACCAGAATGGCCTAGGGAAAAAATACACATACCGTTGTAATCGGGCGAGTTTCTACTTTCAGATGCAACAGGAATTTTTGGGTTAGGTCAATCCGTTCGCGAGATATGGGAGTTTGAAGCCAAGAAATGGTTGAGAAGGCAAAAAATTTTTCGCAATTCTGCTGCTCCAAACGCTTAACCAGAATGGCCTAGGGAAAAAATACAGATACTGCTGTAATCGGGCGAGGTTCTACTTTCAGATGCAATTGGAATTTGTGGGTTAGGTCAATCCGTTCGCGAGATATGGGAGTTTGAAGCCAAGAAATGGTTGAGAAGGCAACAAATTTTTCGCAATTCTGCTGCTCCAAACGCTTAACCAGAATGGCCTAGGGAAAAAATACACATACCGTTGTAATCGGGCGAGTTTCTACTTTCAGATGCAATAGGAATTTTTGGGTTAGGTCAATCCGTTCGCGAGATATGGGAGTTTGAAGCCAAGAAATGGTTGAGAATGCAAAAAATTTTTCGCAATTCTGCTGCTCCAAACGCTTAACTAGAATGGCCTAGGGAAAAAATACACATACCGTTGTAATCGGGCGAGTTTCTACTTTGAGATGCAACAGGAATTTTTGGGTTAGGTCAATCCGTTCGCGAGATATGGGAGTTTGAAGCCAAGAAATGGTTGAGAAGGCAAAAAATTTTTCGCAATTCTGCTGCTCCAAACGCTTAACCAGAATGGCCTAGGGAAAAAATACAGATACCGTTGTAATCGGGCGAGTTTCTACTTTCAGATGCAACAGGAATTTTTGGGTTAGGTCAATCCGTTCGCGAGATATGGGAGTTTGAAGCTAAGAAATGGTTGAGAAGACAACAAATCGTTCGCACTTCTGCTGCTCCAAACGCTTAACCAGAATGGCCTAGGGAAAAAATACACATACCGTTGTAATCGGGCGAGTTTCGACTTTCAGATGCAATAGGAATTTTTGGGTTAGGTCAATCCGTTCGCGAGATATGGGAGTTTGAAGCCAAGAAATGGTTGAGAAGGCAACAAATTTTTCGCAATTCTGCTGCTCCAAACGCTTAACCAGAATGGCCTAGGGAAAAAATACACATACCGTTGTAATCGGGCGAGTTTCTACTTTCAGATGCAACAGGAATTTTTGGGTTAGGTCAATCCGTTCGCGAGATATGGGAGTTTGAAGCTAAGAAATGGTTGAGAAGGCAAAAAATTTTTCGCAATTCTGCTGCTCCAAACGCTTAACCAGAATGGCCTAGGGAAAAAATACAGATACCGTTGTAATCGGGCGAGTTTCTACTTTCAGATGCAACAGGAATTTTTGGGTTAGGTCAATCCGTTCGCGAGATATGGGAGTTTGAAGCCAAGAAATGGTTGAGAAGGCAAAAAATTTTTCGCAATTCTGCAGCTCCAAACGCTTAACCAGAATGGCCTAGGGAAAAAATACACTTACCGTTGTAATCGGGCGAGTCTCTACTTCCAGACGCTACAGGAATTTTTGGGTTAAGTCAATCCGTTCGCGAGATATGGGAGTTTGAAGCCAAGAAATGGTTGAGAAGGCAAAAAATTTTTCGCAATTCTGCTGTTCCAAACGCTTAACCAGAATGGCCTAGGGAAAAAATACACATACCGTTGAATCGGGCGAGTTTCGACTTTCACAGATGCAATACGAATTTTTGGGTTAGGTCAATCCGTTCGCGAGATATGGGAGTTTGAAGCCAAGAAATGGTTGAGAATGCAAAAAATTTTTCGCAATTCTGCTGCTCCAAACGCTTAACCAGAATGGCCTAGGGAAAAAATACACATACCGTTGTAATCGGGCGAGTTTCTACTTTCAGATGCAACAGGAATTTTTGGGTTAGGTCAATCCGTTCGCGAGATATGGAGTTTGAAGCCAAGAAATTGTTGAGAAGGCAAAAAATTTTTCGCAATTCTGCTGCTCCAAACGCTTAACCAGAATGGCCTAGGGAAAAAATACAGATACCGCTGTAATCGGCGAGGTTCTACTTTCAGATGCAATTGGAATTTGTGGGTTAGGTCAATCCGTTCGCGAGATATGGGAGTTTGAAGCCAAGAAATGGTTGAGAAGGCAACAAATTTTTCGCAATTCTGCTGCTCCAAACGCTTAACCAGAATGGCCTAGGGAAAAAATACAGATACCGTTGTAATCGGGCGAGTTTCTACTTTCAGATGCAACAGGAATTTTTGGGTTAGGTCAATCCGTTCGCGAGATATGGGAGTTTGAAGCTAAGAAATGGTTGAGAAGACAACAAATCGTTCGCACTTCTGCTGCTCCAAACGCTTAACCAGAATGGCCTAGGGAAAAAATACACATACCGTTGTAATCGGGCGAGTTTCGACTTTCAGATGCAATAGGAATTTTTGGGTTAGGTCAATCCGTTCGCGAGATATGGGAGTTTGAAGCCAAGAAATGGTTGAGAAGGCAACAAATTTTTCGCAATTCTGCTGCTCCAAACGCTTAACCAGAATGGCCTAGGGAAAAAATACACATACCGTTGTAATCGGGCTAGTCTCTACTTCCAGACGCTACAGGAATTTTTGGGTTAGGACAATCCGTTCGCGAGATATGGGAGTTTGAAGCCAAGAAATGGTTGAGAAGGCAAAAAATTTTTCGCAATTCTGCTGCTCCAAACGCTTAACCAGAATGGCCAAGGGAAAAAATACACATACCGCTGTAATCGGGCGAGGTTCTACTTTCAGATGCAATTGGAATTTTTGGGTTAGGTCAAACCGTTCGCGACATATGGGAGTTTGAAGCCAAGAAATGGTTGAGAAGGCAAAAAATTTTTCGCAATTCTGCTGCTCCAAACGCTTAACCAGAATGGCCTAGGGAAAAAATACACATACCGTTGTAATCGGGCGAGTTTCTACTTTCAGATGCAACAGGAATTTTTGGGTTTGGTCAATCCGTTCGCGAGATATGGGAGTTTGAAGCTAAGAAATGGTTGAGAAGACAACAAATCTTTCGCACTTCTGCTGCTCCAATCGCTTAACCAGAATGGCCTAGGGAAAAAATACACATACCGTTGCAATCGGGCGAGTTTCTACTTTCAGATGCAACAGGAATTTTTGGGTTAGGTCAATCCGTTCGCGAGATATGGGAGTTTGAAGCCAAGAAATGGTTGAGAATGCAAAAAATTTTTCGCAATTCTGCTGCTCCAAACGCTTAACCAGAATGGCCTAGGGAAAAAATGCACATACCGTTGTAATCGGGCGAGTTTCTACTTTCAGATGCAACAGGAATTTTTGGGTTAGGTTAATCCGTTCGCGAGATATGGGAGTTTGAAGCCAAGAAATGGTTGAGAAGGCAAAAAATTTTTCGCATTTCTGCTGCTCCAAACGCTTAACCAGAATGGCCTAGGGAAAAAATACACATACCGTTGTAATCGGGCGAGTTTCTACTTTCAGATGCAATAGGAATTTTTGGGTTAGGTCAATCCGTTCGCGAGATATGGGAGTTTGAAGCCAAGAAATGGTTGAGAAGGCAAAAAATTTTGCGCAATTCTGCTGCTCCAAACGCTGAACCAGAATCGCCTAGGGAAAAAATACACATACCGTTGTAATCGGGCGAGTCTCTACTTCCAGACGCTACAGGAATTTTTGGGTTAGGTCAATCCGTTCGCGAGATATGGGAGTTTGAAGCCAAGAAATGGTTGAGAAGGCAAAAAATTTTTCGCAATTCTGCTGCTCCAAACGCTTAACCAGAATGGCCTAGGGAAAAAATACAGATACCGTTGTAATCGGGCGAGTTTCTACTTTCAGATGCAACAGGAATTTTTGGGTTAGGTCAATCCGTTCGCGAGATATGGGAGTTTGAAGCCAAGAAATGGTTGAGAAGGCAAAAAATTTTTCGCAATTCTGCAGCTCCAAACGCTTAACCAGAATGGCCTAGGGAAAAAATACACTTACCGTTGTAATCGGGCGAGTCTCTACTTCCAGACGCTACAGGAATTTTTGGGTTAAGTCAATCCGTTCGCGAGATATGGGAGTTTGAAGCCAAGAAATGGTTGAGAAGGCAAAAAATTTTTCGCAATTCTGCTGCTCCAAACGCTTAACCAGAATGGCCTAGGGAAAAAATACACATACCGTTGTAATCGGGCGAGTTTCGACTTTCAGATGCAATACGAATTTTTGGGTTAGGTCAATCCGTTCGCGAGATATGGGAGTTTGAAGCCAAGAAATGGTTGAGAATGCAAAAAATTTTTCGCAATTCTGCTGCTCCAAACGCTTAACCAGAATGGCCTAGGGAAAAAATACACATACCGTTGTAATCGGGCGAGTTTCTACTTTCAGATGCAACAGGAATTTTTGGGTTAGGTCAATCCGTTCGCGAGATATGGGAGTTTGAAGCCAAGAAATTGTTGAGAAGGCAAAAAATTTTTCGCAATTCTGCTGCTCCAAACGCTTAACCAGAATGGCCTAGGGAAAAAATACAGATACCGCTGTAATCGGGCGAGGTTCTACTTTCAGATGCAATTGGAATTTGTGGGTTAGGTCAATCCGTTCGCGAGATATGGGAGTTTGAAGCCAAGAAATGGTTGAGAAGGCAACAAATTTTTCGCAATTCTGCTGCTCCAAACGCTTAACCAGAATGGCCTAGGGAAAAAATACAGATACCGTTGTAATCGGGCGAGTTTCTACTTTCAGATGCAACAGGAATTTTTGGGTTAGGTCAATCCGTTCGCGAGATATGGGAGTTTGAAGCTAAGAAATGGTTGAGAAGACAACAAATCGTTCGCACTTCTGCTGCTCCAAACGCTTAACCAGAATGGCCTAGGGAAAAAATACACATACCGTTGTAATCGGGCGAGTTTCGACTTTCAGATGCAATAGGAATTTTTGGGTGAGGTCAATCCGTTCGCGAGATATGGGAGTTTGAAGCCAAGAAATGGTTGAGAAGGCAACAAATTTTTCGCAATTCTGCTGCTCCAAACGCTTAACCAGAATGGCCTAGGGAAAAAATACACATACCGTTGTAATCGGGCGAGTTTCTACTTTCAGATGCAATAGGAATTTTTGGGTTAGGTCAATCCGTTCGCGAGATATGGGAGTTTGAAGCCAAGAAATGGTTGAGAAGGCAAAAAATTTTTCGCAATTCTGCAGCTCCAAACGCTTAACCAGAATGGCCTAGGGAAAAAATACACTTACCGTTGTAATCGGGCGAGTCTCTACTTCCAGACGCTACAGGAATTTTTGGGTTAAGTCAATCCGTTCGCGAGATATGGGAGTTTGAAGCCAAGAAATGGTTGAGAAGGCAAAAAATTTTTCGCAATTCTGCTGCTCCAAACGCTTAACCAGAATGGCCTAGGGAAAAAATACACATACCGTTGTAATCGGGCGAGTTTCGACTTTCAGATGCAATACGAATTTTTGGGTTAGGTCAATCCGTTCGCGAGATATGGGAGTTTGAAGCCAAGAAATGGTTGAGAATGCAAAAAATTTTTCGCAATTCTGCTGCTCCAAACGCTTAACCAGAATGGCCTAGGGAAAAAATACACATACCGTTGTAATCGGGCGAGTTTCTACTTTCAGATGCAACAGGAATTTTTGGGTTAGGTCAATCCGTTCGCGAGATATGGGAGTTTGAAGCCAAGAAATGGTTGAGAAGGCAAAAAATTTTTCGCAATTCTGCTGCTCCAAACGCTTAACCAGAATGGCCTAGGGAAAAAATACAGATACTGCTGTAATCGGGCGAGGTTCTACTTTCAGATGCAATTGGAATTTGTGGGTTAGGTCAATCCGTTCGCGAGATATGGGAGTTTGAAGCCAAGAAATGGTTGAGAAGGCAACAAATTTTTCGCAATTCTGCTGCTCCAAACGCTTAACCAGAATGGCCTAGGGAAAAAATACACATACCGTTGTAATCGGGCGAGTTTCTACTTTCAGATGCAATAGGAATTTTTGGGTTAGGTCAATCCGTTCGCGAGATATGGGAGTTTGAAGCCAAGAAATGGTTGAGAATGCAAAAAATTTTTCGCAATTCTGCTGCTCCAAACGCTTAACTAGAATGGCCTAGGGAAAAAATACACATACCGTTGTAATCGGGCGAGTTTCTACTTTGAGATGCAACAGGAATTTTTGGGTTAGGTCAATCCGTTCGCGAGATATGGGAGTTTGAAGCCAAGAAATGGTTGAGAAGGCAAAAAATTTTTCGCAATTCTGCTGCTCCAAACGCTTAACCAGAATGGCCTAGGGAAAAAATACAGATACCGTTGTAATCGGGCGAGTTTCTACTTTCAGATGCAACAGGAATTTTTGGGTTAGGTCAATCCGTTCGCGAGATATGGGAGTTTGAAGCTAAGAAATGGTTGAGAAGACAACAAATCGTTCGCACTTCTGCTGCTCCAAACGCTTAACCAGAATGGCCTAGGGAAAAAATACACATACCGTTGTAATCGGGCGAGTTTCGACTTTCAGATGCAATAGGAATTTTTGGGTTAGGTCAATCCGTTCGCGAGATATGGGAGTTTGAAGCCAAGAAATGGTTGAGAAGGCAACAAATTTTTCGCAATTCTGCTGCTCCAAACGCTTAACCAGAATGGCCTAGGGAAAAAATACACATACCGTTGTAATCGGGCGAGTTTCTACTTTCAGATGCAATAGGAATTTTTGGGTTAGGTCAATCCGTTCGCGAGATATGGGAGTTTGAAGCCAAGAAATGGTTGAGAAGGCAAAAAATTTTTCGCAATTCTGCAGCTCCAAACGCTTAACCAGAATGGCCTAGGGAAAAAATACACTTACCGTTGTAATCGGGCGAGTCTCTACTTCCAGACGCTACAGGAATTTTTGGGTTAAGTCAATCCGTTCGCGAGATATGGGAGTTTGAAGCCAAGAAATGGTTGAGAAGGCAAAAAATTTTTCGCAATTCTGCTGCTCCAAACGCTTAACCAGAATGGCCTAGGGAAAAAATACACATACCGTTGTAATCGGGCGAGTTTCGACTTTCAGATGCAATACGAATTTTTGGGTTAGGTCAATCCGTTCGCGAGATATGGGAGTTTGAAGCCAAGAAATGGTTGAGAATGCAAAAAATTTTTCGCAATTCTGCTGCTCCAAACGCTTAACCAGAATGGCCTAGGGAAAAAATACACATACCGTTGTAATCGGGCGAGTTTCTACTTTCAGATGCAACAGGAATTTTTGGGTTAGGTCAATCCGTTCGCGAGATATGGGAGTTTGAAGCCAAGAAATGGTTGAGAAGGCAAAAAATTTTTCGCAATTCTGCTGCTCCAAACGCTTAACCAGAATGGCCTAGGGAAAAAATACAGATACCGCTGTAATCGGGCGAGGTTCTACTTTCAGATGCAATTGGAATTTGTGGGTTAGGTCAATCCGTTCGCGAGATATGGGAGTTTGAAGCCAAGAAATGGTTGAGAAGGCAACAAATTTTTCGCAATTCTGCTGCTCCAAACGCTTAACCAGAATGGCCTAGGGAAAAAATACACATACCGTTGTAATCGGGCGAGTTTCTACTTTCAGATGCAATAGGAATTTTTGGGTTAGGTCAATCCGTTCGCGAGATATGGGAGTTTGAAGCCAAGAAATGGTTGAGAATGCAAAAAATTTTTCGCAATTCTGCTGCTCCAAACGCTTAACTAGAATGGCCTAGGGAAAAAATACACATACCGTTGTAATCGGGCGAGTTTCTACTTTGAGATGCAACAGGAATTTTTGGGTTAGGTCAATCCGTTCGCGAGATATGGGAGTTTGAAGCCAAGAAATGGTTGAGAAGGCAAAAAATTTTTCGCACTTCTGCTGCTCCAAACGCTTAACCAGAATGGCCTAGGGAAAAAATACAGATACCGTTATAATCGGGCGAGTTTCTACTTTCAGATGCAATAGGAATTTTTGGGTTAGGTCAATCTGTTCGCGAGATATGGGAGTGTGAAGCCAAGAAATGGTTGAGAAGGCAAAAAATTTTTCGCAATTCTGCTGCTCCAAACGCTTAACCAGAATGGCCTAGGGAAAAAATACACATACCGTTGTAATCGGGCGAGTTTCTACTATCAGATGCAATAGGAATTTTTGGGTTAGGTCAATCCGTTCGCGAGATATGGGAGTTTGAAGCCAAGAAATGGTTGAGAAGGCAACATATTTTTCGCAATTCTGCTGCTCCAAACGCTTAACCAGAATGGCCTAGGGAAAAAATACACATACCGTTGTAATCGGGCGAGTTTCTACTTTCAGATGCAATAGGAATTTTTGGGTTAGGTCAGTCCGTTCGCGAGATATGGGAGTTTGAAGCCAAGAAATGGTTGAGAAGGCAAAAAATTTTTCGCAATTCTGCTGCTCCAAACGCTTAACCAGAATGGCCTAGGGAAAAAATACACATACCGTTGTAATCGGGCGAGTTTCTACTTTCAGATGCAACAGGAATTTTTGTGTTAGGTCAATCCGTTCGCGAGATATGGGAGTTTGAAGCCAAGAAATGGTTGAGAAGGCAAAAAATTTTTCGCAATTCTGCTGCTCCAAACGCTTAACCAGAATGGCCTAGGGAAAAAATACACATACCGTTGTAATCGGGCGAGTTTCTACTTTCAGATGCAATAGGAATTTTTGGGTTAGGTCAATCCGTTCGCGAGATATGGGAGTTTGAAGCCAAGAAATGGTTGAGAAGGCAAAAAATTTTTCGCAATTCTGCTGCTCCAAACGCTTAACCAGAATGGCCTAGGGAAAAAATACACATACCGTTGTAATCGGGGGAGTCTCTACTTCCAGACGCTACAGGAATTTTTGAGTTAGGTCAATACGTTCGCGAGATATGGGAGTTTGAAGTCAAGAAATGGTTGAGGAGGCAAAAAATTTTTCGCAATTCTGCTGCTCCAAGCGCTTAACCAGAATGGCCTAGGGGAAAAATACACATACCGTTGTAATCGGGCGAGTTTCTACTTTCAGATGCAATAGGAATTTTTGGGTTAGGCCAATCCGTTCGCGAGATATGGGAGTTTGAAGCCAAGAAATGGTTGAGAAGGCAAAAAATTTTTCGCATTTCTGCTGATCCAAACGCTTAACCAGAATGGTCTAGGGAAACAATACACATACCGTTGTAATCGGGCGAGTTTCTACTTTCAGATGCAATAGGAATTTTTGGGTTAGGTCAACCCGTTCGCGAGATATGGGAGTTTGAAGCCAAGAAATGGTTGAGAAGGCAAAAAATTTTTCGCAATTCTGCTGCACCAAACGCTTAAACAGAATGGCCTAGGGAAAAAATACAGATACCGTTGTAATCGGGCGAGTTTCTACTTTCAGATGCAACAGGAATTTTTGGGTTAGGTCAATCCGTTCGCGAGATATGGGAGTTTGAAGCTAAGAAATGGTTGAGAAGACAACAAATCTTTCGCACTTCTGTTGCTCCAAACGCTTAACCAGAATGGCCTAGGGAAAAAATACACATACCGTTGTAATCGGGCGAGTTTCGACTTTCAGATGCAATAGGAATTTTTGGGTTAGGTCAATCCGTTCGCGAGATATGGGAGTTTGAAGCCAAGAAATGGTTGAGAAGGCAACAAATTTTTCGCAATTCTGCTGCTCCAAACGCTTAACCAGAATGGCCTAGGGAAAAAATGCACATACCGCCGTAATCGGGCGAGGTTCTACTTTCAGATGCAATTGGAATTTGTGGGTTAGGTCAATCCGTTCGCGAGATATGGGAGTTTGAAGCCAAGACATGGTTGAGAAGGCAAAAAATTTTTCGCAATTCTGCTGCTCCAAACGCTTAAACAGAATGACCTAGGGAAAAAATACAGATACCGTTGTAATCGGGCGAGTTTCTACTTTCAGATGCAACAGGAATTTTTGGGTTAGGTCAATCCGTTCGCGAGATATGGGAGTTTGAAGCTAAGAAATGGTTGAGAAGACAACAAATCTTTCGCACTTCTGCTGCTCCAAACGCTTAACCAGAATGGCCTAGGGAAAAAATACACATACCGTTGTAATCGGGCGAGTTTCGACTTTCAGATGCAAGAGGAATTTTTGGGTTAGGTCAATCCGTTCGCGAGATATGGGAGTTTGAAGCCAAGAAATGGTTGAGAAAGCAAAAAATTTTTCGCAATTCTGCTGCTCCAAACGCTTAACCAGAATGGCCTAGGGAATAAATACACATACCGTTGTAATCGGGTGAGTTTCTACTTTCAGATGCAATAGGAATTTTTGGGTTAGGTCAATCCGTTCGCGAGATATGGGAGTTTGAAGCCAAGAAATGGTTGAGAAGGCAAAAAATTTTTCGCAATTCTGCTGCTCCAAACGCTTAACCAGAATGGCCTAGGGAAAAAATACACATACCGTTGTAATCGTGCGAGTCTCTACTTCCAGACGCTACAGGAATTTTTGGGTTAGGTCAATCCGTTCGCGAGATATGGGAGTTTGAAGCCAAGAAATGGTTGAGAAGGCAAAAAATTTTTCGCAATTCTGCTGCTCCAAACGCTTAACCAGAATGGCCTAGGGAAAAAATACACATACCGCTGTAATCGGGCGAGGTTCTACTTTCAGATGCAATAGGAATTTTTGGGTTAGGTCAATCCGTTCGCGAGATATGGGAGTTTGAAGCCAAGAAATGGTTGAGAAGGCAAAAAATTTTTCGCAATTCTGCTGCTCCAAACGCTTAACCAGAATGGCCTAGGGAAAAAATACACATACCGCTGTAATCGGGCGAGGTTCTACTTTCAGATGCAATAGGAATTTTTGGGTTAGGTCAATCCGTTCGCGAGATATGGGAGTTTGAAGCCAAGAAATGGTTGAGAAGGCAAAAAATTTTTCGCAATTCTGCTGCTCCAAACGCTTAACCAGAATGGCCTAGGGAAAAAATACACATACCGCTGTAATCGGGCGAGGTTCTACTTTCAGATGCAATAGGAATTTTTGGGTTAGGTCAATCCGTTCGCGAGATATGGGAGTTTGAAGCCAAGAAATGGTTGAGAAGGCAAAAAATTTTTCGCAATTCTGCTGCACCAAACGCTTAAACAGAATGGCCTAGGGAAAAAATACAGATACCGTTGTAATCGGGCGAGTTTCTACTCTCAGATGCAACAGGAATTTTTGGGTTAGGTCAATCCGTTCGCGAGATATGGGAGTTTGAAGCTAAGAAATGGTTGAGAAGACAACAAATCTTTCGCACTTCTGCTGCTCCAAACGCTTAACCAGAATGGCCTAGGGAAAAAATACACATACCGTTGTAATCGGGCGAGTTTCGACTTTCAGATGCAATAGGAATTTCTGGGTTAGGTCAATCCGTTCGCGAGATATGGGAGTTTGAAGCCAAGAAATGGTTGAGAAGGCAACAAATTTTCGCAATTCTGCTGCTCCAAACGCTTAACCAGAATGGCCTAGGGAAAAAATGCACATACCGCTGTAATCGGGCGAGGTTCTACTTTCAGATGCAATTGGAATTTGTGGGTTAGGTCAATCCGTTCGCGAGATATGGGAGTTTGAACCCAAGACATGATTGAGAAGGCAAAAAATTTTTCGCAATTCTGCTGCTCCAAACGCTTAAACAGAATGACCTAGGGAAAAAATACAGATACCGTTGTAATCGGGCGAGTTTCTACTTTCAGATGCAACAGGAATTTTTGGGTTAGGTCAATCCGTTCGCGAGATATGGGAGTTTGAAGCTAAGAAATGGTTGAGAAGACAACAAATCTTTCGCACTTCTGCTGCTCCAAACGCTTAACCAGAATGGCCTAGGGAAAAAATACACATACCGTTGTAATCGGGCGAGTTTCGACTTTCAGATGCAATAGGAATTTTTGGGTTAGGTCAATCCGTTCGCGAGATATGGGAGTTTGAAGCCAAGGAATGGTTGAGAAGCCAACATATTTTTCGCAATTCTGCTGCTCCAAACGCTTAACCAGAATGGCCTAGGGAAAAAATACACATACCGTTGTAATCGGGCGAGTTTCTACTTTCAGATGCAATAGGAATTTTTGGGTTATGTCAATCCGTTCGCGAGATATGGGAGTTTGAAGCCAAGAAATGGTTGAGAAAGCAAAAAATTACTCGCAATTCTGCTGCTCCAAACGCTTAACCAGAATGGCCTAGGGAAAAAATACACATACCGTTGTAATCGGGCGAGTCTCTACTTCCAGACGCTACAGGAATTTTTGGGTTAGGTCAATCCGTTCGCGAGATATGGGAGTTTGAAGCCAAGAAATGGTTGAGAAGGCAAAAAATTTTTCGCAATTCTGCTGCTCCAAACGCTTAACCAGAATGGCCTAGGGAAAAAATACACATACCGCTGTAATCGGGCGAGGTTCTACTTTCAGATGCAATTGGTATTTTTGGGTTAGGTCAATCCGTTCGCGAGATATGGGAGTTTGAAGCCAAGAAATGGTTGAGAAGGCAAAAAATTTTTCGCAATTCTGCTGCTCCAAACGCTTAACCAGAATGGCCTAGGGAATAAATACACATACCGTTGTAATCGGGTGAGTTTCTACTTTCAGATGCAATAGGAATTTTTGGGTTAGGTCAATCCGTTCGCGAGATATGGGAGTTTGAAGCCAAGAAATGGTTGAGAAGGCAAAAAATTTTTCGCAATTCTGCTGCTCCAAACGCTTAACCAGAATGGCCTAGGGAAAAAATACACATACCGTTGTAATCGTGCGAGTCTCTACTTCCAGACGCTACAGGAATTTTTGGGTTAGGTCAATCCGTTCGCGAGATATGGGAGTTTGAAGCCAAGAAATGGTTGAGAAGGCAAAAAATTTTTCGCAATTCTGCTGCTCCAAACGCTTAACCAGAATGGCCTAGGGAAAAAATACACATACCGCTGTAATCGGGCGAGGTTCTACTTTCAGATGCAATAGGAATTTTTGGGTTAGGTCAATCCGTTCGCGAGATATGGGAGTTTGAAGCCAAGAAATGGTTGAGAAGGCAAAAAATTTTTCGCAATTCTGCTGCTCCAAACGCTTAACCAGAATGGCCTAGGGAAAAAATACACATACCGCTGTAATCGGGCGAGGTTCTACTTTCAGATGCAATAGGAATTTTTGGGTTAGGTCAATCCGTTCGCGAGATATGGGAGTTTGAAGCCAAGAAATGGTTGAGAAGGCAAAAAATTTTTCGCAATTCTGCTGCTCCAAACGCTTAACCAGAATGGCCTAGGGAAAAAATACACATACCGCTGTAATCGGGCGAGGTTCTACTTTCAGATGCAATAGGAATTTTTGGGTTAGGTCAATCCGTTCGCGAGATATGGGAGTTTGAAGCCAAGAAATGGTTGAGAAGGCAAAAAATTTTTTGCAATTCTGCTGCACCAAACGCTTAAACAGAATGGCCTAGGGAAAAAATACAGATACCGTTGTAATCGGGCGAGTTTCTACTTTCAGATGCAACAGGAATTTTTGGGTTAGGTCAATCCGTTCGCGAGATATGGGAGTTTGAAGCTAAGAAATGGTTGAGAAGACAACAAATCTTTCGCACTTCTGCTGCTCCAAACGCTTAACCAGAATGGCCTAGGGAAAAAATACACATACCGTTGTAATCGGGCGAGTTTCGACTTTCAGATGCAATAGGAATTTTTGGGTTAGGTCAATCCGTTCGCGAGATATGGGAGTTTGAAGCCAAGAAATGGTTGAGAAGGCAACAAATTTTTCGCAATTCTGCTGCTCCAAACGCTTATCCAGAATGGCCTAGGGAAAAAATGCACATACCGCTGTAATCGGGCGAGGTTCTACTTTCAGATGCAATTGGAATTTGTGGGCTAGGTCAATCCGTTCGCGAGATATGGGAGTTTGAAGCCAAGGAATGGTTGAGAAGCCAACATATTTTTCGCAATTCTGCTGCTCCAAACGCTTAACCAGAATGGCCTAGGGAAAAAATACACATACCGTTGTAATCGGGCGAGTTTCTACTTTCAGATGCAATAGGAATTTTTGGGTTAGGTCATTCCGTTCGCGAGATATGGGAGTTTGAAGCCAAGAAATGGTTGAGAAGGCAAAAAATTTTTCGCAATTCTGCTGCTCCAAACGCTTAACCAGAATGGCCTAGGGAAAAAATACACATACCGTTGTAATCGGGCGAGTCTCTACTTCCAGACGCTACAGGAATTTTTGGGTTAGGTCAATCCGTTCGCGAGATATGGGAGTTTGAAGCCAAGAAATGGTTGAGAAGGCAAAAAATTTTTCGCAATTCTGCTGCTCCAAACGCTTAACCAGAATGGCCTAGGGAAAAAATACACATACCGCTGTAATCGGCCGAGGTTCTACTTTCAGATGCAATAGGAATTTTTGGGTTAGGTCAATCCGTTCGCGAGATATGGGAGTTTGAAGCCAAGAAATGGTTGAGAAGGCAAAAAATTTTTCGCAATTCTGCTGCTCCAAACGCTTAACCAGAATGGCCTAGGGAAAAAATACACATACCGTTGTAATCGGGCGAGTTTCTACTTTCAGATGCAATAGGAATTTTTGGGTTAGGTCAACTCGTTCGCGAGATATGGGAGTTTGAAGCCAAGAAATGGTTGAGAAGGCAAAAAATTTTTCGCAATTCTGCTGCACCAAACGCTTAAACAGAATGGCCTAGGGAAAAAATACAGATACCGTTGTAATCGGGCGAGTTTCTACTTTCAGATGCAACAGGAATTTTTGGGTTAGGTCAATCCGTTCGCGAGATATGGGAGTTTGAAGCTAAGAAATGGTTGAGAAGACAACAAATCTTTCGCACTTCTGCTGCTCCAAACGCTTAACCAGAATGGCCTAGGGAAAAAATACACATACCGTTGTAATCGGGCGAGTTTCGACTTTCAGATGCAATAGGAATTTTTGGGTTAGGTCAATCCGTTCGCGAGATATGGGAGTTTGAAGCCAAGAAATGGTTGAGAAGGCAAAAAATTTTTCGCAATTCTGCTGCTCCAAACGCTTAACCAGAGTGGCCTAGGGAAAAAATACACATACCGCTGTAATCGGGCGAGGTTCTACTTTCAGATGCAATTGGTATTTTTGGGTTAGGTCAATCCGTTCGCGAGATATGGGAGTTTGAAGCCAAGAAATGGTTGAGAAGGCAAAAAATTTTTCGCAATTCTGCTGCTCCAAACGCTTAACCAGAATGGCCTAGGGAATAAATACACATACCGTTGTAATCGGGTGAGTTTCTACTTTCAGATGCAATAGGAATTTTTGGGTTAGGTCAATCCGTTCGCGAGATATGGGAGTTTGAAGCCAAGAAATGGTTGAGAAGGCAAAAAATTTTTCGCAATTCTGCTGCTCCAAACGCTTAACCAGAATGGCCTAGGGAAAAAATACACATACCGTTGTAATCGTGCGAGTCTCTACTTCCAGACGCTACAGGAATTTTTGGGTTAGGTCAATCCGTTCGCGAGATATGGGAGTTTGAAGCCAAGAAATGGTTGAGAAGGCAAAAAATTTTTCGCAATTCTGCTGCTCCAAACGCTTAACCAGAATGGCCTAGGGAAAAAATACACATACCGCTGTAATCGGACGAGGTTCTACTTTCAGATGCAATAGGAATTTTTGGGTTAGGTCAATCCGTTCGCGAGATATGGGAGTTTGAAGCCAAGAAATGGTTGAGAAGGCAAAAAATTTTTCGCAATTCTGCTGCTCCAAACGCTTAACCAGAATGGCCTAGGGAAAAAATACACATACCGCTGTAATCGGGCGAGGTTCTACTTTCAGATGCAATAGGAATTTTTGGGTTAGGTCAATCCGTTCGCGAGATATGGGAGTTTGAAGCCAAGAAATGGTTGAGAAGGCAAAAAATTTTTCGCAATTCTGCTGCTCCAAACGCTTAACCAGAATGGCCTAGGGAAAAAATACACATACCGCTGTAATCGGGCGAGGTTCTACTTTCAGATGCAATAGGAATTTTTGGGTTAGGTCAATCCGTTCGCGAGATATGGGAGTTTGAAGCCAAGAAATGGTTGAGAAGGCAAAAAATTTTTCGCAATTCTGCTGCACCAAACGCTTAAACAGAATGGCCTAGGGAAAAAATACAGATACCGTTGTAATCGGGCGAGTTTCTACTTTCAGATGCAACAGGAATTTTTGGGTTAGGTCAATCCGTTCGCGAGATATGGGAGTTTGAAGCTAAGAAATGGTTGAGAAGACAACAAATCTTTCGCACTTCTGCTGCTCCAAACGCTTAACCAGAATGGCCTAGGGAAAAAATACACATACCTTTGTAATCGGGCGAGTTTCGACTTTCAGATGCAATAGGAATTTTTGGGTTAGGTCAATCCGTGCGCGAGATATGGGAGTTTGAAGCCAAGAAATGGTTGAGAAGGCAACAAATTTTTCGCAATTCTGCTGCTCCAAACGCTTATCCAGAATGGCCTAGGGAAAAAATGCACATACCGCTGTAATCGGGCGAGGTTCTACTTTCAGATGCAATTGGAATTTGTGGGCTAGGTCAATCCGTTCGCGAGATATGGGAGTTTGAAGCCAAGGAATGGTTGAGAAGCCAACATATTTTTCGCAATTCTGCTGCTCCAAACGCTTAACCAGAATGGCCTAGGGAAAAAATACACATACCGTTGTAATCGGGCG
This sequence comes from Ptiloglossa arizonensis, assembly GCF_051014685.1. NCBI lineage: Eukaryota > Metazoa > Arthropoda > Insecta > Hymenoptera > Colletidae > Ptiloglossa > Ptiloglossa arizonensis. Next base: position 210,172 of record NW_027478602.1, on the reverse strand, counting down.
AGTTTCTACTTTCAGATGCAATAGGAATTTTTGGGTTAGGTCATTCCGTTCGCGAGATATGGGAGTTTGAAGCCAAGAAATGGTTGAGAAGGCAAAAAATTTTTCGCAATTCTGCTGCTCCAAACGCTTAACCAGAATGGCCTAGGGAAAAAATACACATACCGTTGTAATCGGGCGAGTCTCTACTTCCAGACGCTACAGGAATTTTTGGGTTAGGTCAATCCGTTCGCGAGATATGGGAGTTTGAAGCCAAGAAATGGTTGAGAAGGCAAAAAATTTTTCGCAATTCTGCTGCTCCAAACGCTTAACCAGAATGGCCTAGGGAAAAAATACACATACCGCTGTAATCGGCCGAGGTTCTACTTTCAGATGCAATAGGAATTTTTGGGTTAGGTCAATCCGTTCGCGAGATATGGGAGTTTGAAGCCAAGAAATGGTTGAGAAGGCAAAAAATTTTTCGCAATTCTGCTGCTCCAAACGCTTAACCAGAATGGCCTAGGGAAAAAATACACATACCGTTGTAATCGGGCGAGTTTCTACTTTCAGATGCAATAGGAATTTTTGGGTTAGGTCAACTCGTTCGCGAGATATGGGAGTTTGAAGCCAAGAAATGGTTGAGAAGGCAAAAAATTTTTCGCAATTCTGCTGCACCAAACGCTTAAACAGAATGGCCTAGGGAAAAAATACAGATACCGTTGTAATCGGGCGAGTTTCTACTTTCAGATGCAACAGGAATTTTTGGGTTAGGTCAATCCGTTCGCGAGATATGGGAGTTTGAAGCTAAGAAATGGTTGAGAAGACAACAAATCTTTCGCACTTCTGCTGCTCCAAACGCTTAACCAGAATGGCCTAGGGAAAAAATACACATACCGTTGTAATCGGGCGAGTTTCGACTTTCAGATGCAATAGGAATTTTTGGGTTAGGTCAATCCGTTCGCGAGATATGGGAGTTTGAAGCCAAGAAATGTTTGAGAAGGCAACAAATTTTTCGCAATTCTGCTGCTCCAAACGCTTAACCAGAATGGCCTAGGGAAAAATGCACATACCGCTGTAATCGGGCGAGGTTCTACTTTCAGATGCAATTGGAATTTGTGGGTTAGGTCAATCCGTTCGCGAGATATGGGAGTTTGAAGCCAAGACATGGTTGAGAAGGCAAAAAATTTTTCGCAATTCTGCTGCTCCAAACGCTTAAACAGAATGACCTAGGGAAAAAATACACATACCGTTGTAATCGGGCGAGTTTCTACTTTCAGATGCAACAGGAATTTTTGGGTTAGGTCAATCCGTTCGCGAGATATGGGAGTTTGAAGCTAAGAAATGGTTGAGAAGACAACAAATCTTTCGCACTTCTGCTGCTCCAAACGCTTAACCAGAATGGCCTAGGGAAAAAATACACATACCGTTGTAATCGGGCGAGTTTCGACTTTCAGATGCAATAGGAATTTTTGGGTTAGGTCAATCCGTTCGCGAGATATGGGAGTTTGAAGCCAAGGAATGGTTGAGAAGCCAACATATTTTTCGCAATTCTGCTGCTCCAAACGCTTAACCAGAATGGCCTAGGGAAAAAATACACATACCGTTGTAATCGGGCGAGTTTCTACTTTCAGATGCAATAGGAATTTTTGGGTTAGGTCAATCCGTTCGCGAGATATGGGAGTTTGAAGGCAAAAAATGGTTGAGAAGGCAAAAAATTTGTCGCAATTCTTCTGCTCCAAACGCTTAACCAGAATGGCCTAGGGAAAAAATACACATACCGTTGTAATCGGGCGAGTCTCTACTTCCAGACGCTACAGGAATTTTTGGGTTAGGTCAATCCGTTCGCGAGATATGGGAGTTTGAAGCCAAGAAATGGTTGAGAAGGCAAAAAATTTTTCGCAATTCTGCTGCTCCAAACGCTTAACCAGAATGGCCTAGGGAAAAAATACACATACCGCTGTAATCGGGCGAGGTTCTACTTTCAGATGCAATTGGTATTTTTGGGTTAGGTCAATCCGTTCGCGAGATATGGGATTTTGAAGCCAAGAAATGGTTGAGAAGGCAAAAAATTTTTCGCAATTCTGCTGCTCCAAACGCTTAACCAGAATGGCCTAGGGAAAAAATACACATACCGTTGTAATCGGGCGAGTTTCTACTTTCAGATGCAATAGGAATTTTTGGGTTAGGTCAATCCGTTCGCGAGATATGGGAGTTTGAAGCCAAGAAATGGTTGAGAAGGCAAAAAATTTTTCGCAATTCTGCTGCTCCAAACGCTTAACCAGAATGGCCTAGGGAAAAAATACACATACCGTTGTAATCGGGCGAGTTTCTACTTTCAGATGCAATAGGAATTTTTGGGTTAAGTCAATCCGTTCGCGAGATATGGGAGTTTGAAGCCAAGAAATGGTTGAGAAGGCAAAAAATTTTTCACAATTCTGCTGCTCCAAACGCTTAACCAGAATGGCCTAGGGGAAAAATACACATACCTTTGTAATCGGGCGAGTCTCTAATTCCAGACGCTACAGGAATTTTTGGGTTAGGTCAATCCGTTCGCGAGATATAGGAGTTTGAAGCCAAGAAATGGTTGAGAAGGCAAAAAATTTTTCGCATTTCTGCTGCTCCAAACGCTTAACCAGAATGGCCTAGGGAAAAAATACAGATACCGTTGTAATCGGGCGAGTTTCTACTTTCAGATGCAACAGGAATTTTTGGGTTAGGTCAATCCGTTCGCGAGATATGGGAGTTTGAAGCTAAGAAATGGTTGAGAAGACAACAAATCTTTCGCACTTCTGCTGCTCCAAACGCTTAACCAGAATGGCCTAGGGAAAAAATACACATACCGTTGTAATCGGGCGAGTTTCGACTTTCAGATGCAATAGGAATTTTTGGGTTAGGTCAATCCGTTCGCGAGATATGGGAGTTTGAAGCCAAGGAATGGTTGAGAAGCCAACATATTTTTCGCAATTCTGCTGCTCCAAACGCTTAACCAGAATGGCCTAGGGAAAAAATACACATACCTTTGTAATCGGGCGAGTCTCTACTTCCAGACGCTACAGGAATTTTTGGGTTAGGTCAATCCGTTCGCGAGGTATGGGAGTTTGAAGCCAAGAAATGGTTGAGAAGGCAAAAAATTTTTCGCAATTCTGCTGCTCCAAACGCTTAACCAGAATGGCCTAGGGAAAAAATACACATACCGCTGTAATCGGGCGAGGTTCTACTTTCAGATGCAATTGGTATTTTTGGGTTAGGTCAATCCGTTCGCGAGATATGGGAGTTTGAAGCCAAGAAATGGTTGAGAAGGCAAAAAATTTTTCGCAATTCTGCTGCTCCAAACGCTTAACCAGAATGGCCTAGGGAATAAATACACATACCGTTGTAATCGGGCGAGTTTCTACTTTCAGATGCAATAGGAATTTTTGGGTTAGGTCAATCCGTTCGCGAGATATGGGAGTTTGAAGCCAAGAAATGGTTGAGAAGGCAAAAAATTTTTCGCAATTCTGCTGCTCCAAACGCTTAACCAGAATGGCCTAGGGAAAAAATACACATACCGCTGTAATCGGGCGAGGTTCTACTTTCAGATGCAATAGGAATTTTTGGGTTAGGTCAATCCGTTCGCGAGATATGGGAGTTTGAAGCCAAGAAATGGTTGAGAAGGCAAAAAATTTTTCGCAATTCTGCTGCTCCAAACGCTTAACCAGAATGGCCTAGGGGAAAAATACACATACCGTTGTAATCGGGGGAGTCTCTACTTCCAGACGCTACAGGAATTTTTGGGTTAGGTCAATACGTTCGCGAGATATGGGAGTTTGAAGTCAAGAAATGGTTGAGGAGGCAAAAAATTTTTCGCAATTCTGCTGCTCCAAACGCTTAACCAGAATGGCCTAGGGAAAAATGCACATACCGCTGTAATCGGGCGAGGTTCTACTTTCAGATGCAATTGGAATTTGTGGGTTAGGTCAATCCGTTCGCGAGATATGGGAGTTTGAAGCCAAGACATGGTTGAGAAGGCAAAAAATTTTTCGCAATTCTGCTGCTCCAAACGCTTAAACAGAATGACCTAGGGAAAAAATACACATACCTTTGTAATCGGGCGAGTTTCTACTTTCAGATGCAACAGGAATTTTTGGGTTAGGTCAATCCGTTCGCGAGATATGGGAGTTTGAAGCTAAGAAATGGTTGAGAAGACAACAAATCTTTCGCACTTCTGCTGCTCCAAACGCTTACCCAGAATGGCCTAGGGAAAAAATACACATACCGTTGTAATCGGGCGAGTTTCGACTTTCAGATGCAATAGGAATTTTTGGGTTAGGTCAATCCGTTCGCGAGATATGGGAGTTTGAAGCCAAGGAATGGTTGAGAAGCCAACATATTTTTCGCAATTCTGCTGCTCCAAACGCTTAACCAGAATGGCCTAGGGAGAAAATACACATACCGTTGTAATCGGGCGAGTTTCTACTTTCAGATGCAATAGGAATTTTTGGGTTAGGTCAATCCGTTCGCGAGATATGGGAGTTTGAAGCCAAAAAATGGTTGAGAAGGCAAAAAATTTGTCGCAATTCTGCTGCTCCAAACGCTTAAACAGAATGGCCTAGGGAAAAAATACACATACCGCTGTAATCGGGCGAGGTTCTACTTTCAGATGCAATTGGTATTTTTGGGTTAGGTCAATCCGTTCGCGAGATATGGGATTTTGAAGCCAAGAAATGGTTGAGAAGGCAAAAAATTTTTCGCAATTCTGCTGCTGCAAACGCTTAACCAGAATGGCCTAGGGAAAAAATACACATACCGCTGTAATCGGGCGAGGTTCTACTTTCAGATGCAATAGGAATTTTTGGGTTAGGTCAATCCGTTCGCGAGATATGGGAGTTTGAAGCCAAGAAATGGTTGAGAAGGCAAAAAATTTTTCGCAATTCTGCTGCTCCAAACGCTTAACCAGAATGGCCTAGGGGAAAAATACACATACCGTTGTAATCGGGGGAGTCTCTACTTCCAGACGCTACAGGAATTTTTGGGTTAGGTCAATACGTTCGCGAGATATGGGAGTTTGAAGTCAAGAAATGGTTGAGGAGGCAAAAAATTTTTCGCAATTCTGCTGCTCCAAACGCTTAACCAGAATGGCCTAGGGGAAAAATACACATACCGTTGTAATCGGGCGAGTTTCTACTTTCAGATGCAATAGGAATTTTTGGGTTAGGCCAATCCGTTCGCGAGATATGGGAGTTTGAAGCCAAGAAATGGTTGAGAAGGCAAAAAATTTTTCGCACCTCTGCTGATCCAAACGCTTAACCAGATTGGTCTAGGGAAACAATACACATACCGTTGTAATCGGGCAAGTTTCTACTTTCAGATGCAATAGGAATTTTTGGGTTAGGTCAACCCGTTCGCGAGATATGGGAGTTTGAAGCCAAGAAATGGTTGAGATCGCAAAAAATTTTTCGCAATTCTGCTGCACCAAACGCTTAAACAGAATGGCCTAGGGAAAAAATACAGATACCGTTGTAATCGGGCGAGTTTCTACTTTCAGATGCAACAGGAATTTTTGGGTTAGGTCAATCCGTTCGTGAGATATGGGAGTTTGAATCTAAGAAATGGTTGAGAAGACAACAAATCCTTCGCACTTCTGCTGCTCCAAACGCTTAACCAGAATGGCCTAGGGAAAAAATACACATACCGTTGTAATCGGGCGAGTTTCGACTTTCAGATGCAATAGGAATTTTTGGGTTAGGTCAATCCGTTCGCGAGATATGGGAGTTTGAAGCCAAGAAATGGTTGAGAAGGCAACAAATTTTTCGCAATTCTGCTGCTCCAAACGCTTAACCAGAATGGCCTAGGGAAAAAATGCACATACCGCTGTAATCGGGCGAGGTTCTACTTTCAGATGCAATAGGAATTTTTGGGTTAGGTCAATCCGTTCGCGAGATATGGGAGTTTGCGGCCAAGAAATGGTTGAGAAGGCAAAAAATTTTTCGCAATTCTGCTGCTCCAAACGCTTAACCAGAATGGCCTAGGGGAAAAATACACATACCGTTGTAATCGGGGGAGTCTCTACTTCCAGACGCTACAGGAATTTTTGGGTTAGGTCAATACGTTCGCGAGATATGGGAGTTTGAAGTCAAGAAATGGTTGAGGAGGCAAAAAATTTTTCGCAATTCTGCTGCTCCAAACGCTTAACCAGAATGGCCTAGGGGAAAAATACACATACCGTTGTAATCGGGCGAGTTTCTACTTTCAGATGCAATAGGAATTTTTGGGTTAGGTCAATCCGTTCGCGAGATATGGGAGTTTGAAGCCAAAAAATGGTTGAGAAGGCAAAAAATTTGTCGCAATTCTGCTGCTCCAAACGCTTAAACAGAATGGCCTAGGGAAAAAATACACATACCGCTGTAATCGGGCGAGGTTCTACTTTCAGATGCAATTGGTATTTTTGGGTTAGGTCAATCCGTTCGCGAGATATGGGATTTTGAAGCCAAGAAATGGTTGAGAAGGCAAAAAATTTTTCGCAATTCTGCTGCTGCAAACGCTTAACCAGAATGGCCTAGGGAAAAAATACACATACCGTTGTAATCGGGCAAGTTTCTACTTTCAGATGCAATAGGAATTTTTGGGTTAGGTCAATCCGTTCGCGAGATATGGGAGTTTGAAGCCAAGGAATGGTTGAGAAGCCAACATATTTTTCGCAATTCTGCTGCTCCAAACGCTTAACCAGAATGGCCTAGGGAAAAAATACACATACCTTTGTAATCGGGCGAGTCTCTACTTCCAGACGCTACAGGAATTTTTGGGTTAGGTCAATCCGTTCGCGAGGTATGGGAGTTTGAAGCCAAGAAATGGTTGAGAAGGCAAAAAATTTTTCGCAATTCTGCTGCTCCAAACGCTTAACCAGAATGGCCTAGGGAAAAAATACACATACCGCTGTAATCGGGCGAGGTTCTACTTTCAGATGCAATTGGTATTTTTGGGTTAGGTCAATCCGTTCGCGAGATATGGGAGTTTGAAGCCAAGAAATGGTTGAGAAGGCAAAAAATTTTTCGCAATTCTGCTGCTCCAAACGCTTAACCAGAATGGCCTAGGGAATAAATACACATACCGTTGTAATCGGGCGAGTTTCTACTTTCAGATGCAATAGGAATTTTTGGGTTAGGTCAATCCGTTCGCGAGATATGGGAGTTTGAAGCCAAGAAATGGTTGAGAAGGCAAAAAATTTTTCGCAATTCTGCTGCTCCAAACGCTTAACCAGAATGGCCTAGGGAAAAAATACACATACCGCTGTAATCGGGCGAGGTTCTACTTTCAGATGCAATAGGAATTTTTGGGTTAGGTCAATCCGTTCGCGAGATATGGGAGTTTGAAGCCAAGAAATGGTTGAGAAGGCAAAAAATTTTTCGCAATTCTGCTGCTCCAAACGCTTAACCAGAATGGCCTAGGGGAAAAATACACATACCGTTGTAATCGGGGGAGTCTCTACTTCCAGACGCTACAGGAATTTTTGGGTTAGGTCAATACGTTCGCGAGATATGGGAGTTTGAAGTCAAGAAATGGTTGAGGAGGCAAAAAATTTTTCGCAATTCTGCTGCTCCAAACGCTTAACCAGAATGGCCTAGGGAAAAATGCACATACCGCTGTAATCGGGCGAGGTTCTACTTTCAGATGCAATTGGAATTTGTGGGTTAGGTCAATCCGTTCGCGAGATATGGGAGTTTGAAGCCAAGACATGGTTGAGAAGGCAAAAAATTTTTCGCAATTCTGCTGCTCCAAACGCTTAAACAGAATGACCTAGGGAAAAAATACACATACCGTTGTAATCGGGCGAGTTTCTACTTTCAGATGCAACAGGAATTTTTGGGTTAGGTCAATCCGTTCGCGAGATATGGGAGTTTGAAGCTAAGAAATGGTTGAGAAGACAACAAATCTTTCGCACTTCTGCTGCTCCAAACGCTTACCCAGAATGGCCTAGGGAAAAAATACACATACCGTTGTAATCGGGCGAGTTTCGACTTTCAGATGCAATAGGAATTTTTGGGTTAGGTCAATCCGTTCGCGAGATATGGGAGTTTGAAGCCAAGGAATGGTTGAGAAGCCAACATATTTTTCGCAATTCTGCTGCTCCAAACGCTTAACCAGAATGGCCTAGGGAAAAAATACACATACCGTTGTAATCGGGCGAGTTTCTACTTTCAGATGCAATAGGAATTTTTGGGTTAGGTCAATCCGTTCGCGAGATATGGGAGTTTGAAGCCAAAAAATGGTTGAGAAGGCAAAAAATTTGTCGCAATTCTGCTGCTCCAAACGCTTAAACAGAATGGCCTAGGGAAAAAATACACATACCGCTGTAATCGGGCGAGGTTCTACTTTCAGATGCAATTGGTATTTTTGGGTTAGGTCAATCCGTTCGCGAGATATGGGATTTTGAAGCCAAGAAATGGTTGAGAAGGCAAAAAATTTTTCGCAATTCTGCTGCTGCAAACGCTTAACCAGAATGGCCTAGGGAAAAAATACACATACCGCTGTAATCGGGCGAGGTTCTACTTTCAGATGCAATAGGAATTTTTGGGTTAGGTCAATCCGTTCGCGAGATATGGGAGTTTGAAGCCAAGAAATGGTTGAGAAGGCAAAAAATTTTTCGCAATTCTGCTGCTCCAAACGCTTAACCAGAATGGCCTAGGGGAAAAATACACATACCGTTGTAATCGGGGGAGTCTCTACTTCCAGACGCTACAGGAATTTTTGGGTTAGGTCAATACGTTCGCGAGATATGGGAGTTTGAAGTCAAGAAATGGTTGAGGAGGCAAAAAATTTTTCGCAATTCTGCTGCTCCAAACGCTTAACCAGAATGGCCTAGGGGAAAAATACACATACCGTTGTAATCGGGCGAGTTTCTACTTTCAGATGCAATAGGAATTTTTGGGTTAGGCCAATCCGTTCGCGAGATATGGGAGTTTGAAGCCAAGAAATGGTTGAGAAGGCAAAAAATTTTTCGCATCTCTGCTGATCCAAACGCTTAACCAGATTGGTCTAGGGAAACAATACACATACCGTTGTAATCGGGCAAGTTTCTACTTTCAGATGCAATAGGAATTTTTGGGTTAGGTCAACCCGTTCGCGAGATATGGGAGTTTGAAGCCAAGAAATGGTTGAGATCGCAAAAAATTTTTCGCAATTCTGCTGCACCAAACGCTTAACCAGAATGGCCTAGGGAAAAAATACACATACCGTTGTAATCGGGCGAGTTTCGACTTTCAGATGCAATAGGAATTTTTGGGTTAGGTCAATCCGTTCGCGAGATATGGGAGTTTGAAGCCAAGAAATGGTTGAGAAGGCAACAAATTTTTCGCAATTCTGCTGCTCCAAACGCTTAACCAGAATGGCCTAGGGAAAAAATGCACATACCGCTGTAATCGGGCGAGGTTCTACTTTCAGATGCAATAGGAATTTTTGGGTTAGGTCAATCCGTTCGCGAGATATGGGAGTTTGAAGCCAAGAAATGGTTGAGAAGGCAAAAAATTTTTCGCAATTCTGCTGCTCCAAACGCTTAACCAGAATGGCCTAGGGGAAAAATACACATACCGTTGTAATCGGGGGAGTCTCTACTTCCAGACGCTACAGGAATTTTTGGGTTAGGTCAATACGTTCGCGAGATATGGGAGTTTGAAGTCAAGAAATGGTTGAGGAGGCAAAAAATTTTTCGCAATTCTGCTGCTCCAAACGCTTAACCAGAATGGCCTAGGGGAAAAATACACATACCGTTGTAATCGGGCGAGTTTCTACTTTCAGATGCAATAGGAATTTTTGGGTTAGGTCAATCCGTTCGCGAGATATGGGAGTTTGAAGCCAAAAAATGGTTGAGAAGGCAAAAAATTTGTCGCAATTCTGCTGCTCCAAACGCTTAAACAGAATGGCCTAGGGAAAAAATACACATACCGCTGTAATCGGGCGAGGTTCTACTTTCAGATGCAATTGGTATTTTTGGGTTAGGTCAATCCGTTCGCGAGATATGGGATTTTGAAGCCAAGAAATGGTTGAGAAGGCAAAAAATTTTTCGCAATTCTGCTGCTGCAAACGCTTAACCAGAATGGCCTAGGGAAAAAATACACATACCGCTGTAATCGGGCGAGGTTCTACTTTCAGATGCAATAGGAATTTTTGGGTTAGGTCAATCCGTTCGCGAGATATGGGAGTTTGAAGCCAAGAAATGGTTGAGAAGGCAAAAAATTTTTCGCAATTCTGCTGCTCCAAACGCTTAACCAGAATGGCCTAGGGGAAAAATACACATACCGTTGTAATCGGGGGAGTCTCTACTTCCAGACGCTACAGGAATTTTTGGGTTAGGTCAATACGTTCGCGAGATATGGGAGTTTGAAGTCAAGAAATGGTTGAGGAGGCAAAAAATTTTTCGCAATTCTGCTGCTCCAAACGCTTAACCAGAATGGCCTAGGGGAAAAATACACATACCGTTGTAATCGGGCGAGTTTCTACTTTCAGATGCAATAGGAATTTTTGGGTTAGGCCAATCCGTTCGCGAGATATGGGAGTTTGAAGCCAAGAAATGGTTGAGAAGGCAAAAAATTTTTCGCACCTCTGCTGATCCAAACGCTTAACCAGATTGGTCTAGGGAAACAATACACATACCGTTGTAATCGGGCAAGTTTCTACTTTCAGATGCAATAGGAATTTTTGGGTTAGGTCAATCCGTTCGCGAGATATGGGAGTTTGAAGCCAAGAAATGGTTGAGAAGGCAAAAAATTTTTCGCAATTCTGCTGCTCCAAACGCTTAACCAGAATGGCCTAGGGAAAAAATACACATACCGTTGTAATCGGGGGAGTCTCTACTTCCAGACGCTACAGGAATTTTTGGGTTAGGTCAATACGTTCGCGAGATATGGGAGTTTGAAGTCAAGAAATGGTTGAGGAGGCAAAAAATTTTTCGCAATTCTGCTGCTCCAAACGCTTAACCAGAATGGCCTAGGGAAAAATGCACATACCGCTGTAATCGGGCGAGGTTCTACTTTCAGATGCAATTGGAATTTGTGGGTTAGGTCAATCCGTTCGCGAGATATGGGAGTTTGAAGCCAAGACATGGTTGAGAAGGCAAAAAATTTTTCGCAATTCTGCTGCTCCAAACGCTTAAACAGAATGACCTAGGGAAAAAATACACATACCGTTGTAATCGGGCGAGTTTCTACTTTCAGATGCAACAGGAATTTTTGGGTTAGGTCAATCCGTTCGCGAGATATGGGAGTTTGAAGCTAAGAAATGGTTGAGAAGACAACAAATCTTTCGCACTTCTGCTGCTCCAAACGCTTACCCAGAATGGCCTAGGGAAAAAGACACATACCGTTGTAATCGGGCGAGTTTCGACTTTCAGATGCAATAGGAATTTTTGGGTTAGGTCAATCCGTTCGCGAGATATGGGAGTTTGAAGCCAAGGAATGGTTGAGAAGCCAACATATTTTTCGCAATTCTGCTGCTCCAAACGCTTAACCAGAATGGCCTAGGGAAAAAATACACATACCGTTGTAATCGGGCGAGTTTCTACTTTCAGATGCAATAGGAATTTTTGGGTTAGGTCAATCCGTTCGCGAGATATGGGAGTTTGAAGCCAAAAAATGGTTGAGAAGGCAAAAAATTTGTCGCAATTCTGCTGCTCCAAACGCTTAAACAGAATGGCCTAGGGAAAAAATACACATACCGCTGTAATCGGGCGAGGTTCTACTTTCAGATGCAATTGGTATTTTTGGGTTAGGTCAATCCGTTCGCGAGATATGGGATTTTGAAGCCAAGAAATGGTTGAGAAGGCAAAAAATTTTTCGCAATTCTGCTGCTGCAAACGCTTAACCAGAATGGCCTAGGGAAAAAATACACATACCGCTGTAATCGGGCGAGGTTCTACTTTCAGATGCAATAGGAATTTTTGGGTTAGGTCAATCCGTTCGCGAGATATGGGAGTTTGAAGCCAAGAAATGGTTGAGAAGGCAAAAAATTTTTCGCAATTCTGCTGCTCCAAACGCTTAACCAGAATGGCCTAGGGGAAAAATACACATACCGTTGTAATCGGGGGAGTCTCTACTTCCAGACGCTACAGGAATTTTTGGGTTAGGTCAATACGTTCGCGAGATATGGGAGTTTGAAGTCAAGAAATGGTTGAGGAGGCAAAAAATTTTTCGCAATTCTGCTGCTCCAAACGCTTAACCAGAATGGCCTAGGGGAAAAATACACATACCGTTGTAATCGGGCGAGTTTCTACTTTCAGATGCAATAGGAATTTTTGGGTTAGGCCAATCCGTTCGCGAGATATGGGAGTTTGAAGCCAAGAAATGGTTGAGAAGGCAAAAAATTTTTCGCACCTCTGCTGATCCAAACGCTTAACCAGATTGGTCTAGGGAAACAATACACATACCGTTGTAATCGGGCAAGTTTCTACTTTCAGATGCAATAGGAATTTTTGGGTTAGGTCAACCCGTTCGCGAGATATGGGAGTTTGAAGCCAAGAAATGGTTGAGATCGCAAAAAATTTTTCGCAATTCTGCTGCACCAAACGCTTAAACAGAATGGCCTAGGGAAAAAATACAGATACCGTTGTAATCGGGCGAGTTTCTACTTTCAGATGCAACAGGAATTTTTGGGTTAGGTCAATCCGTTCGTGAGATATGGGAGTTTGAATCTAAGAAATGGTTGAGAAGACAACAAATCCTTCGCACTTCTGCTGCTCCAAACGCTTAACCAGAATGGCCTAGGGAAAAAATACACATACCGTTGTAATCGGGCGAGTTTCGACTTTCAGATGCAATAGGAATTTTTGGGTTAGGTCAATCCGTTCGCGAGATATGGGAGTTTGAAGCCAAGAAATGGTTGAGAAGGCAACAAATTTTTCGCAATTCTGCTGCTCCAAACGCTTAACCAGAATGGCCTAGGGAAAAAATGCACATACCGCTGTAATCGGGCGAGGTTCTACTTTCAGATGCAATTGGAATTTGTGGGTTAGGTCAATCCGTTCGCGAGATATGGGAGTTTGAAGCCAAGACATGGTTGAGAAGGCAAAAAATTTTTCGCAATTCTGCTGCTCCAAACGCTTAAACAGAATGACCTAGGGAAAAAATACACATACCGTTGTAATCGAGCGAGTTTCTACTTTCAGATGCAACAGGAATTTTTGGGTTAGGTCAATCCGTTCGCGAGATATGGGAGTTTGAAGCTAAGAAATGGTTGAGAAGGCAAAAAATTTTTCGCAATTCTGATGCTCCAAACGCTAAACCAGAATGGCCTAGGGAAAAAATACACATACCGTTGTAATCGGGCGAGTTTCTACTTTCAGATGCAATAGGAATTTTTGGGTTAGGTCATTCCGTTCGCGAGATATGGGAGTTTGAAGCCAAGAAATGGTTGAGAAGGCAAAAAATTTTTCGCAATTCTGCTGCTCCAAACGCTTAACCAGAATGGCCTAGGTAAAAAATACACATACCGCTGTAATCGGGCGAGGTTCTACTTTCAGATGCAATTGGAATTTTTGGGTTAGGTCAATCCGTTCGCGAGATATGGGAGTTTGAAGCCAAGAAATGGTTGAGAAGGCAAAAAATTTTTCGCAATTCTGCTGCTCCAAACGCTTAACCAGAATGGCCTAGGGAAAAAATACACATACCGTTGTAATCGGGCGAGTTTCTACTTTCAGATGCAATAGGAATTTTTGGGTTAGGTCAATCCGTTCGCGAGATATGGGAGTTTGAAGCCAAGAAATGGTTGAGAAGGCAAAGAATTTTTCGCAATTCTGCTGCTCCAAACGCTTAACCAGAATGGCCTAGGGAAAAAATACACATACCGTTTTAATCGGGCGAGTCTCTACTTCCAGACGCTACAGGAATTTTTGGGTTAGGTCAATCCGTTCGCGAGATATGGGAGTTTGAAGCCAAGAAATGGTTGAGAAGGCAAAAAGTTTTTCGCATTTCTGCTGCTCCAAACGCTTAACCAGAATGGCCCAGGGAAAAAATACGGATACCGTTGTAATCGGGCGAGATTCTACTTTCAGATGCAACAGGAATTTTTGGGTTAGGTCAATCCGTTCGCGAGATATGGGAGTTTGAAGCCAAGAAATGGTTGAGAAGGCAAAAAATTTTTCGCAATTCTGCTGCTCCAAACGCTTAACCAGAATGGCCTAGGGAAAAAATACACATACCGTTGTAATCGGGCGAGTTTCTACTTTCAGATGCAATAGGAATTTTTGGGTTAGGTCAATCCGTTCGCGAGATATGGGAGTTTGAAGCCAAGAAATGGTTGAGAAGGCAAAAAATTTTTCGCAATTCTGCTGCTCCAAACGCTTAACCAGAATGGCCTAGGGAAAAAATACACATACCGTTGTAATCGTGCGAGTCTCTACTTCCAGACGCTACAGGAATTTTTGGGTTAGTTCAATCCGTTCGCGAGATATGGGAGTTTGAAGCCAAGAAATGGTTGAGAACGCAAAAAATTTTTCGCAATTCTGCTGCTCCAAACGCTTAACCAGAATGGCCTAGGGAAAAAATACACATACCGCTGTAATCGGGCGAGGTTCTACTCTCAGATGCAATTGGAATTTTTGGGTTAGGTCAATCCGTTCGCGAGATATGGGAGTTTGAAGCCAAGAAATGGTTGAGAAGGCAAAAAATTTTTCGCAATTCTGCTGCTCCAAACGCTTAACCAGAATGGCCTAGGGAAAAAATACAGATACCGTTGTAATCGGGCGAGTTTCTACTTTCAGATGCAACAGGAATTTTTGGGTTAGGTCAATCCGTTCGCGAGATATGGGAGTTTGAAGCTAAGAAATGGTTGAGAAGACAACAAATCTTTCGCACTTCTGCTGCTCCAAACGCTTAACCAGAATGGCCTAGGGAAGAAATACACATACCGTTGTAATCGGGCGAGTTTCGACTTTCAGATGCAATAGGAATTTTTGGGCTAGGTCATTCCGTTCGCGAGATATGGGAGTTTGAAGCCAAGAAATGGTTGAGAAGGCAACAAATTTTTCGCAATTCTGCTGCTCCAAACGCTTAACCAGAATGGCCTAGGGAAAAAATACACACACCGTTGTAATCGGGCGAGTTTCTACTTTCAGATGCAATAGGAATTTTTGAGTTAGGTCAATCCGTTCGCGAGATATGGGAGTTTGAAGCCAAGAAATGGTTGAGAAGGCAAAAAATTTTTCGCCATTCTGCTGCTCCAAACGCTTAACCAGAATGGCCTAGGAAAAAATACACATACCGTTGTAATCGGGCGAGTCTCTACTTCCAGACGCTACAGGAATTTTTGGGTTAGGTCAATCCGTTCGCGAGATATGGGAGTTTGAAGCCAAGAAATGGTTGAGAAGGCAAAAAATCTTTCGCACTTCTGCTGCTCCAAACGCTTAACCAGAATGGCCTAGGGAAGAAATACACATACCGTAGTAATCGGGCGAGTTTCGACTTTCAGATGCAATAGGAATTTTTGAGTTAGGTCAATCCGTTCGCGAGATATGGGAGTTTGAAGCCAAGAGATGGTTGAGAAGGCAACAAATTTTTCGCAATTCTGCTGCTCCAAACGCTTAACCAGAATGGCCTAGGGAAAAAATACAAATACCGTTGAAATCGGGCGAGTTTCTACTTTCAGATGCAATAGGAATTTTTGGGTTAGGTCAATCCGTTCGCGAGATATGGGAGTTTGAAGCCAAGAAATGGTTGAGAAGGCAAAAAATTTTTCGCAATTCTGCTGCTCCAAACGCTTAACCAGAATGGCCTAGGGAAAAAATACACATACCGCTGTAATCGGGCGAGGTTCTACTCTCAGATGCAATTGGAATTTTTGGGTTAGGTCAATCCGTTCGCGAGATATGGGAGTTTGAAGCCAAGAAATGGTTGAGAAGGCAAAAAATTTTTCGCAATTCTGCTGCTCCAAACGCTTAACCAGAATGGCCTAGGGAAAAAATACACATACCGTTGTAATCGGGCGAGTCTCTACTTCCAGTCGCTACAGGAATTTTTGGGTTAGGTCAATCCGTTCGCGAGATATGGGAGTTTGAAGCCAAGAAATGGTTGAGAAGGCAAAAAATTTTTCGCAATTCTGCTGCTCCAAACGCTTAACCAGAATGGCCTAGGGAAAAAATACACATACCGCTGTAATCGGGCGAGGTTCTACTTTCAGATGCAATTGGAATTTTTGGGTTAGGTCAATCCGTTCGCGAGATATGGGAGTTTGAAGCCAAGAAATGGTTGAGAAGGCAAGAAATTTTTCGCAATTCTGCTGCTCCAAACGCTTAACCAGAATGGCCTAGGGAAAAAATACACATACCGTTGTAATCGGGCGAGTTTCTACTTTCAGATGCAATAGGAATTTTTGGGTTAGGTCAATCCGTTCGCGAGATATGGGAGTTTGAAGCCAAGAAATGGTTGAGAAGGCAAAAAATTTTTCGCAATTCTGCTGCTCCAAACGCTTAACCAGAATGGCCTAGGGAAAAAATGCGCATACCGTTGTAATCGGGCGAGTCTCTACTTCCAGACGCTACAGGAATTTTTGGGTTAGGTCAATCCGTTCGCGAGATATGGGAGTTTGAAGCTAAGAAATGGTTGAGAAGACAACAAATCTTTCGCACTTCTGCTGCTCCAAACGCTTAACCAGAATGGCCTAGGGAAGAAATACACATACCGTTGTAATCGGGCGAGTTTCGACTTTCAGATGCAATAGGAATTTTTGGGTTAGGTCATTCCGTTCGCGAGATATGGGAGTTTGAAGCCAAGAAATGGTTGAGAAGGCATCAAATTTTTCGCAATTCTGCTGCTCCAAGCGCTTAACCAGAATGGCCTAGGGAAAAAATACACATACCGTTGTAATCGGGCGAGTTTCTACTTTCAGATGCAATAGGAATTTTTGGGTTAGGTCAATCCGTTCGCGAGATATGGGAGTTTGAAGCCAAGAAATGGTTGAGAAGGCAAAAAATTTTTCGCAATTCTGCTGCTCCAAACGCTTAACCAGAATGGCCTAGGGAAAAAATACACATACCGCTGTAATCGGGCGAGGTTCTACTTTCAGATGCAATTGGAATTTTTGGGTTAGGTCAATCCGTTCGCGAGATATGGGAGTTTGAAGCCAAGAAATGGTTGAGAAGGCAAAAAATTTTTCGCAATTCTGCTGCTCCAAACGCTTAACCAGAATGGCCTAGGGAAAAAATACACATACCGTTGTAATCGGGCGAGTTTCTACTTTCAGATGCAATAGGAATTTTTGGGTTAGGTCAATCCGTTCGCGAGATATGGGAGTTTGAAGCCAAGAAATGGTTGAGAATGCAAAAAATTTTTCGCAATTCTGCTGCTCCAAACGCTTAACCAGAATGGCCTAGGGAAAAAATACACATACCGTTGTAATCGGGCGAGTTTCTACTTTCAGATGCAACAGGAATTTTTGGGTTAGGTCAATCCGTTCGCGAGATATGGGAGTTTGAAGCCAAGAAATGGTTGAGAAGGCAAAAAATTTTTCGCAATTCTGCTGCTCCAAACGCTTAACCAGAATGGCCTAGGGAAAAAATACAGATACCGCTGTAATCGGGCGAGGTTCTACTTTCAGATGCAATTGGAATTTGTGGGTTAGGTCAATCCGTTCGCGAGATATGGGAGTTTGAAGCCAAGAAATGGTTGAGAAGGCAAAAAATTTTTCGCAATTCTGCTGCTCCAAACGCTTAACCAGAATGGCCTAGGGAAAAAATACAGATACCGTTGTAATCGGGCGAGTTTCTACTTTCAGATGCAACAGGAATTTTTGGGTTAGGTCAATCCGTTCGCGAGATATGGGAGTTTGAAGCTAAGAAATGGTTGAGAAGACAACAAATCTTTCGCACTTCTGCTGCTCCAAACGCTTAACCAGAATGGCCTAGGGAAAAAATACACATACCGTTGTAATCGGGCGAGGTTCTACTCTCAGATGCAATTGGAATTTTTGGGTTAGGTCAATCCGTTCGCGAGATATGGGAGTTTGAAGCCAAGGAATGGTTGAGAAGGCAAAAAATTTTTCGCAATTCTGCTGCTCCAAACGCTTAACCAGAATGGCCTAGGGAAAAAATACACATACCGTTGTAATCGGGCGAGTCTCTACTTCCAGATGCTACAGGAATTTTTGGGTTAGGTCAATCCGTTCGCGAGATATGGGAGTTTGAAGCCAAGAAATGGTTGAGAAGGCAAAAAATTTTTCGCATTTCTGCTGCTCCAAACGCTTAACCAGAATGGCCTAGGGAAAAAATACAGATACCGTTGTAATCGGGCGAGTTTCTACTTTCAGATGCAACAGGAATTTTTGGGTTAGGTCAATCCGTTCGCGAGATATGGGAGTTTGAAGCTAAGAAATGGTTGAGAAGACAACAAATCTTTCGCACTTCTGCTGCTCCAAACGCTTAACCAGAATGGCCTAGGGAAGAAATACACATACCGTTGTAATCGGGCGAGTTTCGACTTTCAGATGCAATAGGAATTTTTAGGCTAGGTCATTCCGTTCGCAAGATATGGGAGTTTGAAGCCAAGAAATGGTTGAGAAGGCAACAAATTTTTCGCAATTCTGCTGCTCCAAACGCTTAACCAGAATGGCCTAGGGAAAAAATACACACACCGTTGTAATCGGGCGAGTTTCTACTTTCAGATGCAATAGGAATTTTTGAGTTAGGTCAATCCGTTCGCGAGATATGGGAGTTTGAAGCCAAGAAATGGTTGAGAAGGCAAAAAATTTTTCGCCATTCTGCTGCTCCAAACGCTTAACCAGAATGGCCTAGGATAAAATACACATACCGTTGTAATCGGGCGAGTCTCTACTTCCAGACGCTACAGGAATTTTTGGGTTAGGTCAATCCGTTCGCGAGATATGGGAGTTTGAAGCCAAGAAATGGTTGAGAAGGCAAAAAATTTTTCGCAATTCTGCTGCTCCAAACGCTTAACCAGAATGGCCTAGGGAAAAAATACACATACCGTTGTAATCGGGCGAGTTTCTACTTTCAGATGCAACAGGAATTTTTGGGTTAGGTCAATCCGTTCGCGAGATATGGGAGTTTGAAGCCAAGAAATGGTTGAGAAGGCAAAAAATTTTTCGCAATTCTGCTGCTCCAAACGCTTAACCAGAATGGCCTAGGGAGAAAATACAGATACCGCTGTAATCGGGCGAGGTTCTACTTTCAGATGCAATTGGAATTTGTGGGTTAGGTCAATCCGTTCGCGAGATATGGGAGTTTGAAGCCAAGAAATGGTTGAGAAGGCAAAAAATTTTTCGCAATTCTGCTGCTCCAAACGCTTAACCAGAATGGCCTACGGAAAAAATACAGATACCGTTGTAATCGGGCGAGTTTCTACTTTCAGATGCAACAGGAATTTTTGGGTTAGGTCAATCCGTTCGCGAGATATGGGAGTTTGAAGCTAAGAAATGGTTGAGAAGACAACAAATCTTTCGCACTTCTGCTGCTCCAAACGCTTAACCAGAATGGCCTAGGGAAAAAATACACATACCGTTGTAATCGGGCGAGGTTCTACTCTCAGATGCAATTGGAATTTTTGGGTTAGGTCAATCCGTTCGCGAGATATGGGAGTTTGAAGCCAAGAAATGGTTGAGAAGGCAAAAAATTTTTCGCAATTCTGCTGCTCCAAACGCTTAACCAGAATGGCCTACGGAAAAAATACAGATACCGTTGTAATCGGGCGAGTTTCTACTTTCAGATGCAACAGGAATTTTTGGGTTAGGTCAATCCGTTCGCGAGATATGGGAGTTTGAAGCTAAGAAATGGTTGAGAAGACAACAAATCTTTCGCACTTCTGCTGCTCCAAACGCTTAACCAGAATGGCCTAGGGAAAAAATACAGATACCGTTGTAATCGGGCGAGTTTCTACTTTCAGATGCAACAGGAATTTTTGGGTTAGGTCAATCCGTTCGCGAGATATGGGAGTTTGAAGCTAAGAAATGGTTGAGAAGACAACAAATCTTTCGCACTTCTGCTGCTCCAAACGCTTAACCAGAATGGCCTAGGGAGGAAATACACATACCGTTGTTATCGGGCGAGTTTCGACTTTCAGATGCAATAGGAATTTTTGGGCTAGGTCATTCCGTTCGCGAGATATGGGAGTTTGAAGCCAAGAAATGGTTGAGAAGGCAACAAATTTTTCGCAATTCTGCTGCTCCAAACGATTAACCAGAATGGCCTAGGGAAAAAATACACACACCGTTGTAATCGGGCGAGTTTCTACTTTCAGATGCAATAGGAATTTTTGAGTTAGGTCAATCCGTTCGCGAGATATGGGAGTTTGAAGCCAAGAAATGGTTGAGAAGGCAAAAAATTTTTCGCCATTCTGCTGCTCCAAACGCTTAACCAGAATGGCCTAGGAAAAAATACACATACCGTTGTAATCGGGCGAGTCTCTACTTCCAGACGCTACAGGAATTTTTGGGTTAGGTCAATCCGTTCGCGAGATATGGGAGTTTGAAGCCAAGAAATGGTTGAGAAGGCAAAAAATCTTTCGCACTTCTGCTGCTCCAAACGCTTAACCAGAATGGCCTAGGGAAGAAATACACATACCGTAGTAATCGGGCGAGTTTCGACTTTCAGATGCAATAGGAATTTTTGAGTTAGGTCAATCCGTTCGCGAGATATGGGAGTTTGAAGCCAAGAGATGGTTGAGAAGGCAACAAATTTTTCGCAATTCTGCTGCTCCAAACGCTTAACCAGAATGGCCTAGGGAAAAAATACACATACCGTTGTAATCGGGCGAGTTTCTACTTTCAGATGCAATAGGAATTTTTGGGTTAGGTCAATCCGTTCGCGAGATATGGGAGTTTGAAGCCAAGAAATGGTTGAGAAGGCAAAAAATTTTTCGCAATTCTGCTGCTCCAAACGCTTAACCAGAATGGCCTAGGGAAAAAATACACATACCGCTGTAATCGGGCGAGGTTCTACTCTCAGATGCAATTGGAATTTTTGGGTTAGGTCAATCCGTTCGCGAGATATGGGAGTTTGAAGCCAAGAAATGGTTGAGAAGGCAAAAAATTTTTCGCAATTCTGCTGCTCCAAACGCTTAACCAGAATGGCCTAGGGAAAAAATACACATACCGTTGTAATCGGGCGAGTCTCTACTTCCAGACGCTACAGGAATTTTTGGGTTAGGTCAATCCGTTCGCGAGATATGGGAGTTTGAAGCTAAGAAATGGTTGAGAAGACAACAAATCTTTCGCACTTCTGCTGCTCCAAACGCTTAACCAGAATGGCCTAGGGAAGAAATACACATACCATTGTAATCGGGCGAGTTTCGACTTTCAGATGCTATAGGAATTTTTGGGCTAGGTCATTCCGTTTGCGAGATATGGGAGTTTGAAGCCAAGAAATGGTTGAGAAGGCAACAAATTTTTCGCAATTCTGTTGCTCCAAACGCTTAACCAGAATGGCCTAGGGAAAAAATACACACACCGTTGTAATCGGGCGAGTTTCTACTTTCAGATGCAATAGGAATTTTTGAGTTAGGTCAATCCGTTCGCGAGATATGGGAGTTTGAAGCCAAGAAATGGTTGAGAAGGCAAAAAATTTTTCGCCATTCTGCTGCTCCAAACGCTTAACCAGAATGGCCTAGGAAAAAATACACATACCGTTGTAATCGGGCGAGTCTCTACTTCCAGACGCTACAGGAATTTTTGGGTTAGGTCAATCCGTTCGCGAGATATGGGAGTTTGAAGCCAAGAAATGGTTGAGAAGGCAAAAAATTTTTCGCAATTCTGCTGCTCCAAACACTTAACCAGAATGGCCTAGGGAAAAAATACACATACCGTTGTAATCGGGCGAGTTTCTACTTTCAGATGCAATAGGAATTTTTGGGTTAGGTCAATCCGTTCGCGAGATATGGGAGTTTGAATCCAAGAAATGGTTGAGAAGGCAAAAAATTTTTCGCAATTCTGCTGCTCCAAACGCTTAACCAGAATGGCCTAGGGAAAAAATACACATACCGCTGTAATCGGGCGAGGTTCTACTCTCAGATGCAATTGGAATTTTTGGGTTAGGTCAATCCGTTCGCGAGATATGGGAGTTTGAAGCCAAGAAATGGTTGAGAAGGCAAAAAATTTTTCGCAATTCTGCTGCTCCAAACGCTTAACCAGAATGGCCTAGGGAAAAAATACACATACCGTTGTAATCGGGCGAGTCTCTACTTCCAGACGCTACAGGAATTTTTGGGTTAGGTCAATCCGTTCGCGAGATATGGGAGTTTGAAGCCAAGAAATGGTTGAGAAGGCAAAAAATTTTTCGCATTTCTGCTGCTCCAAACGCTTAACCAGAATGGCCTAGGGAAAAAATACAGATACCGTTGTAATCGGGCGAGTTTCTACTTTCAGATGCAACAGGAATTTTTGGGTTAGGTCAATCCGTTCGCGAGATATGGGAGTTTGAAGCTAAGAAATGGTTGAGAAGACAACAAATCTTTCGCACTTCTGCTGCTCCAAAAGCTTAACCAGAATGGCCTAGGGAAGAAATACACATACCGTTGTAATCGGGCGAGTTTCGACTTTCAGATGCAATAGGAATTTTTGGGCTAGGTCATTCCGTTCGCGAGATATGGGAGTTTGAAGCCAAGAAATGGTTGAGAAGGCAACAAATTTTTCGCAATTCTGCTGCTCCAAACGCTTAACCAGAATGGCCTAGGGAAAAAATACACACACCGTTGTAATCGGGCGAGTTTCTACTTTCAGATGCAATAGGAATTTTTGAGTTAGGTCAATCCGTTCGCGAGATATGGGAGTTTGAAGCCAAGAAATGGTTGAGAAGGCAAAAAATTTTTCGCCATTCTGCTGCTCCAAACGCTTAACCAGAATGGCCTAGGAAAAAATACACATACCGTTGTAATCGGGCGAGTCTCTACTTCCAGACGCTACAGGAATTTTTGGGTTAGGTCAATCCGTTCGCGAGATATGGGAGTTTGAAGCCAAGAAATGGTTGAGAAGGCAAAAAATTTTTCGCAATTCTGCTGCTCCAAACGCTTAACCAGAATGGCCTAGGGAAAAAATACACATACCGCTGTAATCGGGCGAGGTTCTACTTTCAGATGCAATTGGAATTTTTGGGTTAGGTCAATCCGTTCGCGAGATATGGGAGTTTGAAGCCAAGAAATGGTTGAGAAGGCAAGAAATTTTTCGCAATTCTGCTGCTCCAAACGCTTAACCAGAATGGCCTAGGGAAAAAATACACATACCGTTGTAATCGGGCGAGTTTCTAGTTTCAGATGCAATAGGAATTTTTGGGTTAGGTCAATCGGTTCGCGAGATATGGGAGTTTGAAGCCAAGAAATGGTTGAGGAGGCAAAAAATTTTTCGCAATTCTGCTGCTCCAAACGCTTAACCAGAATGGCCTAGGGAAAAAATACGCATACCGTTGTAATCGGGCGAGTCTCTACTTCCAGACGCTACAGGAATTTTTGGGTTAGGTCAATCCGTTCGCGAGATATGGGAGTTTGAAGCTAAGAAATGGTTGAGAAGACAACAAATCTTTCGCACTTCTGCTGCTCCAAACGCTTAACCAGAATGGCCTAGGGAAGAAATACACATACCGTTGTAATCGGGCGAGTTTCGACTTTCAGATGCAATAGGAATTTTTGGGTTAGGTCATTCCGTTCGCGAGATATGGGAGTTTGAAGCCAAGAAATGGTTGAGAAGGCATCAAATTTTTCGCAATTCTGCTGCTCCAGGCGCTTAACCAGAATGGCCTAGGGAAAAAATACACATACCGTTGTAATCGGGCGAGTTTCTACTTTCAGATGCAATAGGAATTTTTGGGTTAGGTCAATCCGTTCGCGAGATATGGGAGTTTGAAGCCAAGAAATGGTTGAGAAGGCAAAAAATTTTTCGCAATTCTGCTGCTCCAAACGCTTAACCAGAATGGCCTAGGGAAAAAATACACATACCGTTGTAATCGGGCGAGTCTCTACTTCCAGACGCTACAGGAATTTTTGGGTTAGGTCAATCCGTTCGCGAGATATGGGAGTTTGAAGCCAAGAAATGGTTGAGAAGGCAAAAAATTTTTCGCATTTCTGCTGCTCCAAACGCTTAACCAGAATGGCCTAGGGAAAAAATACAGATACCGTTGTAATCGGGCGAGTTTCTACTTTCAGATGCAACAGGAATTTTTGGGTTAGGTCAATCCGTTCGCGAGATATGGGAGTTTGAAGCTAAGAAATGGTTGAGAAGACAACAAATCTTTCGCACTTCTGCTGCTCCAAAAGCTTAACCAGAATGGCCTAGGGAAGAAATACACATACCGTTGTAATCGGGCGAGTTTCGACTTTCAGATGCAATAGGAATTTTTGGGCTAGGTCATTCCGTTCGCGAGATATGGGAGTTTGAAGCCAAGAAATGGTTGAGAAGGCAACAAATTTTTCGCAATTCTGCTGCTCCAAACGCTTAACCAGAATGGCCTAGGGAAAAAATACACACACCGTTGTAATCGGGCGAGTTTCTACTTTCAGATGCAATAGGAATTTTTGAGTTAGGTCAATCCGTTCGCGAGATATGGGAGTTTGAAGCCAAGAAATGGTTGAGAAGGCAAAAAATTTTTCGCCATTCTGCTGCTCCAAACGCTTAACCAGAATGGCCTAGGAAAAAATACACATACCGTTGTAATCGGGCGAGTCTCTACTTCCAGACGCTACAGGAATTTTTGGGTTAGGTCAATCCGTTCGCGAGATATGGGAGTTTGAAGCCAAGAAATGGTTGAGAAGGCAAGAAATTTTTCGCAATTCTGCTGCTCCAAACGCTTAACCAGAATGGCCTAGGGAAAAAATACACATACCGTTGTAATCGGGCGAGTTTCTACTTTCAGATGCAATAGGAATTTTTGGGTTAGGTCAATCCGTTCGCGAGATATGGGAGTTTGAAGCCAAGAAATGGTTGAGAAGGCAAAAAATTTTTCGCAATTCTGCTGCTCCAAACGCTTAACCAGAATGGCCTAGGGAAAAAATACGCATACCGTTGTAATCGGGCGAGTCTCTACTTCCAGACGCTACAGGAATTTTTGGGTTAGGTCAATCCGTTCGCGAGATATGGGAGTTTGAAGCTAAGAAATGGTTGAGAAGACAACATATCTTTCGCACTTCTGCTGCTCCAAACGCTTAACCAGAATGGCCTAGGGAAGAAATACACATACCGTTGTAATCGGGCGAGTTTCGACTTTCAGATGCAATAGGAATTTTTGGGTTAGGTTATTCCGTTCGCGAGATATGGGAGTTTGAAGCCAAGAAATGGTTGAGAAGGCATCAAATTTTTCGCAATTCTGCTGCTCCAAGCGCTTAACCAGAATGGCCTAGGGAAAAAATACACATACCGTTGTAATCGGGCGAGTTTCTACTTTCAGATGCAGTAGGAATTTTTGGGTTAGGTCAATCCGTTCGCGAGATATGGGAGTTTGAAGCCAAGAAATGGTTGAGAAGGCAAAAAATTTTTCGCAATTCTGCTGCTCCAAACGCTTAACCAGAATGGCCTAGGGAAAAAATACACATACCGCTGTAATCGGGCGAGGTTCTACTTTCAGATGCAATTGGAATTTTTGGGTTAGTTCAATCCGTTCGCGAGATATGGGAGTTTGAAGCCAAGAAATGGTTGAGAAGGCAAAAAATTTTTCGCAATTCTGCTGCTCCAAACGCTTAACCAGAATGGCCTAGGGAAAAAATACACATACCGTTGTAATCGGGCGAGTTTCGACTTTCCGATGCAATAGGAATTTTTGGGTTAGGTCCATCCGTTCGCGAGATATGGGAGTTTGAAGCCAAGAAATGGTTGAGAATGCAAAAAATTTTTCGCAATTCTGCTGCTCCAAACGCTTAACCAGAATGGCCTAGGGAAAAAATACACATACCGTTGTAATCGGGCGAGTTTCTACTTTCAGATGCAACAGGAATTTTTGGGTTAGGTCAATCCGTTCGCGAGATATGGGAGTTTGAAGCCAAGAAATGGTTGAGAAGGCAAAAAATTTTTCGCAATTCTGCTGCTCCAAACGCTTAACCAGAATGGACTAGGGAAAAAATACAGATACCGCTGTAATCGGGCGAGGTTCTACTTTCAGATGCAATTGGAATTTGTGGGTTAGGTCAATCCGTTCGCGAGATATGGGAGTTTGAAGCCAAGAAATGGTTGAGAAGGCAAAAAATTTTTCGCAATTCTGCTGCTCCAAACGCTTAACCAGAATGGCCTAGGGAAAAAATACAGATACCGTTGTAATCGGGCGAGTTTCTACTTTCAGATGCAACAGGAATTTTTGGGTTAGGTCAATCCGTTCGCGAGATATGGGAGTTTGAAGCTAAGAAATGGTTGAGAAGACCACAAATCTTTCGCACTTCTGCTGCTCCAAACGCTTAACCAGAATGGCCTAGGGAAAAAATACACATACCGTTGTAATCGGGCGAGTTTCGACTTTCAGATGCAATAGGAATTTTTGGGTTAGGTCAATCCGTTCGCGAGATATGGGAGTTTGAAGCAAAGAAATGGTTGAGAAGGCAAAAAATTTTTCGCAATTCTGCTGCTCCAAACGCTTAACCAGAATGGCCTAGGGAAAAAATACACATACCGTTGTAATCGGGCGAGTTTCGACTTTCAGATGCAATAGGAATTTTTGGGTTAGGTCACTCCGTTCGCGAGATATGGGAGTTTAAAGCCAAGAAATGGTTGAGAAGGCAACAAATTTTTCTCAATACTGCTGCTCCAAACGCTTAACCAGAATGGCCTAGGGAAAAAATACACACACCGTTGTAATCGGGCGAGTTTCTACTTTCAGATGCAATAGGAATTTTTGGGCTAGGTCATTCCGTTCGCGAGATATGGGAGTTTGAAGCCAAGAAATGGTTGAGAAGGCAACAAATTTTTCGCAATTCTGCTGCTCCAAACGCTTAACCAGAATGGCCTAGGGAAAAAATACACACACCGTTGTAATCGGGCGAGTTTCTACTTTCAGATGCAATAGGAATTTTTGAGTTAGGTCAATCCGTTCGCGAGATATGGGAGTTTGAAGCCAAGAAATGGTTGAGAAGGCAAAAAATTTTTCGCCATTCTGCTGCTCCAAACGCTTAACCAGAATGGCCTAGGAAAAAATACACATACCGTTGTAATCGGGCGAGTCTCTACTTCCAGACGCTACAGGAATTTTTGGGTTAGGTCAATCCGTTCGCGAGATATGGGAGTTTGAAGCCAAGAAATGGTTGAGAAGGCAAAAAATTTTTCGCAATTCTGCTGCTCCAAACGCTTAACCAGAATGGCCTAGGGAAAAAATACACATACCGTTGTAATCGGGCGAGTTTCTACTTTCAGATGCAATAGGAAGTTTTGGGTTAGGTCAATCCGTTCGCGAGATATGGGAGTTTGAAGCCAAGAAATGGTTGAGAAGGCAAAAAATTTTTCGCAATTCTGCTGCTCCAAACGCTTAACCAGAATGGCCTAGGGAAAAAATACGCATACCGTTGTAATCGGGCGAGTCTCTACTTCCAGACGCTACAGGAATTTTTGGGTTAGGTCAATTCGTTCGCGAGATATGGGAGTTTGAAGCTAAGAAATGGTTGAGAAGACAACAAATCTTTCGCACTTCTGCTGCTCCAAACGCTTAACCAGAATGGCCTAGGGAAGAAATACACATACCGTTGTAATCGGGCGAGTTTCGACTTTCAGATGCAATAGGAATTTTTGGGTTAGGTCATTCCGTTCGCGAGATATGGGAGTTTGAAGCCAAGAAATGGTTGAGAAGGCATCAAATTTTTCGCAATTCTGCTGCTCCAAGCGCTTAACCAGAATGGCCTAGGGAAAAAATACACATACCGTTGTAATCGGGCGAGTTTCTACTTTCAGATGCAATAGGAATTTTTGGGTTAGGTCAATCCGTTCGCGAGATATGGGAGTTTGAAGCCAAGAAATGGTTGAGAAGGCAAAAAATTTTTCGCAATTCTGCTGCTCCAAACGCTTAACCAGAATGGCCTAGGGAAAAAATACGCATACCGTTGTAATCGGGCGAGTCTCTACTTCCAGACGCTACAGGAATTTTTGGGTTAGGTCAATCCGTTCGCGAGATATGGGAGTTTGAAGCCAAGAAATGGTTGAGAAGGCAAAAAATTTTTCGCAATTCTGCTGCTCCAAACGCTTAACCAGAATGGCCTAGGGAAAAAATACACATACCGTTGTAATCGGGCGAGTTTCTACTTTCAGATGCAATAGGAAGTTTTGGGTTAGGTCAATCCGTTCGCGAGATATGGGAGTTTGAAGCCAAGAAATGGTTGAGAAGGCAAAAAATTTTTCGCAATTCTGCTGCTCCAAACGCTTAACCAGAATGGACTAGGGAAAAAATACAGATACCGCTGTAATCGGGCGAGGTTCTACTTTCAGATGCAATTGGAATTTGTGGGTTAGGTCAATCCGTTCGCGAGATATGGGAGTTTGAAGCCAAGAAATGGTTGAGAAGGCAAAAAATTTTTCGCAATTCTGCTGCTCCAAACGCTTAACCAGAATGGCCTAGGGAAAAAATACAGATACCGTTGTAATCGGGCGAGTTTCTACTTTCAGATGCAACAGGAATTTTTGGGTTAGGTCAATCCGTTCGCGAGATATGGGAGTTTGAAGCTAAGAAATGGTTGAGAAGACAACAAATCTTTCGCACTTCTGCTGCTCCAAACGCTTAACCAGAATGGCCTAGGGAAAAAATACACATACCGTTGTAATCGGACGAGTTTCGACTTTCAGATGCAATAGGAATTTTTGGGTTAGGTCAATCCGTTCGCGAGATATGGGAGTTTGAAGCAAAGAAATGGTTGAGAAGGCAAAAAATTTTTCGCAATTCTGCTGCTCCAAACGCTTAACCAGAATGGCCTAGGGAAAAAATACACATACCGTTGTAATCGGGCGAGTCTCTACTTCCAGACGCTACAGGAATTTTTGGGTTAGGTCAATCCGTTCGCGAGATATGGGAGTTTGAAGCTAAGAAATGGTTGAGAAGACAACAAATCTTTCGCACTTCTGCTGCTCCAAACGCTTAACCAGAATGGCCTAGGGAAGAAATACACATACCGTTGTAATCGGGCGAGTTTCGACTTTCAGATGCAATAGGAATTTTTGGGTTAGGTCATTCCGTTCGCGAGATATGGGAGTTTGAAGCCAAGAAATGGTTGAGAAGGCATCAAATTTTTCGCAATTCTGCTGCTCCAAGCGCTTAACCAGACTGGCCTAGGGATAAAATACACATACCGTTGTAATCGGGCGAGTTTCTACTTTCAGATGCAATAGGAATTTTTGGGTTAGGTCAATCCGTTCGCGAGATATGGGAGTTTGAAGCCAAGAAATGGTTGAGAAGGCAAAAAATTTTTCGCAATTCTGCTGCTCCAAACGCTTAACCAGAATGGCCTAGGGAAAAAATACACATACCGCTGTAATCGGGCGAGGTTCTACTTTCAGATGCAATTGGAATTTTTGGGTTAGGTCAATCCGTTCGCGAGATATGGGAGTTTGAAGCCAAGAAATGGTTGAGAAGGCAAAAAATTTTTCGCAATTCTGCTGCTCCAAACGCTTAACCAGAATGGCCTAGGGAAAAAATACACATACCGTTGTAATCGGGCGAGTTTCTACTTTCAGATGCAATAGGAATTTATGGGTTAGGTCAATCCGTTCGCGAGATATGGGAGTTTGAAGCCAAGAAATGGTTGAGAATGCAAAAAATTTTTCGCAATTCTGCTGCTCCAAACGCTTAACCAGAATGGCCTAGGGAAAAAATACACATACCGTTGTAATCGGGCGAGTTTCTACTTTCAGATGCAACAGGAATTTTTGGGTTAGGTCAATCCGTTCGCGAGATATGGGAGTTTGAAGCCAAGAAATGGTTGAGAAGGCAAAAAATTTTTCGCAATTCTGCTGCTCCAAACGCTTAACCAGAATGGCCTAGGGAAAAAATACAGATACCGCTGTAATCGGGCGAGGTTCTACTTTCAGATGCAATTGGAATTTGTGGGTTAGGTCAATCCGTTCGCGAGATATGGGAGTTTGAAGCCAAGAAATGGTTGAGAAGGCAAAAAATTTTTCGCAATTCTGCTGCTCCAAACGCTTAACCAGAATGGCCTAGGGAAAAAATACAGATACCGTTGTAATCGGGCGAGTTTCTACTTTCAGATGCAACAGGAATTTTTGGGTTAGGTCAATCCGTTCGCGAGATATGGGAGTTTGAAGCTACGAAATGGTTGAGGAGACAACAAATCTTTCGCACTTCTGCTGCTCCAAACGCTTAACCAGAATGGCCTAGGGAAAAAATACACATACCGTTGTAATCGGGCGAGTTTCGACTTTCAGATGCAATAGGAATTTTTGGGTTAGGTCCATCCGTTCGCGAGATATGGGAGTTTGAAGCAAAGAAATGGTTGAGAAGGCAAAAAATTTTTCGCAATTCTGCTGCTCCAAACGCTTAACCAGAATGGCCTAGGGAAAAAATACACATACCGTTGTAATCGGGCGAGTTTCGACTTTCAGATGCAATAGGAATTTTTGGGTTAGGTCACTCCGTTCGCGAGATATGGGAGTTTAAAGCCAAGAAATGGTTGAGAAGGCAACAAATTTTTCTCAATACTGCTGCTCCAAACGCTTAACCAGAATGGCCTAGGGAAAAAATACACATACCGTTGTAATCGGGCGAGTTTCTACTTTCAGATGCAATAGGAATTTTTGGGTTAGGTCAATCCGTTCGCGAGATATGGGAGTTTGAAGCCAAGAAATGGTTGAGAATGCAAAAAATTTTTCGCAATTCTGCTGCTCCAAACGCTTAACCAGAATGGCCTAGGGAAAAAATACACATACCGTTGTAATCGGGCGAGTTTCTACTTTCAGATGCAACAGGAATTTTTGGGTTAGGTCAATCCGTTCGCGAGATATGGGAGTTTGAAGCCAAGAAATGGTTGAGAAGGCAAAAAATTTTTCGCAATTCTGCTGCTCCAAACGCTTAACCAGAATGGCCTAGGGAAAAAATACAGATACCGTTATAATCGGGCGAGTTTCTACTTTCAGATGCAATAGGAATTTTTTGGTTAGGTCAATCTGTTCGCGAGAAATGGGAGTTTGAAGCCAAGAAATGGTTGAGAAGGCAAAAAATTTTTCGCAATTCTGCTGCTCCAAACGCTTAACCAGAATGGCCTAGGGAAAAAATACAGATACCGTTGTAATCGGGCGAGTTTCTACTTTCAGATGCAACAGGAATTTTTGGGTTAGGTCAATCCGTTCGCGAGATATGGGAGTTTGAAGCTAAGAAATGGTTGAGAAGACAACAAATCTTTCGCACTTCTGCTGCTCCAAACGCTTAACCAGAATGGCCTAGGGAAGAAATACACATACCGTTGTAATCGGGCGAGTTTCGACTTTCAGATGCAATAGGAATTTTTGGGTTAGGTCATTCCGTTCGCGAGATATGGGAGTTTGAAGCCAAGAAATGGTTGAGAAGGCATCAAATTTTTCGCAATTCTGCTGCTCCAAACGCTTAACCAGAATGGCCTAGGGAAAAAATACACATACCGTTGTAATCGGGCGAGTTTCTACTTTCAGATGCAATAGGAATTTTTGGGTTAGGTCAATCCGTTCGCGAGATATGGGAGTTTGAAGCCAAGAAATGGTTGAGAATGCAAAAAATTTTTCGCAATTCTGCTGCTCCAAACGCTTAACCAGAATGGCCTAGGGAAAAAATACACATACCGTTGTAATCGGGCGAGTTTCTACTTTCAGATGCAACAGGAATTTTTAGGTTAGGTCAATCCGTTCGCGAGATATGGGAGTTTGAAGCCAAGAAATGGTTGAGAAGGCAAAAAATTTTTCGCAATTCTGCTGCTCCAAACGCTTAACCAGAATGGCCTAGGGAAAAAATACAGATACCGCTGTAATCGGGCGAGGTTCTACTTTCAGATGCAATTGAAATTTGTGGGTTAGGTCAATCCGTTCGCGAGATATGGGAGTTTGAAGCCAAGAAATGGTTGAGAAGGCAAAAAATTTTTCGCAATTCTGCTGCTCCAAACGCTTAACCAGAATGGCCTAGGGAAAAAATACAGATACCGTTGTAATCGGGCGAGTTTCTACTTTCAGATGCAACAGGAATTTTTGGGTTAGGTCAATCCGTTCGCGAGATATGGGAGTTTGAAGCTAAGAAATGGTTGAGGAGACAACAAATCTTTCGCACTTCTGCTGCTCCAAACGCTTAACCAGAATGGCCTAGGGAAAAAATACACATACCGTTGTAATCGGGCGAGTTTCGACTTTCAGATGCAATAGGAATTTTTGGGTTAGGTCAATCCGTTCGCGAGATATGGGAGTTTGAAGCAAAGAAATGGTTGAGAAGGCAAAAAATTTTTCGCAATTCTGCTGCTCCAAACGCTTAACCAGAATGGCCTAGGGAAAAAATACACATACCGTTGTAATCGGGCGAGTTTCGACTTTCAGATGCAATAGGAATTTTTGGGTTAGGTCACTCCGTTCGCGAGATATGGGAGTTTAAAGCCAAGAAATGGTTGAGAAGGCAACAAATTTTTCTCAATACTGCTGCTCCAAACGCTTAACCAGAATGGCCTAGGGAAAAAATACACATACCGTTGTAATCGGGCGAGTTTCTACTTTCAGATGCAATAGGAATTTTTGGGTTAGGTCAATCCGTTCGCGAGATATGGGAGTTTGAAGCCAAGAAATGGTTGAGAATGCAAAAAATTTTTCGCAATTCTGCTGCTCCAAACGCTTAACCAGAATGGCCTAGGGAAAAAATACACATACCGTTGTAATCGGGCGAGTTTCTACTTTCAGATGCAACAGGAATTTTTGGGTTAGGTCAATCCGTTCGCGAGATATGGGAGTTTGAAGCCAAGAAATGGTTGAGAAGGCAAAAAATTTTTCGCACTTCTGCTGCTCCAAACGCTTAACCAGAATGGCCTAGGGAAAAAATACAGATACCGTTATAATCGGGCGAGTTTCTACTTTCAGATGCAATAGGAATTTTTGGGTTAGGTCAATCTGTTCGCGAGATATGGGAGTTTGAAGCCAAGAAATGGTTGAGAAGGCAAAAAATTTTTCGCAATTCTGCTGCTCCAAACGCTTAACCAGAATGGCCTAGGGAAAAAATACACATACCGCTGTAATCGGGCGAGGTTCTACTCTCAGATGCAATTGGAATTTTTGGGTTAGGTCAATCCGTTCGCGAGATATGGGAGTTTGAAGCCAAGAAATGGTTGAGAAGGCAAAAAATTTTTCGCAATTCTGCTGCTCCAAACGCTTAACCAGAATGGCCTAGGGAAAAAATACACATACCGTTGTAATCGAGCGAGTCTCTACTTCCAGACGCTACAGGAATTTTTGGGTTAGGTCAATCCGTTCGCGAGATATGGGAGTTTGAAGCCAAGAAATGGTTGAGAAGGCAAAAAATTTTTCGCATTTCTGCTGCTCCACACGCTTAACCAGAATGGCCTAGGGAAAAAATACAGATACCGTTGTAATCGGGCGAGTTTCTACTTTCAGATGCAACAGGAATTTTTGGGTTATGTCAATCCGTTCGCGAGATATGGGAGTTTGAAGCTAAGAAATGGTTGAGAAGACAACAAATCATTCGCACTTCTGCTGCTCCAAAAGCTTAACCAGAATGGCCTAGGGAAGAAATACACATACCGTTGTAATCGGGCGAGTTTCGACTTTCAGATGCAATAGGAATTTTTGGGCTAGGTCATTCCGTTCGCGAGATATGGGAGTTTGAAGCCAAGAAATGGTTGAGAAGGCAAAAAATTTTTCGCAATTCTGCTGCTCCAAACGCTTAACCAGAATGGCCTAGGGAAAAAATACACACACCGTTGTAATCGGGCGAGTTTCTACTTTCAGATGCAATAGGAATTTTTGAGTTAGGTCAATCCGTTCGCGAGATATGGGAGTTTGAAGCCAAGAAATGGTTGAGAAGGCAAAAAATTTTTCACCATTCTGCTGCTCCAAACGCTTAACCAGAGGGGCCTAGGAAAAAATACACATACCGTTGTAATCGGGCGAGTCTCTACTTCCAGACGCTACAGGAATTTTTGGGTTAGGTCAATCCGTTCGCGAGATATGGGAGTTTGAAGCCAAGAAATGGTTGAGAAGGCAAAAAATTTTTCGCAATTCTGCTGCTCCAAACGCTTAACCAGAATGGCCTAGGGAAAAAATACACATACCGCTGTAATCGGGCGAGGTTCTACTTTCAGATGCAATTGGAATTTTTGGGTTAGGTCAATCCGTTCGCGAGATATGGGAGTTTGAAGCCAAGAAATGGTTGAGAAGGCAAGAAATTTTTCGCAATTCTGCTGCTCCAAACGCTTAACCAGAATGGCCTAGGGAAAAAATACACATACCGTTGTAATCGGGCGAGTTTCTACTTTCAGATGCAATAGGAATTTTTGGGTTAGGTCAATCCGTTCGCGAGATATGGGAGTTTGAAGCCAAGAAATGGTTGAGAAGGCAAAAAATTTTTCGCAATTCTGCTGCTCCAAACGCTTAACCAGAATGGCCTAGGGAAAAAATACGCATACCGTTGTAATCGGGCGTGTCTCTACTTCCAGACGCTACAGGAATTTTTGGGTTAGGTCAATCCGTTCGCGAGATATGGGAGTTTGAAGCTAAGAAATGGTTGAGAAGACAACAAATCTTTCGCACTTCTGCTGCTCCAAACGCTTAACCAGAATGGCCTAGGGAAGAAATACACATACCGTTGTAATCGGGCGAGTTTCGACTTTCAGATGCAATAGGAATTTTTGGGTTAGGTCATTCCGTTCGCGAGATATGGGAGTTTGAAGCCAAGAAATGGTTGAGAAGGCATCAAATTTTTCGCAATTCTGCTGCTCCAAGCGCTTAACCAGAATGGCCTAGGGAAAAAATACACATACCGTTGTAATCGGGCGAGTTTCTACTTTCAGATGCAATAGGAATTTTTGGGTTAGGTCAATCCGTTCGCGAGATATGGGAGTTGGAAGCCAAGAAATGGTTGAGAAGGCAAAAAATTTTTCGCAATTCTGCTGCTCCAAACGCTTAACCAGAATGGCCTAGGGAAAAAATACACATACCGCTGTAATCGGGCGAGGTTCTACTTTCAGATGCAATTGGAATTTTTGGGTTAGGTCACTCCGTTCGCGAGATATGGGAGTTTAAAGCCAAGAAATGGTTGAGAAAGCAACAAATTTTTCTCAATACTGCTGCTCCAAACGCTTAACCAGAATGGCCTAGGGAAAAAATACACATACCGTTGTAATCGGGCGAGTTTCTACTTTCAGATGCAATAGGAATTTTTGGGTTAGGTCACTCCGTTCGCGAGATATGGGAGTTTAAAGCCAAGAAATGGTTGAGAAGGCAACAAATTTTTCTCAATACTGCTGCTCCAAACGCTTAACCAGAATGGACTAGGGAAAAAATACAGATACCGCTGTAATCGGGCGAGGTTCTACTTTCAGATGCAATTGGAATTTGTGGGTTAGGTCAATCCGTTCGCGAGATATGGGAGTTTGAAGCCAAGAAATGGTTGAGAAGGCAAAAAATTTTTCGCAATTCTGCTGCTCCAAACGCTTAACCAGAATGGCCTAGGGAAAAAATACAGATACCGTTGTAATCGGGCGAGTTTCTACTTTCAGATGCAACAGGAATTTTTGGGTTAGGTCAATCCGTTCGCGAGATATGGGAGTTTGAAGCTAAGAAATGGTTGAGAAGACAACAAATCTTTCGCACTTCTGCTGCTCCAAACGCTTAACCAGAATGGCCTAGGGAAAAAATACACATACCGTTGTAATCGGGCGAGTTTCGACTTTCAGATGCAATAGGAATTTTTGGGTTAGTTCAATCCGTTCGCGAGATATGGGAGTTTGAAGCAAAGAAATGGTTGAGAAGGCAAAAAATTTTTCGCAATTCTGCTGCTCCAAACGCTTAACCAGAATGGCCTAGGGAAAAAATACACATACCGTTGTAATCGGGCGAGTTTCGACTTTCAGATGCAATAGGAATTTTTGGGTTAGGTCACTCCGTTCGCGAGATATGGGAGTTTAAAGCCAAGAAATGGTTGAGAAAGCAACAAATTTTTCTCAATACTGCTGCTCCAAACGCTTAACCAGAATGGCCTAGGGAAAAAATACACATACCGTTGTAATCGGGCGAGTTTCTACTTTCAGATGCAATAGGAATTTTTGGGTTAGGTCAATCCGTTCGCGAGATATGGGAGTTTGAAGCCAAGAAATGGTTGAGAATGCAAAAAATTTTTCGCAATTCTGCTGCTCCAAACGCTTAACCAGAATGGCCTAGGGAAAAAATACACATACCGTTGTAATCGGGCGAGTTTCTACTTTCAGATGCAACAGGAATTTTTGGGTTAGGTCAATCCGTTCGCGAGATATGGGAGTTTGAAGCCAAGAAATGGTTGAGAAGGCAAAAAATTTTTCGCACTTCTGCTGCTCCAAACGCTTAACCAGAATGGCCTAGGGAAAAAATACAGATACCGTTATAATCGGGCGAGTTTCTACTTTCAGATGCAATAGGAATTTTTGGGTTAAGTCAATCTGTTCGCGAGATATGGGAGTTTGAAGCCAAGAAATGGTTGAGAAGGCAAAAAATTTTTCGCAATTCTGCTGCTCCAAACGCTTAACCAGAATGGCCTAGGGAAAAAATACACATGCCGTTGTAATCGGGCGAGTTTCTACTATCAGATGCAATAGGAATTTTTGGGTTAGGTCAATCCGTTCGCGAGATATGGGAGTTTGAAGCCAAGAAATGGTTGAGAAGGCAACATATTTTTCGCAATTCTGCTGCTCCAAACGCTTAACCAGAATGGCCTAGGGAAAAAATACACATACCGTTGTAATCGGGCGAGTTTCTACTTTCAGATGCAATAGGAATTTTTGGGTTAGGTCAATCCGTTCGCGAGATATGGGAGTTTGAAGCCAAGAAATGGTTGAGAAGGCAAAAAATTTTTGGCAATTCTGCTGCTCCAAACGCTTAACCAGAATGGCCTAGGGAAAAAATACACATACCGTTGTAATCGGGCGAGTTTCTACTTTCAGATGCAATAGGAATTTTTGGGTTAGGTCAATCCGTTCGCGAGATATGGGAGTTTGAAGCCAAGAAATGGTTGAGATGGCAAAAAATTTTTGGCAATTCTGCTGCTCCAAACGCTTAACCAGAATGGCCTAGGGAAAAAATACCCATACCGTTGTAATCGGGCGAGTTTCTACTTTCAGATGCAACAGGAATTTTTGTGTTAGGTCAATCCGTTCGCGAGATATGGGAGTTCGAAGCCAAGAAATGGTTGAGAAGGCAAAAAATTTTTCGCAATTCTGCTGCTCCAAACGCTTAACCAGAATGGCCTAGGGAAAAAATACACATACCGTTGTAATCGGGAGAGTTTCTACTTTCAGATGCAATAGGAATTTTTGGGTTAGGTCAATCCGTTCGCGAGATATGGGAGTTTGAAGCTAAGAAATGGTTGAGAAGGCAAAAAATTTTTCGCAATTCTGATGCTCCAAACGCTTAAACAGAATGGCCTAGGGAAGAAATACAGATACCGTTATAATCGGGCGAGTTTCTACTTTCAGATGCAATAGGAATTTTTGGGTTAGGTCAATCCGTTCGCGAGATATGGGAGTTTGAAGCCAAGAAATGGTTGAGAAGGCAAAAAATTTTTCGCAATTCTGCTGCTCCAAACGCTTAACCAGAATGGCCTAGGGAAAAAATACACATACCGCTGTAATCGGGCGAGGTTCTACTTTCAGATGCAATAGGAATTTTTGGGTTAGGCCAATCCGTTCGCGAGATATGGGAGTTTGAAGCCAAGAAATGGTTGAGAAGGCAAAAAATTTTTCGCATTTCTGCTGATCCAAACGCTTAACCAGAATGGTCTAGGGAAACAATACACATACCGTTGTAATCGGGCGAGTTTCTACTTTCAGATGCAATAGGAACTTTTGGGTTAGGTCAACCCGTTCGCGAGATATGGGAGTTTGAAGCCAAGAAATGGTTGAGAAGGCAAAAAATTTTTCGCAATTCTGCTGCACCAAACGCTTAAACAGAATGGCCTAGGGAAAAAATACAGATACCGTTGTAATCGGGCGAGTTTCTACTTTCAGATGCAACAGGAATTTTTGGGTTAGGTCAATCCGTTCGCGAGATATGGGAGTTTGAAGCTAAGAAATGGTTGAGAAGACAACAAATCTTTCGCACTTCTGCTGCTCCAAACGCTTAACCAGAATGGCCTAGGGAAAAAATACACATACCGTTGTAATCGGGCGAGTTTCGACTTTCAGATGCAATAGGAATTTTGGGTTAGGTCAATCCGTTCGCGAGATATGGGAGTTTGAAGCCAAGAAATGGTTGAGAAGGCAACAAATTTTTCGCAATTCTGCTGCTCCAAACGCTTAACCAGAATGGCCTAGGGAAAAAATGCACATACCGCTGTAATCGGGCGAGGTTCTACTTTCAGATGCAATTGGAATTTGTGGGTTAGGTCAATCCGTTCGCGAGATATGGGAGTTTGAAGCCAAGACATGGTCGAGAAGGCAAAAAATTTTTCGCAATTCTGCTGCTCCAAACGCTTAAACAGAATGACCTAGGGAAAAAATACAGATACCGTTGTAATCGGGCGAGTTTCTACTTTCAGATGCAACAGGAATTTTTGGGTTAGGTCAATCCGTTCGCGAGATATGGGAGTTTGAAGCTAAGAAATGGTTGAGAAGACAACAAATCTTTCGCATTTCTGCTGCTCCAAACGTTTAACCAGAATGGCCTAGGGAAAAAATACACATACCGTTGTAATCGGGCGAGTTTCGACTTTCAGATGCAAGAGGAATTTTTGGGTTAGGTCAATCCGTTCGCGAGATATGGGAGTTTGAAGCCAAGGAATGGTTGAGAAGCCAACATATTTTTCGCAATTCTGCTGCTCCAAACGCTTAACCAGAATGGCCTAGGGAAAAAATACACATACCGTTGTAATCGGGCGAGTTTCTACTTTCAGATGCAATAGGAATTTTTGGGTTAGGTCAATCCGTTCGCGAGATATGGGAGTTTGAAGCCAAGAAATGGTTGAGAAAGCAAAAAATTTTTCGCAATTCTGCTGCTCCAAACGCTTAACCAGAATGGCCTAGGGAAAAAATACACATACCGTTGTAATCGGGCGAGTCTCTACTTCCAGACGCTACAGGAATTTTTGGGTTAGGTCAATCCGTTCGCGAGATATGGGAGTTTGAAGCCAAGAAATGGTTGAGAAGGCAAAAAATTTTTCGCAATTCTGCTGCTCCAAACGCTTAACCAGAATGGCCTAGGGAAAAAATACACATACCGTTGTAATCGGGCGAGTTTCTACTTTCAGATGCAATAGGAATTTTTGGGTTAGGTCAATCCGTTCGCGAGATATGGGAGTTTGAAGCCAAGAAATGGTTGAGAAGGCAAAAAATTTTTCGCAATTCTGCTGCTCCAAACGCTTAACCAGAATGGCCTAGGGAAAAAATACACATACCGTTGTAATCGTGCGAGTCTCTACTTCCAGACGCTACAGGAATTTTTGGGTTAGGTCAATCCGTTCGCGAGATATGGGAGTTTGAAGCCAAGAAATGGTTGAGAAGGCAAAAAATTTTTCGCAATTCTGCTGCTCCAAACGCTTAACCAGAATGGCCTAGGGAAAAAATACACATACCGCTGTAATCGGGCGAGGTTCTACTTTCAGATGCAATAGGAATTTTTGGGTTAGGTCAATCCGTTCGCGAGATATGGGAGTTTGAAGCCAAGAAATGGTTGAGAAGGCAAAAAATTTTTCGCAATTCTGCTGCTCCAAACGCTTAACCAGAATGGCCTAGGGAAAAAATACACATACCGTTGTAATCGGGGGAGTCTCTACTTCCAGACGCTACAGGAATTTTTGGGTTAGGTCAATACGTTCGCGAGATATGGGAGTTTGAAGTCAAGAAATGGTTGAGGAGGCAAAAAATTTTTCGCAATTCTGCTGCTCCAAACGCTTAACCAGAATGGCCTAGGGGAAAAATACACATACCGTTGTAATCGGGCGAGTTTCTACTTTCAGATGCAATAGGAATTTTTGGGTTAGGCCAATCCGTTCGCGAGAAATGGGAGTTTGAAGCCAAGAAATGGTTGAGAAGGCAAAAAATTTTTCGCATTTCTGCTGATCCAAACGCTTAACCAGAATGGTCTAGGGAAACAATACACATACCGTTGTAATCGGGCGAGTTTCTACTTTCAGATGCAATAGGAATTTTTGGGTTAGGTCAATCCGTTCGCGAGATATGGGAGTTTGAAGCCAAGACATGGTTGAGAAGGCAAAAAATTTTTCGCAATTCTGCTGCTCCAAACGCTTAAACAGAATGACCTAGGGAAAAAATACAGATACCGTTGTAATCGGGCGAGTTTCTACTTTCAGATGCAACAGGAATTTTTGGGTTAGGTCAATCCGTTCGCGAGATATGGGAGTTTGAAGCTAAGAAATGGTTGAAAAGACAACAAATCTTTCGCACTTCTGCTGCTCCAATCGCTTAACCAGAATGGCCTAGGGAAAAAATACACATACCGTTGTAATCGGGCGAGTTTCTACTTTCAGATGCAATAGGAATTTTTGGGTTAGGTCAATCCGTTCGCGAGATATGGGAGTTTGAAGCCAAGAAATGGTTGAGAACGCAAAAAATTTTTCGCAATTCTGCTGCTCCAAACGCTTAACCAGAATGGCCTAGGGAAAAAATACACATACCGTTGTAATCGGGCGAGTCTCTACTTCCAGACGCTACAGGAATTTTTGGGTTAGGTCAATCCGTTCGCGAGATGTGGGAGTTTGAAGCCAAGAAATGGTTGAGAAGGCAAAAAATTTTTCGCAATTCTGCTGCTCCAAACGCTTAACCAGAATGGCCTAGGGAAAAAATACACATACCGCTGTAATCGGGCGAGGTTCTACTTTCAGATGCAATAGGAATTTTTGGGTTAGGTCAATCAGTTCGCGAGATATGGGAGTTTGAAGCCAAGAAATGGTTGAGAAGGCAAAAAATTTTTCGCAATTCTGCTGCTCCAAACGCTTAACCAGAATGGCCTAGGGAAAAAACACACATACCGTTGGAATCGGGGGAGTCTCTACTTCCAGACGCTACAGGAATTTTTGGGTTAGGTCAATACGTTCGCGAGATATGGGAGTATGAAGCCAAGAAATGGTTGAGAAGGCAAAAAATTTTTCGCAATTCTGCTGCTCCAAACGCTTAACCAGAATGGCCTAGGGAATAAATACACATACCGTTGTAATCGGGCGAGTTTCTACTTTCAGATGCAATAGGAATTTTTGGGTTAGGTCAATCCGTTCGCGAGATATGGGAGTTTGAAGCCAAGAAATGGTTGAGAAGGCAAAAAATTTTTCGCAATTCTGCTGCTCCAAACGCTTAACCAGAATGGCCTAGGGAAAAAATACACATACCGCTGTAATCGGGCGAGGTTCTACTTTCAGATGCAATAGGAATTTTTGGGTTAGGCCAATCCGTTCGCGAGATATGGGAGTTTGAAGCCAAGAAATGGTTGAGAAGGCAAAAAATTTTTCGCATTTCTGCTGATCCAAACGCTTAACCAGAATGGTCTAGGGAAACAATACACATACCGTTGTAATCGGGCGAGTTTCTACTTTCAGATGCAATAGGAACTTTTGGGTTAGGTCAACCCGTTCGCGAGATATGGGAGTTTGAAGCCAAGAAATGGTTGAGAAGGCAAAAAATTTTTCGCAATTCTGCTGCACCAAACGCTTAAACAGAATGGCCTAGGGAAAAAATACAGATACCGTTGTAATCGGGCGAGTTTCTACTTTCAGATGCAACAGGAATTTTTGGGTTAGGTCAATCCGTTCGCGAGATATGGGAGTTTGAAGCTAAGAAATGGTTGAGAAGACAACAAATCTTTCGCACTTCTGCTGCTCCAAACGCTTAACCAGAATGGCCTAGGGAAAAAATACACATACCGTTGTAATCGGGCGAGTTTCGACTTTCAGATGCAATAGGAATTTTTGGGTTAGGTCAATCCGTTCGCGAGATATGGGAGTTTGAAGCCAAGAAATGGTTGAGAAGGCAACAAATTTTTCGCAATTCTGCTGCTCCAAACGCTTAACCAGAATGGCCTAGGGAAAAAATGCACATACCGCTGTAATCGGGCGAGGTTCTACTTTCAGATGCAATTGGAATTTGTGGGTTAGGTCAATCCGTTCGCGAGATATGGGAGTTTGAAGCCAAGACATGGTCGAGAAGGCAAAAAATTTTTCGCAATTCTGCTGCTCCAAACGCTTAAACAGAATGACCTAGGGAAAAAATACAGATACCGTTGTAATCGGGCGAGTTTCTACTTTCAGATGCAACAGGAATTTTTGGGTTAGGTCAATCCGTTCGCGAGATATGGGAGTTTGAAGCTAAGAAATGGTTGAGAAGACAACAAATCTTTCGCATTTCTGCTGCTCCAAACGTTTAACCAGAATGGCCTAGGGAAAAAATACACATACCGTTGTAATCGGGCGAGTTTCGACTTTCAGATGCAAGAGGAATTTTTGGGTTAGGTCAATCCGTTCGCGAGATATGGGAGTTTGAAGCCAAGGAATGGTTGAGAAGCCAACATATTTTTCGCAATTCTGCTGCTCCAAACGCTTAACCAGAATGGCCTAGGGAAAAAATACACATACCGTTGTAATCGGGCGAGTTTCTACTTTCAGATGCAATAGGAATTTTTGGGTTAGGTCAATCCGTTCGCGAGATATGGGAGTTTGAAGCCAAGAAATGGTTGAGAAAGCAAAAAATTTTTCGCAATTCTGCTGCTCCAAACGCTTAACCAGAATGGCCTAGGGAAAAAATACACATACCGTTGTAATCGGGCGAGTCTCTACTTCCAGACGCTACAGGAATTTTTGGGTTAGGTCAATCCGTTCGCGAGATATGGGAGTTTGAAGCCAAGAAATGGTTGAGAAGGCAAAAAATTTTTCGCAATTCTGCTGCTCCAAACGCTTAACCAGAATGGCCTAGGGAAAAAATACACATACCGTTGTAATCGGGCGAGTTTCTACTTTCAGATGCAATAGGAATTTTTGGGTTAGGTCAATCCGTTCGCGAGATATGGGAGTTTGAAGCCAAGAAATGGTTGAGAAGGCAAAAAATTTTTCGCAATTCTGCTGCTCCAAACGCTTAACCAGAATGGCCTAGGGAAAAAATACACATACCGTTGTAATCGTGCGAGTCTCTACTTCCAGACGCTACAGGAATTTTTGGGTTAGGTCAATCCGTTCGCGAGATATGGGAGTTTGAAGCCAAGAAATGGTTGAGAAGGCAAAAAATTTTTCGCAATTCTGCTGCTCCAAACGCTTAACCAGAATGGCCTAGGGAAAAAATACACATACCGCTGTAATCGGGCGAGTCTCTACTTCCAGACGCTACAGGAATTTTTGGGTTAGGTCAATCCGTAAGCGAGATATGGGAGTTTGAAGCCAAGGAATGGTTGAGAAGGCAAAAAATTTTTCGCAATTCTGCTGCTCCAAACGCTTAACCAGAATGGCCTAGGGAAAAAATACAGATACCGTTGTAATCGGCGAGTTTCTACTTTCAGATGCAACAGGAATTTTTGGGTTAGGTCAATCCGTTCGCGAGATATGGGAGTTTGAAGCTAAGAAATGGTTGAGAAGACAACAAATCTTTCGCACTTCTGCTGCTCCAAACGCTTAACCAGAATGGCCTAGGGAAGAAATACACATACCGTTGTAATCGGGCGAGTTTCGACTTTCAGATGCAATAGGAATTTTTGGGTTAGGTCAATCCGTTCGCGAGATATGGGAGTTTGAAGCCAAGAGATGGTTGAGAAGGCAACAAATTTTTCGCAATTCTGCTGCCCCAAACGCTTAACCAGAATGCCCTAGGGAAAAAATACACATACCGTTGTAATCGGGCGAGTTTCTACTTTCAGATGCAATAAGAACTTTTGGGTTAGGTCAATCCGTTCGCGAGATATGGGAGTTTGAATCCAAGAAATGGTTGAGAAGGCAAAAAATTTTTCGCAATTCTGCTGCTCCAAACGCTTAACCAGAATGGCCTAGGGAAGAAATACACATACCGTTGTAATCGGGCGAGTCTCTACTTCCAGACGCTACAGGAATTTTTGGGTTAGGTCAATCCGTTCGCGAGATATGGGAGTTTGAAGCTAAGAAATGGTTGAGAAGACAACAAATCTTACGCACTTCTGCTGCTCCAAACGCTTAACCAAAATGGCCTAGGGAAGAAATACACATACCGTTGTAATCGGGCGAGTTTCGACTTTCAGATGCAATAGGAATTTTTGGGTTAGGTCAATCCGTTCGCGAGATATGGGAGTTTGAAGCCAAGAAATGGTTGAGGAGGCAACAAATTTTTCGCAATTCTGCTGCTCCAAACGCTTAACCAGAATGGCCTAGGGAAAAAATA
The DNA here is from genome assembly GCF_051014685.1 of Ptiloglossa arizonensis. Lineage (NCBI taxonomy): Eukaryota > Metazoa > Arthropoda > Insecta > Hymenoptera > Colletidae > Ptiloglossa > Ptiloglossa arizonensis. Next base: position 165,782 of record NW_027478602.1, on the reverse strand, counting down.
CACATACCGTTGTAATCGGGCGAGTTTCGACTTTCAGATGCAATAGGAATTTTTGGGTTAGGTCAATCCGTTCGCGAGATATGGGAGTTTGAAGCCAAGAAATGGTTGAGGAGGCAACAAATTTTTCGCAATTCTGCTGCTCCAAACGCTTAACCAGAATGCCCTAGGGAAAAAATACACATACCGTTGTAATCGGGCGAGTCTCTACTTCCAGACGCTACAGGAATTTTTGGGTTAGGTCAATCCGTTCGCGAGATATGGGAGTTTGAAGCCAAGAAATGGTTGAGAAGGCAAAAAATTTTTCGCAATTCTGCTGCTCCAAACGCTTAACCAGAATGGCCTAGGGAAGAAATACACATACCGTTGTAATCGGGCGAGTCTCTACTTCCAGACGCTACAGGAATTTTTGGGTTAGGTCAATCCGTTCGCGAGATATGGGAGTTTGAAGCTAAGAAATGGTTGAGAAGACAACAAATCTTACGCACTTCTGCTGCTCCAAACGCTTAACCAAAATGGCCTAGGGAAGAAATACACATACCGTTGTAATCGGGCGAGTTTCGACTTTCAGATGCAATAGGAATTTTTGGGTTAGGTCAATCCGTTCGCGAGATATGGGAGTTTGAAGCCAAGAAATGGTTGAGGAGGCAACAAATTTTTCGCAATTCTGCTGCTCCAAACGCTTAACCAGAATGGCCTAGGGAAAAAATACACATACCGTTGTAATCGGGCGAGTTTCGACTTTCAGATGCAATAGGAATTTTTGGGTTAGGTCAATCCGTTCGCGAGATATGGGAGTTTGAAGCCAAGAAATGGTTGAGGAGGCAACAAATTTTTCGCAATTCTGCTGCTCCAAACGCTTAACCAGAATGGCCTAGGGAAAAAATACACATACCGTTGTGATCGGGCGAGTCTCTACTTTCAGATGCAATTGGAATTTTTGGGTTAGGTCAATCCGTTCGCGAGATATGGGAGTTTGAAGCCAAGAAATGGTTGAGAAGGCAAAAAATTTTTCGCAATTCTGCTGCTCCAAACGCTTAACCAGAATGGCCTAGGGAAAAAATACACATACCTCTGTAATCGGGCGAGGTTCTACTTTCAGATGCAAGAGGAATTTTTGGGTTAGGTCAATCCGTTCGCGAGATATGGGAGTTTGAAGCTAAGAAATGGTTGAGTAGGCAAAAAATTTTTCGCAATTCTGCTGCTCCAAATGCTTAACCAGAATGGCCTAGGGAAAAAATACACATACCGTTGTAATCGGGCGAGTTTCTACTTTCAGATGCAACAGGAATTTTTGGGTTAGGTCAATCCGTTCGCGAGATATGGGAGTTTGAAGCCAAGAAATGGTTGAGAAGGCAACAAATTTTTCGCAATTCTGCTGCTCCAAACGCTTAAACAGAATGGCCTAGGGAAAAAATGCAGATACCGTTGTAATCGGGCGAGTTTCTACTTTCAGATGCAACAGGAATTTTTGGGTTAGGTCAATCCGTTCGCGAGATATGGGAGTTTGAAGCCAAGAAATGGTTGAGAAGGCAACAAATTTTTCGCAATTCTGCTGCTCCAAACGCTTAAACAGAATGGCCTAGGGAAAAAATGCAGATACCGTTGTAATCGGGCGAGTTTCTACTTTCAGATGCAACAGGAATTTTTGGGTTAGGTCAATCCGTTCGCGAGATATGGGAGTTTGAAGCCAAGAAATGGTTGAGATGGCAAAAAATTTTTCGCATTTCTGCTGCTCCAAACGCTTAACCAGAATGGCCTAGGGAAAAAATACACATACCGTTGTAATCGGGCGAGTTTCTACTTTCAGATGCAATAGGAATTTTTGTGTTAGGACAATCCGTTCGCGAGATATGGGAGTTTGAAGCCAAGAAATGGTTGAGAAGGCAACAAATTTTTCGCAATTCTGCTGCTCCAAATGCTTAACCAGAATGGCCTAGGGAAAAAATACACATACCGTTGTAATCGGGCGAGTTTCTACTTTCAGATGCAACAGGAATTTTTGGGTTAGGTCATTCCGTTCGCGAGATATGGGAGTTTGAAGCTAAGAAATGGTTGAGAAGACAACAAATCTTTCGCACTTCTGCTGCTCCAAACGCTTAACCAGAATGGCCTAGGGAAAAAATACACATACCGTTGTAATCGGGCGAGTTTCGACTTTCAGATGCAATAGGAATTTTTGGGTTAGGTCAATCCGTTCGCGAGATATGGGAGTTTGAAGCCAAGAAATGGTTGAGGAGGCAACAAATTTTTCGCAATTCTGCTGCTCCAAACGCTTAACCAGAATGGCCTAAGGAAAAAATACACATACCGTTGTATTCGGGCGAGTTTCGACTTTCAGATGCAATAGGAATTTTTGGGTTAGGTCAATCCGTTCGCGAGATATGGGAGTTTGAAGCCAAGAAATGGTTGAGGAGGCAACAAATTTTTCGCAATTCTGCTGCTCCAAACGCTTAAACAGAATGGCCTAGGGAAAAAATGCAGATACCGTTGTAATCGGGCGAGTTTCTACTTTCAGATGCAACAGGAATTTTTGGGTTAGGTCAATCCGTTCGCGAGATATGGGAGTTTGAAGCCAAGAAATGGTTGAGAAGGCAACAAATTTTTCGCAATTCTGCTGCTCCAAACGCTTAAACAGAATGGCCTAGGGAAAAAATGCAGATACCGTTGTAATCGGGCGAGTTTCTACTTTCAGATGCAACAGGAATTTTTGGGTTAGGTCAATCCGTTCGCGAGATATGGGAGTTTGAAGCCAAGAAATGGTTGAGATGGCAAAAAATTTTTCGCATTTCTGCTGCTCCAAACGCTTAACCAGAATGGCCTAGGGAAAAAATACACATACCGTTGTAATCGGGCGAGTTTCTACTTTCAGATGCAATAGGAATTTTTGTGTTAGGACAATCCGTTCGCGAGATATGGGAGTTTGAAGCCAAGAAATGGTTGAGAAGGCAACAAATTTTTCGCAATTCTGCTGCTCCAAATGCTTAACCAGAATGGCCTAGGGAAAAAATACACATACCGTTGTAATCGGGCGAGTTTCTACTTTCAGATGCAACAGGAATTTTTGGGTTAGGTCATTCCGTTCGCGAGATATGGGAGTTTGAAGCTAAGAAATGGTTGAGAAGACAACAAATCTTTCGCACTTCTGCTGCTCCAAACGCTTAACCAGAATGGCCTAGGGAAAAAATACACATACCGTTGTAATCGGGCGAGTTTCGACTTTCAGATGCAATAGGAATTTTTGGGTTAGGTCAATCCGTTCGCGAGATATGGGAGTTTGAAGCCAAGAAATGGTTGAGGAGGCAACAAATTTTTCGCAATTCTGCTGCTCCAAACGCTTAACCAGAATGGCCTAAGGAAAAAATACACATACCGTTGTATTCGGGCGAGTTTCGACTTTCAGATGCAATAGGAATTTTTGGGTTAGGTCAATCCGTTCGCGAGATATGGGAGTTTGAAGCCAAGAAATGGTTGAGGAGGCAACAAATTTTTCGCAATTCTGCTGCTCCAAACGCTTAACCAGAATGGCCTAGGGAAAAAATACACATACCGTTGTGATCGGGCGAGTCTCTAATTTCAGATGCAATTGGAATTTTTGGGTTAGGTCAATCCGTTCGCGAGATATGGGAGTTTGAAGCCAAGAAATGGTTGAGAAGGCAAAAAATTTTTCGCAATTCTGCTGCTCCAAACGCTTAACCAGAATGGCCTAGGGAAAAAATACACATACCGTTGTAATCGGGCGAGTTTCTACTTTCAGATGCAATAGGAATTTTTGGGTTAGGTCAATCCGTTCGCGAGATATGGGAGTTTGAAGCCAAGAAATGGTTGAGAAGGCAACAAATTTTTCGCAATTCTGCTGCTCCAAATGCTTAACCAGAATGGCCTAGGGAAAAAATACACATACCGTTGTAATCGGGCGAGTTTCTACTTTCAGATGCAACAGGAATTTTTGGGTTAGGTCAATCCGTTCGCGAGATATGGGAGTTTGAAGCTAAGAAATGGTTGAGAAGTCAACAAATCTTTCGCACTTCTGCTGCTCCAAACGCTTAACCAGAATGGCCTAGGGAAAAAATACACATACCGTTGTAATCGGGCGAGTTTCGACTTTCAGATGCAATAGGAATTTTTGGGTTAGGTCAATCCGTTCGCGAGATATGGGAGTTTGAAGCCAAGAAATGGTTGAGAAGGTAACAAATTTTTCGCAATTCTGCTGCTCCAAACGCTTAACCAGAATGGCCTAGGGAAAAAATACACATACCGTTGTAATCGGGCGAGTATCTACTTTCAGATGCAATAGGAATTTTTGGGTTAGGTCAATCCGTTCGCGAGATATGGGAGTTTGAAGCCAAGAAATGGTTGAGAAGGCAAAAAATTTTTCGCAATTCTGCTGCTCCAAACGCTTAACCAGAATGGCCTAGGGAAAAAATACACATACCGTTGTGATCGGGCGAGTCTCTACTTCCAGACGCTACAGGAATTTTTGGGTTAGGTCAATCCGTTCGCGAGATATGGGAGTTTGAAGCCAAGAAATGGTTGAGAAGGCACAAAATTTTTCGCAATTCTGCTGCTCCAAATGCTTAACCAGAATGACCTAGGGAAAAAATACACATACCGTTGTAATCGGGCGAGTTTCTACTTTCAGATGCAACAGGAATTTTTCGGTTAGGTCAATCCGTTCGCGAGATATGGGAGTTTGAAGCCAAGAAATGGTTGAGAAGGCAACAAATTTTTCGCAATTCTGCTGCTCCAAACGCTTAAACAGAATGGCCTAGGGAAAAAATGCATATACCGTTGTAATCGGGCGAGTTTCTTCTTTCAGATGCAACAGCAATTTTTGGGTTAGGTCAATCCGTTCGCGAGATATGGGAGTTTGAAGCCAAGAAATGGTTGAGATGGCAAAAAATTTTTCGCATTTCTGCTGCTCCAAATGCTTAACCAGAATGGCCTAGGGAAAAAATACACATACCGTTGTAATCGGGCGAGTTTCTACTTTCAGATGCAATAGGAATTTTTGGGTTAGGTCAATCGGTTCGCGAGATATGGGAGTTTGAAGCCAAGAAATGCTTGAGAAGGCAAACAATTTTTCGCAGTTCTGCTGCTCCAAATGCTTAACCAGAATGGCCTAGGGAAAAAATACACATACCGTTGTAATCGGGCGAGTTTCTACTTTCAGATGGAACAGGAATTTTTGGGTTAGGTCAATCCGTTCGCGAGATATGGGAGTTTGAAGCCAAGAAATGGTTGAGAAGGCAACAAATTTTTCGCACTTCTGCTGCTCCAAACGCTTAACCAGAATGGCCTAGGGAAAAAATACACATACCGTTGTAATCGGGCGAGTTTCGACTTTCAGATGCAATAGGAATTTTTGGGTTAGGTCAATCCGTTCGCGAGATATGGGAGTTTGAAGCCAAGAAATGGTTGAGATGGCAAAAAATTTTTCGCATTTCTGCTGCTCCAAACGCTTAACCAGAATGGCCTAGGGAAAAAATACACATACCGTTGTAATCGGGCGAGTTTCTACTTTCAGATGCAATAGGAATTTTTGGGTTAGGTCAATCCGGTCGCGAGATATGGGAGTTTGAAGCCAAGAAATGGTTGAGAAGGCAAAAAATTTTTCGCAATTCTGCTGCTCCAAATGCTTAACCAGAATGGCCTAGGGAAAAAATACACATACCGTTGTAATCGGGCGAGTTTCTACTTTCAGATGCAACAGGAATTTTTGGGTTAGGTCAATCCGTTCGCGAGATATGGGAGTTTGAAGCTAAGAAATGGTTGAGAAGACAACAAATCTTTCGCACTTCTGCTGCTCCAAACGCTTAACCAGAATGGCCTAGGGAAAAAATACACATACCGTTGTAATCGGGCGAGTTTCGACTTTCAGATGCAATAGGAATTTTTGGGTTAGGTCAATCCGTTCGCGAGATATGGGAGTTTGAAGCCAAGAAATGGTTGAGAAGGCAACAAATTTTTCGCAATTCTGCTGCTCCAAACGCTTAACCAGAATGGCCTAGGGAAAAAATACACATACCGTTGTAATCGGGCGAGTTTCTTCTTTCAGATGCAACAGGAATTTTTGGGTTGGGTCAATCTGTTCGCGAGGTATGGGAGTTTGAAGCCAAGAAATGGGTGAGAAGGCAAAAAATTTTTCGCATTTCTGCTGCTCCAAACGCTTAACCAGAATGGCCTAGGGAAAAAATACACATACCGTTGTAATCGGGCGAGTTTCTACTTTCAGGTGCAATAGGAATTTTTGGGTTACGTCAATCCGTTCGCGAGATATGGGAGTTTGAAGCCAAGAAATGGTTGAGAAGGCAAAAAATTTTTCGCAATTCTGCTGCTCCAAACTCTTAACCAGAATGGCCTAGGGAAAAAATACACATACCGTTGTAATCGGGCGAGTTTCGACTTTCAGATGCAATAGGAATTTTTGGGTTAGGTCAATCCGTTCGCGAGATATGGGAGTTTGAAGCCAAGAAATGGTTGAGGAGGCAACAAATTTTTCGCAATTCTGCTGCTCCAAACGCTTAACCAGAATGGCCTAAGGAAAAAATACACATACCGTTGTATTCGGGCGAGTTTCGACTTTCAGATGCAATAGGAATTTTTGGGTTAGGTCAATCCGTTCGCGAGATATGGGAGTTTGAAGCCAAGAAATGGTTGAGGAGGCAACAAATTTTTCGCAATTCTGCTGCTCCAAACGCTTAACCAGAATGGCCTAGGGAAAAAATACACATACCGTTGTGATCGGGCGAGTCTCTAATTTCAGATGCAATTGGAATTTTTGGGTTAGGTCAATCCGTTCGCGAGATATGGGAGTTTGAAGCCAAGAAATGGTTGAGAAGGCAAAAAATTTTTCGCAATTCTGCTGCTCCAAACGCTTAACCAGAATGGCCTAGGGAAAAAATACACATACCGTTGTAATCGGGCGAGTTTCTACTTTCAGATGCAATAGGAATTTTTGGGTTAGGTCAATCCGTTCGCGAGATATGGGAGTTTGAAGCCAAGAAATGGTTGAGAAGGCAACAAATTTTTCGCAATTCTGCTGCTCCAAATGCTTAACCAGAATGGCCTAGGGAAAAAATACACATACCGTTGTAATCGGGCGAGTTTCTACTTTCAGATGCAACAGGAATTTTTGGGTTAGGTCAATCCGTTCGCGAGATATGGGAGTTTGAAGCTAAGAAATGGTTGAGAAGTCAACAAATCTTTCGCACTTCTGCTGCTCCAAACGCTTAACCAGAATGGCCTAGGGAAAAAATACACATACCGTTGTAATCGGGCGAGTTTCGACTTTCAGATGCAATAGGAATTTTTGGGTTAGGTCAATCCGTTCGCGAGATATGGGAGTTTGAAGCCAAGAAATGGTTGAGAAGGTAACAAATTTTTCGCAATTCTGCTGCTCCAAACGCTTAACCAGAATGGCCTAGGGAAAAAATACACATACCGTTGTAATCGGGCGAGTATCTACTTTCAGATGCAATAGGAATTTTTGGGTTAGGTCAATCCGTTCGCGAGATATGGGAGTTTGAAGCCAAGAAATGGTTGAGAAGGCAAAAAATTTTTCGCAATTCTGCTGCTCCAAACGCTTAACCAGAATGGCCTAGGGAAAAAATACACATACCGTTGTGATCGGGCGAGTCTCTACTTCCAGACGCTACAGGAATTTTTGGGTTAGGTCAATCCGTTCGCGAGATATGGGAGTTTGAAGCCAAGAAATGGTTGAGAAGGCACAAAATTTTTCGCAATTCTGCTGCTCCAAATGCTTAACCAGAATGACCTAGGGAAAAAATACACATACCGTTGTAATCGGGCGAGTTTCTACTTTCAGATGCAACAGGAATTTTTCGGTTAGGTCAATCCGTTCGCGAGATATGGGAGTTTGAAGCCAAGAAATGGTTGAGATGGCAAAAAATTTTTCGCATTTCTGCTGCTCCAAACGCTTAACCAGAATGGCCTAGGGAAAAAATACACATACCGCTGTAATCGGGCGAGGTTCTACTTTCAGATGCAATAGGAATTTTTGGGTTAGGTCAATCCGTTCGCGAGATATGGGAGTTTGAAGCCAAGAAATGGTTGAGAAGGCAACAAATTTTTCGCAATTCTGCTGCTCCAAACGCTTAAACAGAATGGCCAAGGGAAAAAATGCATATACCGTTGTAATCGGGCGAGTTTCTTCTTTCAGATGCAACAGCAATTTTTGGGTTAGGTCAATCCGTTCGCGAGATATGGGAGTTTGAAGCCAAGAAATGGTTGAGATGGCAAAAAATTTTTCGCATTTCTGCTGCTCCAAATGCTTAACCAGAATGGCCTAGGGAAAAAATACACATACCGTTGTAATCGGGCGAGTTTCTACTTTCAGATGCAATAGGAATTTTTGGGTTAGGTCAATCGGTTCGCGAGATATGGGAGTTTGAAGCCAAGAAATGCTTGAGAAGGCAAAAAATTTTTCGCAGTTCTGCTGCTCCAAATGCTTAACCAGAATGGCCTAGGGAAAAAATACACATACCGTTGTAATCGGGCGAGTTTCTACTTTCAGATGGAACAGGAATTTTTGGGTTAGGTCAATCCGTTCGCGAGATATGGGAGTTTGAAGCCAAGAAATGGTTGAGAAGGCAACAAATTTTTCGCACTTCTGCTGCTCCAAACGCTTAACCAGAATGGCCTAGGGAAAAAATACACATACCGTTGTAATCGGGCGAGTTTCGACTTTCAGATGCAATAGGAATTTTTGGGTTAGGTCAATCCGTTCGCGAGATATGGGAGTTTGAAGCCAAGAAATGGTTGAGATGGCAAAAAATTTGTCGCATTTCTGCTGCTCCAAACGCTTAACCAGAATGGCCTAGGGAAAAAATACACATACCGTTGTAATCGGGCGAGTTTCTACTTTCAGATGCAATAGGAATTTTTGGGTTAGGTCAATCCGGTCGCGAGATATGGGAGTTTGAAGCCAAGAAATGGTTGAGAAGGCAAAAAATTTTTCGCAATTCTGCTGCTCCAAATGCTTAACCAGAATGGCCTAGGGAAAAAATACACATACCGTTGTAATCGGGCGAGTTTCTACTTTCAGATGCAACAGGAATTTTTGGGTTAGGTCAATCCGTTCGCGAGATATGGGAGTTTGAAGCTAAGAAATGGTTGAGAAGACAACAAATCTTTCGCACTTCTGCTGCTCCAAACGCTTAACCAGAATGGCCTAGGGAAAAAATACACATACCGTTGTAATCGGGCGAGTTTCGACTTTCAGATGCAATAGGAATTTTTGGGTTAGGTCAATCCGTTCGCGAGATATGGGAGTTTGAAGCCAAGAAATGGTTGAGAAGGCAACAAATTTTTCGCAATTCTGCTGCTCCAAACGCTTAACCAGAATGGCCTAGGGAAAAAATACACATACCGTTGTAATCGGGCGAGTTTCTTCTTTCAGATGCAACAGGAATTTTTGGGTTAGGTCAATCTGTTCGCGAGGTATGGGAGTTTGAAGCCAAGAAATGGGTGAGAAGGCAAAAAATTTTTCGCACTTCTGCTGCTCCAAACGCTTAACCAGAATGGCCTAGGGAAAAAATACACATACCGTTGTAATCGGGCGAGTTTCTACTTTCTGATGCAATAGGAATTTTTGGGTTAGGTCAATCCGTTCGCGAGATATGGGAGTTTGAAGCCAAGAAATGGTTGAGAAGGCAACAAATTTTTCGCACTTCTGCTGCTCCAAACGCTTAACCAGAATGGTCTAGGGAAACAATACACATACCGTTGAAATCGGGCGAGTTTCTACTTTCAGATGCAATAGGAATTTTTGGGTTAGGTCAATCCGTTCGCGAGATATGGGAGTTTGAAGCCAAGAAATGGTAGAGAAGGCAAAAAATTTTTCGCAATTCTGCTGCTCCAAACGCTTAACCAGAATGGCCTAGGGAAAAAATACACATACCGTTGTAATCGGGCGAGTCTCTACTTCCAGACGCTACAGGAATTTTTGGGTTAGGTCAATCCGTTCGCGAGGTATGGGAGTTTGAAGCCAAGAAATTGTTGAGAAGGCAAAAAATTTTTCGCAATTCTGCTGCTCCAAACGCTTAACCAGAATGGCCTAGGGGAAAAATACACATACCGTTGTAATCGGGCGAGTTTCTACGTTCAGATGCAATAGGAATTTTTGGGTTAGGTCAATCCGTTCGCGAGATATGGGAGTTTGAAGCCAAGAAATGGTTGAGAAGGCAAGAAATTTTTCGCAATTCTGCTGCTCCAAACGCTTAACCAGAATGGCCTAGGGAAAAAATACACATACCGTTGTAATCGGGCGAGTTTCGACTTTCAGATGCAATAGGAATTTTTGGGTTAGGTCAATCCGTTCGCAGGATATGGGAGTTTGAAGCCAAGAAATGGTTGAGAAGGCAAAAAATTTTTCGCAATTCTGCTGCTCCAAACGCTTAACCAGAATGGCCTAGGGGAAAAATACACATACCGTTGTCATCGGGCGAGTCTCTACTTCCAGACGCTACAGGAATTTTCGGGTTAGGACAATCCGTTCGCGAGATATGGGAGTTTGAAGCCAAGAAATGGTTGAGAAGGCAAAAAATTTGTCGCAATTCTGCTGCTCCAAACGCTTAACCAGAATGGCCTAGGGAAAAAATACACATACCGTTGTAATCGGGCGAGTCTCTACTTCCAGACGCTACAGGAATTTTTGGGTTAGGTCAATCCGTTCGCGAGATATGGGAGTTTGTAGACAAGAAGTGGTTGAGAAGGCAAAAAATTTTTCGCAATTCTGCTGCTCCAAACGCTTAACCAGAATGGCCTAGGGAGAGAATACACATACCGTTGTAATCAGGCGAGTTTCTACTTTCAGATGCAATAGGAATTTTTGGGTTAGGTCAATCCGTTCGCGAGATATGGGAGTTTGAAGCCAAGAAATGGTTGAGAAGGCAAAAAATTTTTCGCAATTCTGCTGCTCCAAACGCTTAACCAGAATGGCCTAGGGAAAAAATACACATACCGTTGTAATCGGGCGAGTCTCTACTTCCAGACGCTACAGGAATTTTTGGGTTAGGTCAATCCGTTCGCGAGATATGGGAGTTTGAAGCCAAGAAATGGTTGAGAAGGCAAAAAATTTTTCGCAATTCTGCTGCTCCAAACGCTTAACCAGAATGGCCTAGGGAAAAAATACACATACCGCTGTAATCGGGCGAGGTTCTACTTTCAGATGCAATTGGAATTTTTGGGTTAGTTCAATCCGTTCGCGAGATATGGGAGTTTGAAGCCAAGAAATGGTTGAGAAGGCAAAAAATTTTTCGCAATTCTGCTGCTCCAAACGCTTAACCAGAATGGCCTAGGGGAAAAATACACATACCGTTGTCATCGGGCGAGTCTCTACTTCCAGACGCTACAGGAATTTTCGGGTTAGGACAATCCGTTCGCGAGATATGGGAGTTTGAAGCCAAGAAATGGTTGAGAAGGCAAAAAATTTTTCGCAATTCTGCTGCTCCAAACGCTTAACCAGAATGGCCTAGGGAAAAAATACACATACCGTTGTAATCAGGCGAGTTTCTACTTTCAGATGCAATAGGAATTTTTGGGTTAGGTCAATCCGTTCGCGAGATATGGGAGTTTGAAGCCAAGAAATGGTTGAGAAGGCAAAAAATTTTTCGCAATTCTGCTGCTCCAAACGCTTAACCAGAATGGCCTAGGGAAAAAATACACATACCGTTGTGATCGGGCGAGTCTCTACTTCCAGACGCTACAGGAATTTTTGGGTTAGGTCAATCCGTTCGCGAGATATGGGAGTTTGAAGCCAAGAAATGGTTGAGAAGGCAAAAAATTTTTCGCAAATCTGCTGCTCCAAACGCTTAACCAGAATGGCCTAGGGAGAAAATACACATACCGTTGTAATCGGGCGAGTTTCTACTTTCAGATGTAATAGGAATTTTTGGGTTAGGTCAATCCGTTCGCGAGATATGGGAGCTTGAAGCCAAGAAATGGTTGAGAAGGCAAAAAATTTTTCGCAATTCTGCTGCTCCAAACGCTTAAACAGAATGGCCTAGGGAAAAAATACAGATACCGTTGTAATCGGGCGAGTTTCTACTTTCAGATGCAACAGGAATTTTTGGGTTAGGTCAATCCGTTCGCGAGATATGGGAGTTTGAAGCTAAGAAATGGTTGAGAAGACAACAAATCTTTCGCACTTCTGCTGCTCCAAACGCTTAACCAGAATGGCCTAGGGAAAAAATACACATACCGTTGTAATCGGGCGAGTTTCGACTTTCAGATGCAATAGGAATTTTTGGGTTAGGTCAATCCGTTCGCGAGATATGGGAGTTTGAAGCCAAGAAATGGTTGAGGAGGCAACAAATTTTTCGCAATTCTGCTGCTCCAAACGCTTAACCAGAATGGCCTAGGGAAAAAATACACATACCGTTGTAATCGGGCGAGTTTCTACTTTCAGATGCAATAGGAAGTTTTGGGTTAGGTCAATCCGTTCGCGAGATATGGGAGTTTGAAGCCAAGAAATGGTTGAGAAGGCAAAAAATTTTTGGCAATTCTGCTGCTCCAAACGCTTAACCAGAATGGCCTAGGGAAGAAATACACATTCCGTTGTAATCGGGCGAGTTTCTACTTTCAGATGCAATAGGAATTTTTGGGTTAGGTCAATCCGTTCGCGAGATATGGGAGTTTGATGCCAAGAAATGGTTGAGAAGGCAAAAAATTTTTCGCAATTCTGCTGCTCCATACGCTTAACCAGAATGGCCTAGTGAAAAAATAAACATACCGTTGTAATCGGGCGAGTTTCTACTTTCAGATGCAGTAGGAATTTTTGGGTTAGGTCAATCCGTTCGCGAGATATGGGAGTTTGAAGCCAAGAAATGGTTGAGAAGGCAAAAAATTTTTCGCAATTCTGCTGCTCCAAACGCTTAACCAGAATGGCCTAGGGAAAAAATACACATACCTCTGTAATCGGGCGAGGTTCTGCTTTCAGATGCAATTGGAATTTTTGGGTTAGGTCAATCCGTTCGCGAGATATGGGAGTTTGAAGCCAAGAAATGGTTGAGAAGGCAAAAAATTTTTCGCAATTCTGCTGCTCCAAACGCTTAACCAGAATGGCCCAGGGAAAAAATACACATACCGTTGTAATCGGGCGAGTTTCGACTTTCAGATGCAATAGGAATTTTTGGGTTAGGTCAATCCGTTCGCGAGATATGGGAGTTTGAAGCCAAGAAATGGTTGAGGAGGCAACAAATTTTTCGCAATTCTGCTGCTCCAAACGCTTAACCAGAATGGCCTAGGGAAAAAATACACATACCTCTGTAATCGGGCGAGGTTCTACTTTCAGATGCAATTGGAATTTTTGGGTTAGGTCAATCCGTTCGCGAGATATGGGAGTTTGAAGCCAAGAAATGGTTGAGAAGGCAAAAAATTTTTCGCAATTCTGCTGCTCCAAACGCTTAACCAGAATGGCCCAGGGAAAAAATACACATACCGTTGTAATCGGGCGAGTTTCTACTTTCAGATGCAATATAGAATTTTTGGGTTAGGTCAATCCGTTCGCGAGATATGGAAGTTTGAAGCCAAGAAATGGTTGAGAAGGCAAAAAATTTTTCGCAATTCTGCTGCTCCAAATGCTTAACCAGAATGGCCTAGGGAAAAAATACACATACCGTTGTAATCGGGCGAGCTTCTACTTTCAGATGCAACAGGAATTTTTGGGTTAGGTCAATCCGTTCGCGAGATATGGGAGTTTGAAGCCAAGAAATGGTTGAGAAGGCAAAAAATTTTTCGCAATTCTGCTGCTCCAAACGCTTAACCAGAATGGCCCAGGGAAAAAATACACATACCGTTGTAATCGGGCGAGTTTCTACTTTCAGATGCAATAGGAATTTTTGGGTTAGGTCAATCCGTTCGCGAGATATGGAAGTTTGAAGCCAAGAAATGGTTGAGAAGGCAAAAAATTTTTCGCAATTCTGCTGCTCCAAATGCTTAACCAGAATGGCCTAGGGAAAAAATACACATACCGTTGTAATCGGGCGAGCTTCTACTTTCAGATGCAACAGGAATTTTTGGGTTAGGTCAATCCGTTCGCGAGATATGGGAGTTTGAAGCCAAGAAATGGTTGAGAAGGCAAAAAATTTTTCGCAATTCTGCTGCTCCAAACGCTTAACCAGAATGGCCTAGGGAAAAAATACACATACCCCTGTAATAGGGCGAGGTTCTACTTTCAGATGCAATTGGAGTTTTTGGGTTAGGTCAATCCGTTCGCGAGATATGGGAGTTTGAAGCCAAGAAATGGTTGAGAAGGCAAAAAATTTTTCGCAATTCTGCTGCTCCAAACGCTTAACCAGAATGGCCCAGGGAAAAAATACACATACCGTTGTAATCGGGCGAGCTTCTACTTTCAGATGCAACAGGAATTTTTGGGTTAGGTCAATCCGTTCGCGAGATATGGGAGTTTGAAGCCAAGAAATGGTTGAGAAGGCAACAAATTTTTCGCAATTCTGCTGCTCCAAACGCTTAACCAGAATGGCCTAGGGAAAAAATACACATACCTCTGTAATCGGGCGAGGTTCTACTTTCAGATGCAATTGGAATTTTTGGGTTAGGTCAATCCGTTCGCGAGATATGGGAGTTTGAAGCCAAGAAATGGTTGAGAAGGCAAAAAATTTTTCGCAATTCTGCTGCTCCAAACGCTTAACCAGAATGGCCTAGGGAAAAAATACACATACCTCTGTAATCGGGCGAGGTTCTACTTTCAGATGCAATTGGAATTTTTGGGTTAGGTCAATCCGTTCGCGAGATATGGGAGTTTGAAGCCAAGAAATGGTTGAGAAGGCAAAAAATTTTTCGCAATTCTGCTGCTCCAAACGCTTAACCAGAATGGCCCAGGGAAAAAATACACATACCGTTGTAATCGGGCGAGTTTCTACTTTCAGATGCAACAGGAATTTTTGGGTTAGGTCAATCCGTTCGCGAGATATGGGAGTTTGAAGCCAAGAAATGGTTGAGAAGGCAACAAATTTTTCGCAATTCTGCTGCTCCAAACGCTTAACCAGAATGGCCTAGGGAAAAAATACACATACCTCTGTAATCGGGCGAGGTTCTACTTTCAGATGCAATTGGAATTTTTGGGTTAGGTCAATCCGTTCGCGAGATATGGGAGTTTGAAGCCAAGAAATGGTTGAGAAGGCAAAAAATTTTTCGCAATTCTGCTGCTCCAAACGCTTAACCAGAATGGCCCAGGGAAAAAATACACATACCGTTGTAATCGGGCGAGTTTCTACTTTCAGATGCAATAGGAATTTTTGGGTTAGGTCAATCCGTTCGCGAGATATGGAAGTTTGAAGCCAAGAAATGGTTGAGAAGGCAAAAAATTTTTCGCAATTCTGCTGCTCCAAATGCTTAACCAGAATGGCCTAGGGAAAAAATACACATACCGTTGTAATCGGGCGAGTATCTACTTTCAGATGCAATAGGAATTTTTGGGTTAGGTCAATCCGTTCGCGAGATATGGGAGTTTGAAGCCAAGAAATGGTTGAGTAGGCAAAAAATTTTTCGCAATTCTGCTGCTCCAAACGCTTAACCAGAATGGCCTAGGGAAAAAATACACATACCGTTGTAATCGGGCGAGTCTCTACTTCCAGACGCTACAGGAATTTTTGGGTTAGGTCAATCCGTTCGCGAGATATGGGAGTTTGAAGCCAAGAAATGGTTGAGAAGGCAAAAATTTTTCGCAATTCTGCTGCTCCAAACGCTTAAACAGAATGGCCTAGGGAAAGAATACACATACCGTTGTAATCGGGCGAGTCTCTACTTCCAGAAGCTACAGGAATTTTCGGGTTAGGACAATCCGTTCGCGAGATATGGGAGTTTGAAGCCAAGAAATGGTTGAGAAGGCAAAAAATTTTTCGCAATTCTGCTTCTCCAAACGCTTAACCAGAAAGGCCTAGGGAAAAAATACACATACCGTTGTAATCGGGCGAGTTTCTATTATACTTTCAGATGCAATAGGAATTTTTGGGTTAGGTCAATCCGTTCGCGAGATGTGGGAGTTTGAAGCCAAGAAATGGTTGAGAAGGCAAAAAATTTTTCGCAATTCTGCTGCTCCAAACGCTTAACCAGAATGGCCTAGGGAAAAAATACACATACCGTTCTAATCGGGCGGGTTTCTACTTTCAGATGCAATAGGAATTTTTGGGTTAGGTCAATCCGTTCGCGAGATATGGGAGTTTGAAGCCAAGAAATGGTTGAGAAGGCAAAAAATTTTTCGCAATTCTGCTGCTCCAAACGCTTAACCAGAATGGCCTAGGGAAAAAATACAGATACCGTTGTAATCGGGCGAGTTTCTACTTTCAGATGCAACAGGAATTTTTGGGTTAGGTCAATCCGTTCGCGAGATATGGGAGTTTGAAGCTAAGAAATGGTTGAGAAGACAACAAATTTTTCGCACTTCTGCTGCTCCAAACGCTTAACCAGAATGGCCTAGGGAAAAAATACGGACACCGTTGTAATCTGGCGAGTTTCTACTTTCAGATGCAACAGGAATTTTTGGGTTAGGTCAATCCGTTCGCGAGATATGGGAGTTTGAAGCTAAGAAATGGTTGAGAAGACAACAAATCTTTCGCACTTCTGCTGCTCCAAACGCTTAACCAGAATGGCCTAGGGAAAAAATACACATACCGTTGTAATCGGGCGAGTTTCTACTTTCAGATGCAATAGGAAGTTTTGGGTTAGGTCAATCCGTTCGCGAGATATGGGAGTTTGAAGCCAAGAAATGGTTGAGAAGGCAAAAAATTTTTGGCAATTCTGCTGCTCCAAATGCTTAACCAGAATGGCCTAGGGAAAAAATACACATTCCGTTGTAATCGGGCGAGTTTCTACTTTCAGATGCAATAGGAATTTTTGGGTTAGGTCAATCCGTTCGCGAGATATGGGAGTTTGAAGCCAAGAAATGGTTGAGAAAGCAAAAAATTTTTCGCAATTCTGCTGCTCCATACGCTTAACCAGAATGGCCTAGTGAAGAAATAAACATACCGTTGTAATCGGGCGAGTTTCTACTTTCAGATGCAGTAGGAATTTTTGGGTTAGGTCAATCCGTTCGCGAGATATGGGAGTTTGAAGCCAAGAAATGGTTGAGAAGGCAAAAAATTTTTCGCAATTCTGCTGCTCCAAACGCTTAACCAGAATGGCCTAGGGAAAAAATACACATACCGTTGTGATCGGGCGAGTCTCTACTTCCAGACGCTACAGGAATTTTTGGGTTAGGTCAATCCGTTCGCGAGATATGGGAGTTTGAAGCCAAGAAATGGTTGAGAAGGCAAAAAATTTTTCGCAATTCTGCTGCTCCAAACGCTAAACCAGAATGGCCTAGGGAAAAAATACACATACCTCTGTAATCGGGCGAGGTTCTACTTTCAGATGCAATTGGAATTTTTGGGTTAGGTCAATCCGTTCGCGAGATATGGGAGTTTGAAGCCAAGAAATGGTTGAGAAGGCAAAAAATTTTTCGCAATTCTGCGGCTCCAAACGCTTAACCAGAATGGCCCAGGGAAAAAATACACATACCGTTGTAATCGGGCGAGTTTCTACTTTCAGATGCAATAGGAATTTTTGGGTTAGGTCAATCCGTTCGCGAGATATGGAAGTTTGAAGCCAAGAAATGGTTGAGAAGGCAAAAAATTTTTCGCAATTCTGCTGCTCCAAATGCTTAACCAGAATGCCCTAGGGAAAAAATACACATACCGTTGTAATCGGGCGAGTTTCTACTTTCAGATGCAACAGGAATTTTTGGGTTAGGTCAATCCGTTCGCGAGATATGGGAGTTTGAAGCCAAGAAATGGTTGAGAAGGCAACAAATTTTTCGCAATTCTGCTGCTCCAAACGCTTAACCAGAATGGCCTAGGGAAAAAATACACATACCTCTGTAATCGGGCGAGGTTCTACTTTCAGATGCAATTGGAATTTTTGGGTTAGGTCAATCCGTTCGCGAGATATGGGAGTTTGAAGCCAAGAAATGGTTGAGAAGGCAAAAAATTTTTCGCAATTCTGCTGCTCCAAACGCTTAACCAGAATGGCCCAGGGAAAAAATACACATACCGTTGTAATCGGGCGAGTTTCTACTTTCAGATGCAATAGGAATTTTTGGGTTAGGTCAATCCGTTCGCGAGATATGGAAGTTTGAAGCCAAGAAATGGTTGAGAAGGCAAAAAATTTTTCGCAATTCTGCTGCTCCAAATGCTTAACCAGAATGGCCTAGGGAAAAAATACACATACCGTTGTAATCGGGCGAGCTTCTACTTTCAGATGCAACAGGAATTTTTGGGTTAGGTCAATCCGTTCGCGAGATATGGGAGTTTGAAGCCAAGAAATGGTTGAGAAGGCAACAAATTTTTCGCAATTCTGCTGCTCCAAACGCTTAAACAGAATGGCCTAGGGAAAAAATGCAGATAGCGTTGTTATCGGGCGAGTTTCTACTTTCAGATGCAACAGGAATTTTTGGGTTAGGTCAATCCGTTCGCGAGATATGGGAGTTTGAAGCCAAGAAATGGTTGAGATGGCAAAAAATTTTTCGCATTTCTGCTGCTCCAAACGCTTAACCAGAATGGCCTAGGGAAAAAATACACACACCGTTGTAATCGGGCGAGTTTCGACTTTCAGATGCAATAGGAATTTTTGGGTTAGGTCAATCCGTTCGCGAGATATGGGAGTTTGAAGCCAAGAAATGGTTGAGAAGGCAAAAAATTTTTCGCAATTCTGCTGCTCCAAACGCTTAACCAGAATGGCCTAGGGAAAAAATACACATACCGTTCTAATCGGGCGGGTTTCTACTTTCAGATGCAATAGGAATTTTTGGGTTAGGTCAATCCGTTCGCGAGATATGGGAGTTTGAAGCCAAGAAATGGTTGAGTAGGCAAAAAATTTTTCGCAATTCTGCTGCTCCAAACGCTTAACCAGAATGGCCTGGGGAAAAAATACACATACCGTTGTAATCGGGCGAGTCTCTACTTCCAGACGCTACAGGAATTTTTGGGTTAGGTCAATCCGTTCGCGAGATATGGGAGTTTGAAGCCAAGAAATGGTTGAGAAGGCAAAAAATCTTTCGCACTTCTGCTGCTCCAAACGCTTAACCAGAATGGCCTAGGGAAAAAATACACATACCGTTGTAATCGGGCGAGTTTCGACTTTCAGATGCAATAGGAATTTTTGGGATAGGTCAATCCGTTCGCGAGATATGGGAGTTTGAAGCCAAGAAATGGTTGAGAAGGCAACAAATTTTTCGCATTTCTGCTGCTCCAAACGCTTAACCAGAATGGCCTAGGGAAAAAATACATTTACCGTTGTAATCGGGCGAGTTTCTACTTTCAGATGCAATAGGAATTTTTGGGTTAGGTCAATTCGTTCGCGAGATATGGGAGTTTGAAGCCAAGAAATGGTTGAGAAGGCAAAAAATTTTTCGCAATTCTGCTGCTCCAAACGCTTAACCAGAATGGCCTAGGGGAAAAATACACATACCGTTGTAATCGGGCGAGTTTCTACTTTCAGATGCAATAGGAATTTTTGGGTTAGGTCAATCCGTTCGCGAGATATGGGAGTTTGAAGCCAAGAAATGGTTGAGAAGGCAAAAAATTTTTCGCAATTCTGCTGCTCCAAATGCTTAACCAGAATGGCCTAGGGAAAAAATGCACATACCGTTGTAATCGGGCGAGTTTCTACTTTCAGATGCAACAGGAATTTTTGGGTTAGGTCAATCCGTTCGCGAGATATGGGAGTTTGAAGCTAAGAAATGGTTGAGAAGACAACAAATTTTTCGCAATTCTGCTGCTCCAAACGCTTAACCAGAATGGCCTAGGGAAAAAATACACATACCGTTGTAATCGGGCGAGTATCTACTTTCAGATGCAATAGGAATTTTTGGGTTAGGTCAATCCGTTCGCGAGATATGGGAGTTTGAAGCCAAGAAATGGTTGAGAAGGCAAAAAATTTTTCGCAATTCTGCTGCTCCAAACGCTTAACCAGAATGGCCTAGGGAAAAAATACACATACCGTTGTAATCGGGCGAGTCTCTACTTCCAGACGCTACAGGAATTTTTGGGTTAGGTCAATCCGTTCGCGAGATATGGGAGTTTGAAGCCAAGAAATGGTTGAGAAGGCAAAAATTTTTCGCAATTCTGCTGCTCCAAACACTTAAACAGAATGGCCTAGGGAAAGAATACACATACCGTTGTAATCGGGCGAGTCTCTACTTCCAGAAGCTACAGGAATTTTCGGGTTAGGACAATCCGTTCGCGAGATATGGGAGTTTGAAGCCAAGAAATGGTTGAGAAGGCAAAAAATTTTTCGCAATTCTGCTGCACCAAACGCTTAACCAGAATGGCCTAGGGAAAAAATACACATACCTCTATAATCGGGCGAGATTCTACTTTCAGATGCAATTGGAATTTTTGGGTTAGGTCAATCCGTTCGCGAGATATAGTATGGGAGTTTGAAGCCGAGAAATGGTTGAGAAGGCAAATAATTTTTCGCAATTCTGCTGCTCCAAACGCTTAACCAGAATTGCCTAGGGAAAAAATACACATACCGCTGTAATCGGGCGAGGTTCTACTTTCAGATGCAATTGGAATTTTTGGGTTAGGTCAATCCGTTCGCGAGATATGGAAGTTTGAAGCCAAGAAATGGTTGAGAAGGCAAAAAATTTTTCGCAATTCTGCTTCTCCAAACGCTTAACCAGAAAGGCCTAGGGAAAAAATGCACATACCGTTGTAATTGGGCGAGTTTCTATTATACTTTCAGATGCAATAGGAATTTTTGGGTTAGGTCAATCCGTTCGCGAGATATGGGAGTTTGAAGCCAAGAAATGGTTGAGAATGCAAAAAATTTTTCGCAATTCTGCTGCTCCAAGCGCTTAACCAGAATGGCCTAGGGGAAAAATACACATACCGTTGTAATCGGGCGAGTTTCTACTTTCAGATGCAACAGGAATTTTTGGGTTAGGTCAATCCGTTCGCGAGATATGGGAGTTTGAAGCCAAGAAATGGTTGAGAGGGCAACAAATTTTTCGCAATTCTGCTGCTCCAAACGCTTAAACAGAATGGCCTAGGGAAAAAATACACATACCGTTGTAATCGGGCGAGTTTCGACTTTCAGATGCAATAGGAATTTTTGGGTTAGGTCAATCCGTTCGCGAGATATGGGAGTTTGAAGCCAAGAAATGGTTGAGAAGGCAACAAATTTTTCGCATTTCTGCTGCTCCAAACGCTTAACCAGAATGGCCTAGGGTAAAAATACATTTACCGTTGTAATCGGGCGAGTTTCTACTTTCAGATGCAATAGGAATTTTTGGGTTAGGTCAATTCGTTCGCGAGATATGGGAGTTTGAAGCCAAGAAATGGTTGAGAAGGCAAAAAATTTTTCGCAATTCTGCTGCTCCAAACGCTTAACCAGAATGGCCTAGGGGAAAAATACACATACCGTTGTAATCGGGCGAGTCTCTACTTCCAGAAGCTACAGGAATTTTCGCGTTAGGACAATCCGTTCGCGAGATATGGGAGTTTGAAGCCAAGAAATGGTTGAGAAGGCAAAAAATTTTTCGCAATTCTGCTGCTCCAAACGCTTAACCAGAATGGCCTAGGGAAAAAATACACATACCGTTGTAATCGGGCGGGTTTCTACTTTCAGATGCAATAGGAATTTTTGGGTTAGATCAATCCGTTCGCGAGATATGGGAGTTTGAAGCCAAGAAATGGTTGAGAAGGCAAAAAATTTTTCGCAATTCTGCTGCTCCAAACGCTTAACCAGAATGGCCTAGGGAAAAAATACACATACCGTTGTAATCGGGCGAGTCTCTACTTCCAGACGCTACAGGAATTTTTGGGTTAGGTCAATCCGTTCGCGAGATATGGGAGTTTGAAGCCAAGAAATGGTTGAGAAGGCAAAAAATTTTTCGCAATTCTGCTGCTCCAAACGCTTAAACAGAATGGCCTAGGGAAAGAATACACACACCGTTGTAATCGGGCGAGTCTCTACTTCCAGACGCTACAGGAATTTTTGGGTTAGGTCAATCCGTTCGCGAGATATGGCAGTTTGAAGCCAAGAAATGGTTGAGAAGGCAAAAAATTTTTCGCAATTCTGCTGCTCCAAACGCTTAACCAGAATGGCCTAGGGAAAAAATACACATACCTCTGTAATCGGGCGAGTCTCTACTTCCAGACGCTACAGGAATTTTTGGGTTAGGTCAATCCGTTCGCGAGATATGGCAGTTTGAAGCCAAGAAATGGTTGAGAAGGCAAAAAATTTTTCGCAATTCTGCTGCTCCAAACGCTTAAACAGAATGGCCTAGGGAAAAAATGCAGATAGCGTTGTTATCGGGCGAGTTTCTACTTTCAGATGCAACAGGAATTTTTGGGTTAGGTCAATCCGTTCGCGAGATATGGGAGTTTGAAGCCAAGAAATGGTTGAGATGGCAAAAAATTTTTCGCATTTCTGCTGCTCCACACGCTTAACCAGAATGGCCTAGGGAAAAAATACACACACCGTTGTAATCGGGCGAGTTTCGACTTTCAGATGCAATAGGAATTTTTGGGTTAGGTCAATCCGTTCGCGAGATATGGGAGTTTGAAGCCAAGAAATGGTTGAGAAGGCAAAAAATTTTTCGCAATTCTGCTGCTCCAAACGCTTAACCAGAATGGCCTAGGGAAAAAATACACATACCGTTCTAATCGGGCGGGTTTCTACTTTCAGATGCAATAGGAATTTTTGGGTTAGGTCAATCCGTTCGCGAGATATGGGAGTTTGAAGCCAAGAAATGGTTGAGTAGGCAAAAAATTTTTCGCAATTCTGCTGCTCCAAACGCTTAACCAGAATGGCCTGGGGAAAAAATACACATACCGTTGTAATCGGGCGAGTCTCTACTTCCAGACGCTACAGGAATTTTTGGGTTAGGTCAATCCGTTCGCGAGATATGGGAGTTTGAAGCCAAGAAATGGTTGAGAAGGCAAAAAATCTTTCGCACTTCTGCTGCTCCAAACGCTTAACCAGAATGGCCTAGGGAAAAAATACACATACCGTTGTAATCGGGCGAGTTTCGACTTTCAGATGCAATAGGAATTTTTGGGATAGGTCAATCCGTTCGCGAGATATGGGAGTTTGAAGCCAAGAAATGGTTGAGAAGGCAACAAATTTTTCGCATTTCTGCTGCTCCAAACGCTTAACCAGAATGGCCTAGGGAAAAAATACATTTACCGTTGTAATCGGGCGAGTTTCTACTTTCAGATGCAATAGGAATTTTTGGGTTAGGTCAATTCGTTCGCGAGATATGGGAGTTTGAAGCCAAGAAATGGTTGAGAAGGCAAAAAATTTTTCGCAATTCTGCTGCTCCAAACGCTTAACCAGAATGGCCTAGGGGAAAAATACACATACCGTTGTAATCGGGCGAGTTTCTACTTTCAGATGCAATAGGAATTTTTGGGTTAGGTCAATCCGTTCGCGAGATATGGGAGTTTGAAGCCAAGAAATGGTTGAGAAGGCAAAAAATTTTTCGCAATTCTGCTGCTCCAAATGCTTAACCAGAATGGCCTAGGGAAAAAATGCACATACCGTTGTAATCGGGCGAGTTTCTACTTTCAGATGCAACAGGAATTTTTGGGTTAGGTCAATCCGTTCGCGAGATATGGGAGTTTGAAGCTAAGAAATGGTTGAGAAGACAACAAATTTTTCGCAATTCTGCTGCTCCAAACGCTTAACCAGAATGGCCTAGGGAAAAAATACACATACCGTTGTAATCGGGCGAGTATCTACTTTCAGATGCAATAGGAATTTTTGGGTTAGGTCAATCCGTTCGCGAGATATGGGAGTTTGAAGCCAAGAAATGGTTGAGAAGGCAAAAAATTTTTCGCAATTCTGCTGCTCCAAACGCTTAACCAGAATGGCCTAGGGAAAAAATACACATACCGTTGTAATCGGGCGAGTCTCTACTTCCAGACGCTACAGGAATTTTTGGGTTAGGTCAATCCGTTCGCGAGATATGGGAGTTTGAAGCCAAGAAATGGTTGAGAAGGCAAAAATTTTTCGCAATTCTGCTGCTCCAAACACTTAAACAGAATGGCCTAGGGAAAGAATACACATACCGTTGTAATCGGGCGAGTCTCTACTTCCAGAAGCTACAGGAATTTTCGGGTTAGGACAATCCGTTCGCGAGATATGGGAGTTTGAAGCCAAGAAATGGTTGAGAAGGCAAAAAATTTTTCGCAATTCTGCTGCACCAAACGCTTAACCAGAATGGCCTAGGGAAAAAATACACATACCTCTATAATCGGGCGAGATTCTACTTTCAGATGCAATTGGAATTTTTGGGTTAGGTCAATCCGTTCGCGAGATATAGTATGGGAGTTTGAAGCCGAGAAATGGTTGAGAAGGCAAATAATTTTTCGCAATTCTGCTGCTCCAAACGCTTAACCAGAATTGCCTAGGGAAAAAATACACATACCGCTGTAATCGGGCGAGGTTCTACTTTCAGATGCAATTGGAATTTTTGGGTTAGGTCAATCCGTTCGCGAGATATGGAAGTTTGAAGCCAAGAAATGGTTGAGAAGGCAAAAAATTTTTCGCAATTCTGCTTCTCCAAACGCTTAACCAGAAAGGCCTAGGGAAAAAATGCACATACCGTTGTAATTGGGCGAGTTTCTATTATACTTTCAGATGCAATAGGAATTTTTGGGTTAGGTCAATCCGTTCGCGAGATATGGGAGTTTGAAGCCAAGAAATGGTTGAGAATGCAAAAAATTTTTCGCAATTCTGCTGCTCCAAGCGCTTAACCAGAATGGCCTAGGGGAAAAATACACATACCGTTGTAATCGGGCGAGTTTCTACTTTCAGATGCAACAGGAATTTTTGGGTTAGGTCAATCCGTTCGCGAGATATGGGAGTTTGAAGCCAAGAAATGGTTGAGAGGGCAACAAATTTTTCGCAATTCTGCTGCTCCAAACGCTTAAACAGAATGGCCTAGGGAAAAAATACACATACCGTTGTAATCGGGCGAGTTTCGACTTTCAGATGCAATAGGAATTTTTGGGTTAGGTCAATCCGTTCGCGAGATATGGGAGTTTGAAGCCAAGAAATGGTTGAGAAGGCAACAAATTTTTCGCATTTCTGCTGCTCCAAACGCTTAACCAGAATGGCCTAGGGTAAAAATACATTTACCGTTGTAATCGGGCGAGTTTCTACTTTCAGATGCAATAGGAATTTTTGGGTTAGGTCAATTCGTTCGCGAGATATGGGAGTTTGAAGCCAAGAAATGGTTGAGAAGGCAAAAAATTTTTCGCAATTCTGCTGCTCCAAACGCTTAACCAGAATGGCCTAGGGGAAAAATACACATACCGTTGTAATCGGGCGAGTCTCTACTTCCAGAAGCTACAGGAATTTTCGCGTTAGGACAATCCGTTCGCGAGATATGGGAGTTTGAAGCCAAGAAATGGTTGAGAAGGCAAAAAATTTTTCGCAATTCTGCTGCTCCAAACGCTTAACCAGAATGGCCTAGGGAAAAAATACACATACCGTTGTAATCGGGCGGGTTTCTACTTTCAGATGCAATAGGAATTTTTGGGTTAGATCAATCCGTTCGCGAGATATGGGAGTTTGAAGCCAAGAAATGGTTGAGAAGGCAAAAAATTTTTCGCAATTCTGCTGCTCCAAACGCTTAACCAGAATGGCCTAGGGAAAAAATACACATACCGTTGTAATCGGGCGAGTCTCTACTTCCAGACGCTACAGGAATTTTTGGGTTAGGTCAATCCGTTCGCGAGATATGGGAGTTTGAAGCCAAGAAATGGTTGAGAAGGCAAAAAATTTTTCGCAATTCTGCTGCTCCAAACGCTTAAACAGAATGGCCTAGGGAAAGAATACACACACCGTTGTAATCGGGCGAGTCTCTACTTCCAGACGCTACAGGAATTTTTGGGTTAGGTCAATCCGTTCGCGAGATATGGCAGTTTGAAGCCAAGAAATGGTTGAGAAGGCAAAAAATTTTTCGCAATTCTGCTGCTCCAAACGCTTAACCAGAATGGCCTAGGGAAAAAATACACATACCTCTGTAATCGGGCGAGTCTCTACTTCCAGACGCTACAGGAATTTTTGGGTTAGGTCAATCCGTTCGCGAGATATGGAAGTTTGAAGCCAAGAAATGGTTGAGAAGGCAAAAAATTTTTCGCAATTCTGCTTCTCCAAACGCTTAACCAGAAAGGCCTAGGGAAAAAATACACATACCGTTGTAATCGGGCGAGTTTCTATTATACTTTCAGATGCAATAGGAATTTTTGGGTTAGGTCAATCCGTTCGCGAGATATGGGAGTTTGAAGCCAAGAAATGGTTGAGAATGCAAAAAATTTTTCGCAATTCTGCTGCTCCAAGCGCTTAACCAGAATGGCCTAGGGAAAAAATACACATACCGTTGTAATCGGGCGAGTTTCTACTTTCAGATGCAACAGGAATTTTTGGGTTAGGTCAATCCGTTCGCGAGATATGGGAGTTTGAAGCCAAGAAATGGTTGAGAAGGCAAAAAATTTTTCGCAATTCTGCTGCTCCAAACGCTTAACCAGAATGGCCTAGGGAAAAAATACACATACCGTTGCAATCGGGCGAGTCTCTACTTCCAGACGCTACAGGAATTTTTGGGTTAGGTCAATCCGTTCGCGAGATATGGGAGTTTGAAGCCAAGAAATGGTTGAGAAGGCAAAAAATCTTTCGCACTTCTGCTGCTCCAAACGCTTAACCAGAATGGCCTAGGGAAAAAATACACATACCGTTGTAATCGGGCGAGTTTCGACTTTCAGATGCAATAGGAATTTTTGGGATAGGTCAATCCGTTCGCGAGATATGGGAGTTTGAAGCCAAGAAATGGTTGAGAAGGCAACAAATTTTTCGCATTTCTGCTGCTCCAAACGCTTAACCAGAATGGCCTAGGGAAAAAATACATTTACCGTTGTAATCGGGCGAGTTTCTACTTTCAGATGCAATAGGAATTTTTGGGTTAGGTCAATTCGTTCGCGAGATATGGGAGTTTGAAGCCAAGAAATGGTTGAGAAGGCAAAAAATTTTTCGCAATTCTGCTGCTCCAAACGCTTAACCAGAATGGCCTAGGGGAAAAATACACATACCGTTGTAATCGGGCGAGTTTCTACTTTCAGATGCAATAGAAATTTTTGGGTTAGGTCAATCCGTTCGCGAGATATGGGAGTTTGAAGCCAAGAAATGGTTGAGAAGGCAAAAAATTTTTCGCAATTCTGCTGCTCCAAATGCTTAACCAGAATGGCCTAGGGAAAAAATACACATACCGTTGTAATCGGGCGAGTTTCTACTTTCAGATGCAACAGGAATTTTTGGGTTAGGTCAATCCGTTCGCGAGATATGGGAGTTTGAAGCTAAGAAATGGTTGAGAAGACAACAAATATTTCGCACTTCTGCTGCTCCAAACGGTTAACCAGAATGGCCTAGGGAAAAAATACATTTACCGTTGTAATCGGGCGAGTTTCTACTTTCAGATGCAATAGGAATTTTTGGGTTAGGTCAATTCGTTCGCGAGATATGGGAGTTTGAAGCCAAGAAATGGTTGAGAAGGCAAAAAATTTTTCGCAATTCTGCTGCTCCAAACGCTTAACCAGAATGGCCTAGGGGAAAAATACACATACCGTTGTAATCGGGCGAGTTTCTACTTTCAGATGCAATAGGAATTTTAGGGTTAGGTCAATCCGTTCGCGAGATATGGGAGTTTGAAGCCAAGAAATGGTTGAGAAGGCAAAAATTTTTTCGCAATTCTGCTGCTCCAAATGCTTAACCAGAATGGCCTAGGGAAAAAATACACATACCGTTGTAATCGGGCGAGTTTCTACTTTCAGATGCAACAGGAATTTTTGGGTTAGGTCAATCCGTTCGCGAGATATGGGAGTTTGAAGCCAAGAAATGGTTGAGAAGGCAAAAAATTTTTCGCAATTCTGCTGCTCCAAACGCTTAACCAGAATGGCCTAGGGAAAAAATACACATACCGTTCTAATCGGGCGGGTTTCTACTTTCAGTTGCAATAGGAATTTTTGGGTTAGGTCAATCCGTTCGCGAGATATGGGAGTTTGAAGCCAAGAAATGGTTGAGAAGGCAAAAAATTTTTCGCAATTCTGCTGCTCCAAACGCTTAACCAGAATGGCCTAGGGAAAAAATACACATACCGTTGTAATCGGGCGAGTCTCTACTTCCAGACGCTACAGGAATTTTTGGGTTAGGTCAATCCGTTCGCGAGATATGGGAGTTTGAAGCCAAGAAATGGTTGAGAAGGCAAAAAATCTTTCGCACTTCTGCTGCTCCAAACGCTTAACCAGAATGGCCTAGGGAAAAAATACACATACCGTTGTAATCGGGCGAGTTTCGACTTTCAGATGCAATAGGAATTTTTGGGATAGGTCAATCCATTCGCGAGATATGGGAGTTTGAAGCCAAGAAATGGTTGAGAAGGCAACAAATTTTTCGCATTTCTGCTGCTCCAAACGCTTAACCAGAATGGCCTAGGGAAAAAATACATTTACCGTTGTAATCGGGCGAGTTTCTACTTTCAGATGCAATAGGAATTTTTGGGTTAGGTCAATCCGTTCGCGAGATATGGGAGTTTGAAGCCAAGAAATGGTTGAGAAGGCAAAAAATTTTTCGCAATTCTGCTGCTCCAAACGCTTAACCAGAATGGCCTAGGGAAAAAATACACAAACCGTTCTAATCGGGCGGGTTTCTACTTTCAGATGCAATAGGAATTTTTGGGTTAGGTCAATCCGTTCGCGAGATATGGGAGTTTGAAGCCAAGAAATGGTTGAGAAGGCAAAAAATTTTTCGCAATTCTGCTGCTCCAAACGCTTAACCAGAATGGCCTAGGGAAAAAATACACATACCGTTGTAATCGGGCGAGTCTCTACTTCCAGACGCTACAGGAATTTTTGGGTTAGGTCAATCCGTTCGCGAGATATGGGAGTTTGAAGCCAAGAAATGGTTGAGAAGGCAAAAAATCTTTCGCACTTCTGCTGCTCCAAACGCTTAACCAGAATGGCCTAGGGAAAAAATACACATACCGTTGTAATCGGGCGAGTTTCGACTTTCAGATGCAATAGGAATTTTTGGGATAGGTCAATCCGTTCGCGAGATATGGGAGTTTGAAGCCAAGAAATGGTTGAGAAGGCAACAAATTTTTCGCATTTCTGCTGCTCCAAACGCTTAACCAGAATGGCCTAGGGAAAAAATACATTTACCGTTGTAATCGGGCGAGTTTCTACTTTCAGATGCAATAGGAATTTTTGGGTTAGGTCAATTCGTTCGCGAGATATGGGAGTTTGAAGCCAAGAAATGGTTGAGAAGGCAAAAAATTTTTCGCAATTCTGCTGCTCCAAACGCTTAACCAGAATGGCCTAGGGGAAAAATACACATACCGTTGTAATCGGGCGAGTTTCTACTTTCAGATGCAATAGAAATTTTAGGGTTAGGTCAATCCGTTCGCGAGATATGGGAGTTTGAAGCCAAGAAATGGTTGAGAAGGCAAAAAATTTTTCGCAATTCTGCTGCTCCAAATGCTTAACCAGAATGGCCTAGGGAAAAAAATACATATACCGTTGTAATCGGGCGAGTTTCTACTTTCAGATGCAACAGGAATTTTTGGGTTAGGTCAATCCGTTCGCGAGATATGGGAGTTTGAAGCTAAGAAATGGTTGAGAAGACAACAAATATTTCGCACTTCTGCTGCTCCAAACGGTTAACCAGAATGGCCTAGGGAAAAAATACATTTACCGTTGTAATCGGGCGAGTTTCTACTTTCAGATGCAATAGGAATTTTTGGGTTAGGTCAATTCGTTCGCGAGATATGGGAGTTTGAAGCCAAGAAATGGTTGAGAAGGCAAAAAATTTTTCGCAATTCTGCTGCTCCAAACGCTTAACCAGAATGGCCTAGGGGAAAAATACACATACCGTTGTAATCGGGCGAGTTTCTACTTTCAGATGCAATAGGAATTTTTGGGTTAGGTCAATCCGTTCGCGAGATATGGGAGTTTGAAGCCAAGAAATGGTTGAGAAGGCAAAAAATTTTTCGCAATTCTGCTGCTCCAAATGCTTAACCAGAATGGCCTAGGGAAAAAATACACATACCGTTGTAATCGGGCGAGTTTCTACTTTCAGATGCAACAGGAATTTTTGGGTTAGGTCAATCCGTTCGCGAGATATGGGAGTTTGAAGCTAAGAAATGGTTGAGAAGACAACAAATATTTCGCACTTCTGCTGCTCCAAACGGTTAACCAGAATGGCCTAGGGAAAAAATACACACACCGTTGTAATCGGGCGAGTTTCGACTTTCAGATGCAATAGGAATTTTTGGGTTAGGTCAATCCGTTCGCGAGATATGGGAGTTTGAAGCCAAGAAATGGTTGAGAAGGCAACAAATTTTTCGCAATTCTGCTGCTCCAAACGCTTAACCAGAATGGCCTAGGGAAAAAATACACATACCGTTGTAATCGGGCGAGTATCTACTTTCAGATGCAATAGGAATTTTTGGGTTAGGTCAATCCGTTCGCGAGATATGGGAGTTTGAAGCCAAGAAATGGTTGAGAAGGCAAAAAATTTTTCGCAATTCTGCTGCTCCAAACGCTTAACCAGAATGGCCTAGGGAAAAAATACACATACCGTTGTAATCGGGCGAGTCTCTACTTCCAGACGCTACAGGAATTTTTGGGTTAGGTCAATCCGTTCGCGAGATATGGGAGTTTGAAGCCAAGAAATGGTTGAGAAGGCAAAAATTTTTCGCAATTCTGCTGCTCCAAACACTTAAACAGAATGGCCTAGGGAAAGAATACACATACCGTTGTAATCGGGCGAGTCTCTACTTCCAGAAGCTACAGGAATTTTCGGGTTAGGACAATCCGTTCGCGAGATATGGGAGTTTGAAGCCAAGAAATGGTTGAGAAGGCAAAAAATTTTTCGCAATTCTGCTGCACCAAACGCTTAACCAGAATGGCCTAG
Source organism: Ptiloglossa arizonensis (assembly GCF_051014685.1). Classification (NCBI taxonomy): domain Eukaryota; kingdom Metazoa; phylum Arthropoda; class Insecta; order Hymenoptera; family Colletidae; genus Ptiloglossa; species Ptiloglossa arizonensis. Next base: position 134,789 of record NW_027478602.1, on the reverse strand, counting down.
GGAAAAAATACACATACCGTTGTAATCGGGCGAGTTTCTATTATACTTTCAGATGCAATAGGAATTTTTGGGTTAGGTCAATCCGTTCGCGAGATATGGGAGTTTGAAGCCAAGAAATGGTTGAGAATGCAAAAAATTTTTCGCAATTCTGCTGCTCCAAGCGCTTAACCAGAATGGCCTAGGGAAAAAATACACATACCGTTGTAATCGGGCGAGTTTCTACTTTCAGATGCAACAGGAATTTTTGGGTTAGGTCAATCCGTTCGCGAGATATGGGAGTTTGAAGCCAAGAAATGGTTGAGAAGGCAAAAAATTTTTCGCAATTCTGCTGCTCCAAACGCTTAACCAGAATGGCCTAGGGAAAAAATACACATACCGTTCTAATCGGGCGGGTTTCTACTTTCAGATGCAATAGGAATTTTTGGGTTAGGTCAATCCGTTCGCGAGATATGGGAGTTTGAAGCCAAGAAATGGTTGAGAAGGCAAAAAATTTTTCGCAATTCTGCTGCTCCAAACGCTTAACCAGAATGGCCTAAGGAAAAAATACACATACCGTTGTAATCGGGCGAGTCTCTACTTCCAGACGCTACAGGAATTTTTGGGTTAGGTCAATCCGTTCGCGAGATATGGGAGTTTGAAGCCAAGAAATGGTTGAGAAGGCAAAAAATCTTTCGCACTTCTGCTGCTCCAAACGCTTAACCAGAATGGCCTAGGGAAAAAATACACATACCGTTGTAATCGGGCGAGTTTCGACTTTCAGATGCAATAGGAATTTTTGGGATAGGTCAATCCGTTCGCGAGATATGGGAGTTTGAAGCCAAGAAATGGTTGAGAAGGCAACAAATTTTTCGCATTTCTGCTGCTCCAAACGCTTAACCAGAATGGCCTAGGGAAAAAATACATTTACCGTTGTAATCGGGCGAGTTTCTACTTTCAGATGCAATAGGAATTTTTGGGTTAGGTCAATTCGTTCGCGAGATATGGGAGTTTGAAGCCAAGAAATGGTTGAGAAGGCAAAAAATTTTTCGCAATTCTGCTGCTCCAAACGCTTAACCAGAATGGCCTAGGGAAAAAATACACATACCGTTGTAATCGGGCGAGTATCTACTTTCAGATGCAATAGGAATTTTTGGGTTAGGTCAATCCGTTCGCGAGATATGGGAGTTTGAAGCTAAGAAATGGTTGAGAAGACAACAAATATTTCGCACTTCTGCTGCTCCAAACGGTTAACCAGAATGGCCTAGGGAAAAAATACACACACCGTTGTAATCGGGCGAGTTTCGACTTTCAGATGCAATAGGAATTTTTGGGTTAGGTCAATCCGTTCGCGAGATATGGGAGTTTGAAGCCAAGAAATGGTTGAGAAGGCAACAAATTTTTCGCAATTCTGCTGCTCCAAACGCTTAACCAGAATGGCCTAGGGAAAAAATACACATACCGTTGTAATCGGGCGAGTGTCTACTTTCAGATGCAATAGGAATTTTTGGGTTAGGTCAATCCGTTCGCGAGATATGGGAGTTTGAAGCCAAGAAATGGTTGAGAAGGCAAAAAATTTTTCGCAATTCTGCTTCTCCAAACGCTTAACCAGAAAGGCCTAGGGAAAAAATACACATACCGTTGTAATCGGGCGAGTTTCTATTATACTTTCAGATGCAATAGGAATTTTTGGGTTAGGTCAATCCGTTCGCGAGATATGGGAGTTTGAAGCCAAGAAATGGTTGAGAATGCAAAAAATTTTTCGCAATTCTGGTGCTCCAAACGCTTAACCAGAATGGCCTAGGGAAAAAATACACATACCGCTGTAATCGGGCGAGTTTCCACGTTCAGATGCAATAGGAATTTTTGGGTTAGGTCAATCCGTTCGCGAGATATGGGAGTTTGAAGCCAAGACATGGTTGAGAATGCAAGAAATTTTTCGCAATTCTGCTGCTCCAAACGCTTAACCAGTATGGCCTAGGGAGAAATACACATACCGTTGTAATCGGGCGAGTTTCTACTTTCAGATGCAATAGGAATTTTTGGGATAGGTCAATCCGTTCGCGAGATATGGGAGTTTGAAGCCAAGAAATGGTTGAGAAGGCAACAAATTTTTCGCATTTCTGCTGCTCCAAACGCTTAACCAGAATGGCCTAGGGAAAAATACATTTACCGTTGTAATCGGGCGAGTTTCTACTTTCAGATGCAATAGGAATTTTTGGGTTAGGTCAATTCGTTCGCGAGATATGGGAGTTTGAAGCCAAGAAATGGTTGAGAAGGCAAAAAATTTTTCGCAATTCTGCTGCTCCAAACGCTTAACCAGAATGGCCTAGGGAAAAAATACACATACCGTTGTAATCGGGCGAGTATCTACTTTCAGATGCAATAGGAATTTTTGGGTTAGGTCAATCCGTTCGCGAGATATGGGAGTTTGAAGCTAAGAAATGGTTGAGAAGACAACAAATATTTCGCACTTCTGCTGCTCCAAACGCTTAACCAGAATGGCCTAGGGAAAAAATACACACACCGTTGTAATCGGGCGAGTTTCGACTTTCAGATGCAATAGGAATTTTTGGGTTAGGTCAATCCGTTCGCAAGATATGGGAGTTTGAAGCCAAGAAATGGTTGAGAAGGCAACAAATTTTTCGCAATTCTGCTGCTCCAAACGCTTAACCAGAATGGCCTAGGGAAAAAATACACATACCGTTGTAATCGGGCGAGTATCTACTTTCAGATGCAATAGGAATTTTTGGGTTAGGTCAATCCGTTCGCGAGATATGGGAGTTTGAAGCCAAGAAATGGTTGAGAAGGCAAAAAATTTTTCGCAATTCTGCTTCTCCAAACGCTTAACCAGAAAGGCCTAGGGAAAAAATACACATACCGTTGTAATCGGGCGAGTTTCTATTATACTTTCAGATGCAATAGGAATTTTTGGGTTAGGTCAATCCGTTCGCGAGATATGGGAGTTTGAAGCCAAGAAATGGTTGAGAATGCAAAAAATTTTTCGCAATTCTGGTGCTCCAAACGCTTAACCAGAATGGCCTAGGGAAAAAATACACATACCGCTGTAATCGGGCGAGTTTCCACGTTCAGATGCAATAGGAATTTTTGGGTTAGGTCAATCCGTTCGCGAGATATGGGAGTTTGAAGCCAAGACATGGTTGAGAATGCAAGAAATTTTTCGCAATTCTGCTGCTCCAAACGCTTAACCAGTATGGCCTAGGGAGAAATACACATACCGTTGTAATCGGGCGAGTTTCTACTTTCAGATGCAATAGGAATTTTTGGGTTAGGTCAATCCATTCGCGAGATATGGGAGTTTGAAGCCAAGAAATGGTTGAGAAGGCAAAAAATTTTTCGCAATTCTGCTGCTCCAAACGCTTAAACACAATGGCCTAGGGAAAAAATACAGATACCGTTGTAATCGGGCGAGTTTCTACTTTCAGATGCAACAGGAATTTTTGGGTTAGGTCAATCCGTTCGCGAGATATGGGAGTTTGAAGCTAAGAAATGGTTGAGAAGACAACAAATCTTTCGCACTTCTGCTGCTCCAAAAGCTTAACCAGAATGGCCTAGGGAAAAAATACACATACCGTTGTAATCGGGCGAGTTTCGACTTTCAGATGCAATAGGAATTTTTGGGTTAGGTCAATCCGTTCGCGAGATATGGGAGTTTGAAGCCAAGAAATGGTTGAGAAGGCAACAAATTTTTCGCAATTCTGCTGCTCCAAACGCTTAACCAGAATGGCCTAGGGAAAAAATACACAAACCGTTCTAATCGGGCGGGTTTCTACTTTCAGATGCAATAGGAATTTTTGGGTTAGGTCAATCCGTTCGCGAGATATGGGAGTTTGAAGCCAAGAAATGGTTGAGAAGGCAAAAAATTTTTCGCAATTCTGCTGCTCCAAACGCTTAACCAGAATGGCCTAGGGAAAAAATACACATACCGTTGTAATCGGGCGAGTCTCTACATCCAGACGCTATAGGAATTTTTGGGTTAGGTCAATCCGTTCGCGAGATATGGGAGTTTGAAGCCAAGAAATGGTTGAGAAGGCAAGAAGTTTTTCGCAATTCTGCTGCTCCAAACGCTTAACCAGAATGGCCTAGGGAAAAAATAGACATACCGTTGTAATCGGGCGAGTCTCTACTTTCAGATGCAATAGGAATTTTTGGGTTAGGTCAATCCGTTCGCGAGATATGGGAGTTTGAAGCCAAGAAATGGTTGAGAAGGCAAAAAATTTTTCGCAATTCTACTGCTCCAAACGCTTAAACAGAATGGCCTAGGGAAAAAATACAGATACCGTTGTAATCGGGCGAGTTTCTACTTTCAGATTCAACAGGAATTTTTGGGTTAGGTCAATCCGTTCGCGAGATATGGGAGTTTGAAGCTAAGAAATGGTTGAGAAGGCAACAAATCTTTCGCACTTCTGCTGCTCCAAACGCTTAACCAGAATGGCCTAGGGAAAAAATACACATACCGTTGTAATCGGGCGAGTTTCGGCTTTCAGAGGCAATAGGAATTTTTGGGTTAGGTCAATTCGTTCGCGAGATATGGGAGTTTGAAGCCAAGAAATGGTTGAGAAGGCAACAAATTTTTCGCAATTCTGCTGCTCCAAACGCTTAACCAGAATGGCCTAGGGAAAAAATGCACATACCTTTGTAATCGGGCGAGTTTCTACTTTCAGATGCAATAGGAATTTTTGGGTTAGGTCAATCCGTTCGCGAGATATGGGAGTTTGAAGCCAAGAAATGGTTGAGAAGGCAAAAAATTTTTCGCAGTTCTGCTGCTCCAAACGCTTAACCAGAATGGCCTAGGGAAAAAATACACATACCGTTGTAATCGGGCGAGTCTCTACTTCCAGACGCTACAGGAATTTTCGGGTTAGGACAATCCGTTCGCGAGATATGGGAGTTTGAAGCCAAGAAATGGTTGAGAAGGCAAAAAATTTTTCGCAATTCTGCTGCTCCAAACGCTTAACCAGAATTGCCTAGGGAAAAAATACACATACCGTTATAATCGGGTGAGTCTCTACTTCCAGACGCTACAGGAATTTTCGGGTTAGGACAATCCGTTCGCGAGATGTGGGAGTTTGAAGCCAAGAAATGGTTGAGAAGGCAAAAAATTTTTCGCAATTCTGCTGCTCCAAACGCTTAACCAGAATGGCCTAGGGAAAAAATACACATACCGTTGTAATCGGGCGAGTTTCGACTTTCAGATGCAATAGGAATTTTTGGGTTAGGTCAATCCGTTCGCGAGATATGGGAGTTTGAAGCCAAGAAATGGTTGAGAAGGCAACAAATTTTTCGCAATTCTGCTGCTCCAAACGCTTAACCAGAATGGCCTAGGGAAAAAATGCACATACCTTTGTAATCGGGCGAGTTTCTACTTTCAGATGCAATAGGAATTTTTGGGTTAGGTCAATCCGTTCGCGAGATATGGGAGTTTGAAGCCAAGAAATGGTTGAGAAGGCAAAAAATTTTTCGCAATTCTGCTGCTCCAAAAGCTTAACCAGAATGGCCTAGGGAAAAAATACACATACCTCTGTAATCGGGCGAGGTTCTACTTTCAGATGCAATTGGAATTTTTGGGTTAGGTCAATCCGTTCGCGAGATATGGGAGTTTGAAGCCAAGAAATGGTTGAGAAGGCAAAGAATTTTTCGCAATTCTGCTGCTCCAAACGCTTAACCAGAATGGCCTAGGGAAAAAATTCACATACCGTTGTAATCGGGCGAGTTTCTACTTTCAGATGCAATAGGAATTTGTGGGTTAGGTCACTCCGTTCGCGAGATATGGGAGTTTGAAGCCAAGAAATGGTTGAGAAGGCAAAAAATTTTTCGCAATTCTACTGCTCCAAACGCTTAAAAAGTATGGCCTAGGGAAAAAATACAGATACCGTTGTAATCGGGCGAGTTTCTACTTTCAGATGCAACAGGAATTTTTGGGTTAGGTCATTCCGTTCGCGAGATATGGGAGTTTGAAGCTAAGAAATGGTTGAGAAGATACACAAATCGTTCGCACTTCTGCTGCTCCAAACGCTTAACCAGAATGGCCTAGGGAAAAAATACACATACCGTTGTAATCGGGCGAGTTTCGACTTTCAGATGCAATAGGAATTTTTGGGTTAGGTCAATCCGTTCGCGAGATATGGGAGTTTGAAGCCAAGAAATGGTTGAGAAGGCAACAAATTTTTCGCAATTCTGCTGCTCCAAACGCTTAACCAGTATGGCCTAGGGAAAAAATGCACATACCTTTGTAATCGGGCGAGTTTCTACTTTCAGATGCAATAGGAATTTTTGGGTAAGGTCAATCCGTTCGCGAGATATGGGAGTTTGAAGCCAAGAAATGGTTGAGAAGGCAAAAAATTTTTCGCAATTCTGCTGCTCCAAACGCTTAACCAGAATGGCCTAGGGAAAAAATACACATACCGTTGTAATCGGGCGAGTTTCTACTTTCAGATGCAATAGGAATTTTTGGGTTAGGTCAATCCGTTCGCGAGATATGGGAGTTTGAAGCCAAGAAATGGTTGAGAAGGCAAAAAATTTTTCGCAATTCTACTGCTCCAAACGCTTAAAAAGTATGGCCTAGGGAAAAAATACAGATACCGTTGTAATCGGGCGAGTTTCTACTTTCAGATGCAACAGGAATTTTTGGGTTAGGTCAATCCGTTCGCGAGATATGGGAGTTTGAAGCTAAGAAATGGTTGAGAAGATACACAAATCTTTCGCACTTCTGCTGCTCCAAACGCTTAACCAGAATGGCCTAGGGAAAAAATACACATACCGTTGTAATCGGGCGAGTTTCGACTTTCAGATGCAATAGGAATTTTTGGGTTAGGTCAATCCGTTCGCGAGATATGGGAGTTTGAAGCCAAGAAATGGTTGAGAAGGCAACAAATTTTTCGCAATTCTGCTGCTCCAAACGCTTAACCAGTATGGCCTAGGGAAAAAATGCACATACCTTTGTAATCGGGCGAGTTTCTACTTTCAGATGCAATAGGAATTTTTGGGTAAGGTCAATCCGTTCGCGAGATATGAGAGTTTGAAGCCAAGAAATGGTTGAGAAGGCAAAAAATTTTTCGCAATTCTGCTGCTCCAAACGCTTAACCAGAATGGCCTAGGGAAAAAATACACATACCGATGTAATCGGGCGAGTTTCTACTTTCAGATGCAATAGGTATTTTTGGGTTAGGTCAATCCGTTCGCGAGATATGGGAGTTTGAAGCCAAGAAATGGTTGGGAAGGCAACAAATTTTTCGCAATTCTGCTGCTCCAAACGCTTAACCAGAATGGCCTAGGGAAAAAATGCACATACCTTTGTAATCGGGCGAGTTTCTACTTTCAGATGCAATAGGAATTTTTGGGTTAGGTCAATCCGTTCGCGAGATATGGGAGTTTGAAGCCAAGAAATGGTTGAGAAGGCAAGAAATTTTTCGCAATTCTGCTGCTCCAAACGCTTAACCAGAATGGCCTAGGGAAAAAATACACATACCGTTGTAATCGGGCGAGTTTCTACTTTCAGATGCAATAGGAATTTTTGGGTTAGGTCAATCCGTTCGCGAGATATGGGAGTTTGAAGCCAAGAAATGGTTGAGAAGGCAAAAAATTTTTCGCAATTCTACTGCTCCAAACGCTTAAAAAGTATGGCCTAGGGAAAAAATACAGATACCGTTGTAATCGGGCGAGTTTCTACTTTCAGATGCAACAGGAATTTTTGGGTTAGGTCAATCCGTTCGCGAGATATGGGAGTTTGAAGCTAAGAAATGGTTGAGAAGATACACAAATCTTTCGCACTTCTGCTGCTCCAAACGCTTAACCAGAATGGCCTAGGGAAAAAATACACATACCGTTGTAATCGGGCGAGTTTCGACTTTCAGATGCAATAGGAATTTTTGGGTTAGGTCAATCCGTTCGCGAGATATGGGAGTTTGAAGCCAAGAAATGGTTGAGAAGGCAACAAATTTTTCGCAATTCTGCTGCTCCAAACGCTTAACCAGTATGGCCTAGGGAAAAAATGCACATACCTTTGTAATCGGGCGAGTTTCTACTTTCAGATGCAATAGGAATTTTTGGGTAAGGTCAATCCGTTCGCGAGATATGAGAGTTTGAAGCCAAGAAATGGTTGAGAAGGCAAAAAATTTTTCGCAATTCTGCTGCTCCAAACGCTTAACCAGAATGGCCTAGGGAAAAAATACACATACCGTTGTAATCGGGCGAGTTTCTACTTTCAGATGCAATAGGTATTTTTGGGTTAGGTCAATCCGTTCGCGAGATATGGGAGTTTGAAGCCAAGAAATGGTTGGGAAGGCAACAAATTTTTCGCAATTCTGCTGCTCCAAACGCTTAACCAGAATGGCCTAGGGAAAAAATGCACATACCTTTGTAATCGGGCGAGTTTCTACTTTCAGATGCAATAGGAATTTTTGGGTTAGGTCAATCCGTTCGCGAGATATGGTAGTTTGAAGCCAAGAAATGGTTGAGAAGGCAACAAATTTTTCGCAATTCTGCTGCTCCAAACGCTTAACCAGTATGGCCTAGGGAAAAAATGCACATACCTTTGTAATCGGGCGAGTTTCTACTTTCAGATACAATAGGAATTTTTGGGTAAGGTCAATCCATTCGCGAGATATGGGAGTTTGAAGCCAAGAAATGGTTGAGAAGGCAAAAAATTTTTCGCAATTCTGCTGCTCCAAACGCTTAACCAGAATGTCCTAGGGAAAAAATACACATACCGTTGTAATCGGGCGAGTTTCTACTTTCAGATGCAATAGGAATTTTTGGGTTAGGTCAATCCGTTCGCGAGATATGGGAGTTTGAAGCCAAGAAATGGTTGAGAAGGCAAGAAATTTTTCGCAATTCTGCTGCTCCAAACGCTTAACCAGAATGGCCTAGGGAAAAAATACACATACCGTTGTAATCGGGCGAGTTTCTACTTTCAGATGCAATAGGAATTTTTGGGTTAGGTCAATCCGTTCGCGAGATATGGGAGTTTGAAGCCAAGAAATGGTTGAGAAGGCAAAAAATTTTTCGCAATTCTACTGCTCCAAACGCTTAAACAGAATGGCCTAGGGAAAAAATACAGATACCGTTGTAATCGGGCGAGTTTCTACTTTCAGATGCAAAAGGAATTTTTGGGATAGGTCAATCCGTTCGCGAGATATGGGAGTTTGAAGCTAAGAAATGGTTGAGAAGACAACAAATCTTTCGCACTTCTGCTGCTCCAAACGCTTAACCAGAATGGCCTAGGGAAAAAATACACATACCGTTGTAATCGGGCGAGTTTCGACTTTCAGATGCAATAGGAATTTTTGGGTTAGGTCAATCCGTTCGCGAGATATGGGAGTTTGAAGCCAAGAAATGGTTGAGAAGGCAACAAATTTTTCGCAATTCTGCTGCTCCAAACGCTTAACCAGAATGGCCTAGGGAAAAAATGCACATACCTTTGTAATCGGGCGAGTTTCTACTCTCAGATGCAATAGGAATTTTTGGGTTAGGTCAATCCGTTCGCGAGATATGGGAGTTTGAAGCCAAGAAATGGTTGAGAAGGCAAAAAATTTTTCGCAATTCTGCTGCTCCAAACGCTTAAACAGAATGGCCTAGGGAAAAAATACACATACCGTTGTAATCGGGCGAGTTTCTACTTTCAGATGCAATTGGAATTTTTGGGTTAGGTCAATCCGTTCGCGAGATATGGGAGTTTGAAGCCAAGAAATGGTTGAGAAGGCAAAAAATTTTTCGCAATTCTGCTGCTCCAAACGCTTAACCAGAATGGCCTAGGGAAAAAATACACATACCATTGTAATCGGGCGAGTTTCTACTTTCAGATGCAATAGGAATTTTTGGGATAGGTCAATCCGTTCGCGAGATATGGGAGTTTGAAGCTAAGAAATGGTTGAGAAGACAACAAATCTTTCGCAGTTCTGCTGCTCCAAACGCTTAACCAGAATGGCCTAGGGAAAAAATACACATACCGTTGTAATCGGGCGAGTTTCGACTTTCAGATGCAATAGGAATTTTTGGGTTAGGTCAATCCGTTCGCGAGATATGGGAGTTTGAAGCCAAGAAATGGTTGAGAAGGCAACAAATTTTTCGCAATTCTGCTGCTCCAAACGCTTAACCAGTATGGCCTAGGGAAAAAATGCACATACCTTTGTAATCGGGCGAGTTTCTACTTTCAGATGCAATAGGAATTTTTGGGTTAGGTCAATCCGTTCGCGAGATATGGGAGTTTGAAGCCAAGAAATGGTTGAGAAGGCAAAAAATTTTTCGCAATTCTGCTGCTCCAAAAGCTTAACCAGAATGGCCTAGGGAAAAAATACACATACCTCTGTAATCGGGCGAGGTTCTACTTTCAGATGCAATTGGAATTTTTGGGTTAGGTCAATCCGTTCGCGAGATATGGGAGTTTGAAGCCAAGAAATGGTTGAGAAGGCAAAGAATTTTTCGCAATTCTGCTGCTCCAAACGCTTAACCAGAATGGCCTAGGGAAAAAATTCACATACCGTTGTAATCGGGCGAGTTTCTACTTTCAGATGCAATAGGAATTTGTGGGTTAGGTCACTCCGTTCGCGAGATATGGGAGTTTGAAGCCAAGAAATGGTTGAGAAGGCAAAAAATTTTTCGCAATTCTACTGCTCCAAACGCTTAAAAAGTATGGCCTAGGGAAAAAATACAGATACCGTTGTAATCGGGCGAGTTTCTACTTTCAGATGCAACAGGAATTTTTGGGTTAGGTCATTCCGTTCGCGAGATATGGGAGTTTGAAGCTAAGAAATGGTTGAGAAGATACACAAATCTTTCGCACTTCTGCTGCTCCAAACGCTTAACCAGAATGGCCTAGGGAAAAAATACACATACCGTTGTAATCGGGCGAGTTTCGACTTTCAGATGCAATAGGAATTTTTGGGTTAGGTCAATCCGTTCGCGAGATATGGGAGTTTGAAGCCAAGAAATGGTTGAGAAGGCAACAAATTTTTCGCAATTCTGCTGCTCCAAACGCTTAACCAGTATGGCCTAGGGAAAAAATGCACATACCTTTGTAATCGGGCGAGTTTCTACTTTCAGATGCAATAGGAATTTTTGGGTAAGGTCAATCCGTTCGCGAGATATGGAGTTTGAAGCCAAGAAATGGTTGAGAAGGCAAAAAATTTTCGCAATTCTGCTGCTCCAAACGCTTAACCAGAATGGCCTAGGGAAAAAATACACATACCCTTGTAATCGGGCGAGTTTCTACTTTCAGATGCAATAGGTATTTTTGGGTTAGGTCAATCCGTTCGCGAGATATGGGAGTTTGAAGCCAAGAAATGGTTGGGAAGGCAACAAATTTTTCGCAATTCTGCTGCTCCAAACGCTTAACCAGAATGGCCTAGGGAAAAAATGCACATACCTTTGTAATCGGGCGAGTTTCTACTTTCAGATGCAATAGGAATTTTTGGGTTAGGTCAATCCGTTCGCGAGATATGGTAGTTTGAAGCCAAGAAATGGTTGAGAAGGCAACAAATTTTTCGCAATTCTGCTGCTCCAAACGCTTAACCAGTATGGCCTAGGGAAAAAATGCACATACCTTTGTAATCGGGCGAGTTTCTACTTTCAGATGCAATAGGAATTTTTGGGTAAGGTCAATCCATTCGCGAGATATGGGAGTTTGAAGCCAAGAAATGGTTGAGAAGGCAAAAAATTTTTCGCAATTCTGCTGCTCCAAACGCTTAACCAGAATGTCCTAGGGAAAAAATACACATACCGTTGTAATCGGGCGAGTTTCTACTTTCAGATGCAATAGGAATTTTTGGGTTAGGTCAATCCGTTCGCGAGATATGGGAGTTTGAAGCCAAGAAATGGTTGAGAAGGCAAGAAATTTTTCGCAATTCTGCTGCTCCAAACGCTTAACCAGAATGGCCTAGGGAAAAAATACACATACCGTTGTAATCGGGCGAGTTTCTACTTTCAGATGCAATAGGAATTTTTGGGTTAGGTCAATCCGTTCGCGAGATATGGAGTTTGAAGCCAAGAAATGGTTGAGAAGGCAAAAATTTTTCGCAATTCTACTGCTCCAAACGCTTAAAAAGTATGGCCTAGGGAAAAAATACAGATACCGTTGTAATCGGGCGAGTTTCTACTTTCAGATGCAACAGGAATTTTTGGGTTAGGTCAATCCGTTCGCGAGATATGGGAGTTTGAAGCTAAGAAATGGTTGAGAAGATACACAAATCTTTCGCACTTCTGCTGCTCCAAACGCTTAACCAGAATGGCCTAGGGAAAAAATACACATACCGTTGTAATCGGGCGAGTTTCTACTTTCAGATGCAATAGGAATTTTTGGGTTAGGTCAATCCGTTCGCGAGATATGGGAGTTTGAAGCCAAGAAATGGTTGAGAAGGCAAGAAATTTTTCGCAATTCTGCTGCTCCAAACGCTTAACCAGAATGGCCTAGGGAAAAAATACACATACCGTTGTAATCGGGCGAGTTTCTACTTTCAGATGCAATAGGAATTTTTGGGTTAGGTCAATCCGTTCGCGAGATATGGGAGTTTGAAGCCAAGAAATGGTTGAGAAGGCAAAAAATTTTTCGCAATTCTACTGCTCCAAACGCTTAAACAGAATGGCCTAGGGAAAAAATACAGATACCGTTGTAATCGGGCGAGTTTCTACTTTCAGATGCAACAGGAATTTTTGGGATAGGTCAATCCGTTCGCGAGATATGGGAGTTTGAAGCTAAGAAATGGTTGAGAAGACAACAAATCTTTCGCACTTCTGCTGCTCCAAACGCTTAACCAGAATGGCCTAGGGAAAAAATACACATACCGTTGTAATCGGGCGAGTTTCGACTTTCAGATGCAATAGGAATTTTTGGGTTAGGTCAATCCGTTCGCGAGATATGGGAGTTTGAAGCCAAGAAATGGTTGAGAAGGCAACAAATTTTTCGCAATTCTGCTGCTCCAAACGCTTAACCAGAATGGCCTAGGGAAAAAATGCACATACCTTTGTAATCGGGCGAGTTTCTACTCTCAGATGCAATAGGAATTTTTGGGTTAGGTCAATCCGTTCGCGAGATATGGGAGTTTGAAGCCAAGAAATGGTTGAGAAGGCAAAAAATTTTTCGCAATTCTGCTGCTCCAAACGCTTAAACAGAATGGCCTAGGGAAAAAATACACATACCGTTGTAATCGGGCGAGTTTCTACTTTCAGATGCAATTGGAATTTTTGGGTTAGGTCAATCCGTTCGCGAGATATGGGAGTTTGAAGCCAAGAAATGGTTGAGAAGGCAAAAAATTTTTCGCAATTCTGCTGCTCCAAACGCTTAACCAGAATGGCCTAGGGAAAAAATACACATACCATTGTAATCGGGCGAGTTTCTACTTTCAGATGCAATAGGAATTTTTGGGTTAGGTCAATCCGTTCGCGAGATATGGGAGTTTGAAGCCAAGAAATGGTTGAGAAGGCAAGAAATTTTTCGCAATTCTGCTGCTCCAAACGCTTAACCAGAATGGCCTAGGGAAAAAATACACATACCGTTTTAATCGGGCGAGTTTCTACTTTCAGATGCAATAGGAATTTTTGGGTTAGGTCAATCCGTTCGCGAGATATGGGAGTTTGAAGCCAAGAAATGGTTGAGAAGGCAAAAAATTTTTCGCAATTCTACGGCTCCGAACGCTTAAACAGAATGGCCTAGGGAAAAAATACAGATACCGTTGTAATCGGGCGAGTTTCTACTTTCAGATGCAACAGGAATTTTTGGGATAGGTCAATCCGTTCGCGAGATATGGGAGTTTGAAGCTAAGAAATGGTTGAGAAGACAACAAATCTTTCGCAGTTCTGCTGCTCCAAACGCTTAACCAGAATGGCCTAGGGAAAAAATACACATACCGTTGTAATCGGGCGAGTTTCGACTTTCAGATGCAATAGGAATTTTTGGGTTAGGTCAATCCGTTCGTGAGATATGGGAGTTTGAAGCCAAGAAATGGTTGAGAAGGCAACAAATTTTTCGCAATTCTGCTGCTCCAAACGCTTAACCAGAATGGCCTAGGGAAAAAATGCACATACCTTTGTAATCGGGCGAGTTTCTACTTTCAGATGCAATAGGAATTTTTGGGTTAGGTCAATCCGTTCGCGAGATATGGGAGTTTGAAGCCAAGAAATGGTTGAGAAGGCAAAAAATTTTTCGCAATTCTGCTGCTCCAAACGCTTAAACAGAATGGCCTAGGGAAAAAATACACATACCGTTGTAATCGGGCGAGTTTCTACTTTCAGATGCAATTGGAATTTTTGGGTTAGGTCAATCCGTTCGCGAGATATGGGGGTTTGAAGCCAAGAAATGGTTGAGAAGGCAAAAAATTTTTCGCAATTCTACTGCTCCAAACGCTTAAACAGAATGGCCTAGGGAAAAAATACAGATACCGTTGTAATCGGGCGAGTTTCTACTTTCAGATGCAACAGGAATTTTTGGGATAGGTCAATCCGTTCGCGAGATATGGGAGTTTGAAGCTAAGAAATGGTTGAGAAGACAACAAATCTTTCGCACTTCTGCTGCTCCAAACGCTTAACCAGAATGGCCTAGGGAAAAAATACACATACCGTTGTAATCGGGCGAGTTTCGACTTTCAAATGCAACAGGAATTTTTGGGTTAGGACAATCCGTTCGCGAGATATGGGAGTTTGAAGCCAAGAAATGGTTGAGAAGGCAACAAATTTTTCGCATTTCTGCTGCTCCAAACGCTTAACCAGAATGGCCTAGGGAAAAAATGCACATACCTTTGTAATCGGGCGAGTTTCTACTTTCAGATGCAATAGGAATTTTCGGGTTAGGTCAATCCGTTCGCGAGATATGGGAGTTTGAAGCCAAGAAATGGTTGAGAAGGCAAAAAATTTTTCGCAGTTCTGCTGCTCCAAACGCTTAACCAGAATGGCCTAGGGAAAAAATACACATACCGTTGTAATCGGGCGAGTTTCGACTTTCAAATGCAACAGGAATTTTTGGGTTAGGACAATCCGTTCGCGAGATATGGGAGTTTGAAGCCAAGAAATGGTTGAGAAGGCAACAAATTTTTCGCATTTCTGCTGCTCCAAACGCTTAACCAGAATGGCCTAGGGAAAAAATGCACATACCTTTGTAATCGGGCGAGTTTCTACTTTCAGATGCAATAGGAATTTTCGGGTTAGGTCAATCCGTTCGCGAGATATGGGAGTTTGAAGCCAAGAAATGGTTGAGAAGGCAAAAAATTTTTCGCAATTCTGCTGCTCCAAACGCTTAAACAGAATGGCCTAGGGAAAAAATACACATACCGTTGTAATCGGGCGAGTTTCTACTTTCAGATGCAATTGGAATTTTTGGGTTAGGTCAATCCGTTCGCGAGATATGGGAGTTTGAAGCCAAGAAATGGTTGAGAAGGCAAAAAATTTTTCGCAATTCTGCTGCTCCAAACGCTTAACCAGAATGGCCTAGGGAAAAAATTCACATACCGTTGTAATCGGGCGAGTTTCTACTTTCAGATGCAATAGGAATTTTTGGGTTAGGTCAATCCGTTCGCGAGATATGGGAGTTTGAAGCCAAGAAATGGTTGAGAAGGCAAGAAATTTTTCGCAATTCTGCTGCTCCAAACGCTTAACCAGAATGGCCTAGGGAAAAAATACACATACCGTTGTAATCGGGCGAGTCTCTACTTTCAGATGCAATAGGAATTTTTGGGTTAGGTCAATCCGTTCGCGAGATATGGGAGTTTGAAGCCAAGAAATGGTTGAGAAGGCAAAAAATTTTTCGCAGTTCTGCTGCTCCAAACGCTTAACCAGAATGGCCTAGGGAAAAAATACACATACCGTTGTAATCGGGCGAGTCTCTACTTCCAGACACTACAGGAATTTTCGGGTTAGGTCAATCCGTTCGCGAGATATGGGAGTTTGAAGCCAAGAAATGGTTGAGAAGGCAAAAAAATTTTCGCAATTCTACTGCTCCAAACGCTTAAACAGAATGGCCTAGGGAAAAAATACAGATACCGTTGTAATCGGGCGAGTTTCTACTTTCAGATGCAACAGGAATTTTTGGGTTAGGTCAATCCGTTCGCGAGATATGGGAGTTTGAAGCTAAGAAATGGTTGAGAAGACACACAAATCTTTCGCACTTCTGCTGCTCCAAACGCTTAACCAGAATGGCCTAGGGAAAAAATACACATACCGTTGTAATCGGGCGAGTTTCGACTTTCAGATGCAATAGGAATTTTTGGGTTAGGTCAATCCGTTCGCGAGATATGGGAGTTTGAAGCCAAGAAATGGTTGAGAAGGCAACAAATTTTTCGCAATTCTGCTGCTCCAAACGCTTAACCAGTATGGCCTAGGGAAAAAATGCACATACCTTTGTAATCGGGCGAGTTTCTACTTTCAGATGCAATAGGAATTTTTGGGTAAGGTCAATCCGTTCGCGAGATATGGGAGTTTGAAGCCAAGAAATGGTTGAGAAGGCAAAAAATTTTTCGCAATTCTGCTGCTCCAAACGCTTAACCAGAATGGCCTAGGGAAAAAATACACATACCGTTGTAATCGGGCGAGTTTCTACTTTCAGATGCAATAGGAATTTTTGGGTTAGGTCAATCCGTTCGCGAGATATGGGAGTTTGAAGCCAAGAAATGGTTGAGAAGGCAAGAAATTTTTCGCAATTCTGCTGCTCCAAACGCTTAACCAGAATGGCCTAGGGAAAAAATCCACATACCGTTGTAATCGGGCGAGTTTCTACTTTCAGATGCAATAGGAATTTTTGGGTTAGGTCAATCCGTTCGCGAGATATGGGTGTTTGAAGCCAAGAAATGGTTGAGAAGGCAAAAAATTTTTCGCAATTCTACTGCTCCAAACGCTTAAACAGAATGGCCTAGGGAAAAAATACAGATACCGTTGTAATCGGGCGAGTTTCTACTTTCAGATGCAACAGGAATTTTTGGGATAGGTCAATCCGTTCGCGAGATATGGGAGTTTGAAGCTAAGAAATGGTTGAGAAGACAACAAATCTTTCGCACTTCTGCTGCTCCAAACGCTTAACCAGAATGGCCTAGGGAAAAAATACACATACCGTTGTAATCGGGCGAGTTTCGACTTTCAGATGCAATAGGAATTTTTGGGTTAGGTCAATCCGTTCGCGAGATATGGGAGTTTGAAGCCATGAAATGGTTGAGAAGGCAACAAATTTTTCGCAATTCTGTTGCTCCAAACGCTTAACCAGAATGGCCTAGGGAAAAAATGCACATACCTTTGTAATCGGGCGAGTTTCTACTTTCAGATGCAATAGGAATTTTTGGGTTAGGTCAATCCGTTCGCGAGATATGGGAGTTTGAAGCCAAGAAATGGTTGAGAAGGCAAAAAATTTTTCGCAATTCTGCTGCTCCAAACGCTTAAACAGAATGGCCTAGGGAAAAAATACACATACCGTTGTAATCGGGCGAGTTTCTACTTTCAGATGTAATTGGAATTTTTGGGTTAGGTCAATCCGTTCGCGAGATATGGGAGTTTGAAGCCAAGAAATGGTTGAGAAGGCAAAAAATTTTTCGCAATTCTGCTGCTCCAAACGCTTAACCAGAATGGCCTAGGGAAAAAATACACATACCGTTGTAATCGGGCGAGTTTCTACTTTCAGATGCAATAGGAATTTTTGGGTTAGGTCAATCCGTTCGCGAGATATGGGAGTTTGAAGCCAAGAAATGGTTGAGAAGGCAAGAAATTTTTCGCAATTATGCTGCTCCAAACGCTTAACCAGAATGGCCTAGGGAAAAAATACACATACCGTTTTAATCGGGCGAGTTTCTACTTTCAGATGCAATAGGAATTTTTGGGTTAGGTCAATCCGTTCGCGAGATATGGGAGTTTGAAGCCAAGAAATGGTTGAGAAGGCAAAAAATTTTTCGCAATTCTACTGCTCCAAACGCTTAAACAGAATGGCCTAGGGAAAAAATACAGATACCGTTGTAATCGGGCGAGTTTCTACTTTCAGATGCAACAGGAATTTTTGGGATAGGTCAATCCGTTCGCGAGATATGGGAGTTTGAAGCTAAGAAATGGTTGAGAAGACAACAAATCTTTCGCACTTCTGCTGCTCCAAACGCTTAACCAGAATGGCCTAGGGAAAAAATACACATACCGTTGTAATCGGGCGAGTTTCGACTTTCAGATGCAATAGGAATTTTTGGGTTAGGTCAATCCGTTCGCGAGATATGGGAGTTTGAAGCCAAGAAATGGTTGAGAAGGCAACAAATTTTTCGCAATTCTGCTGCTCCAAACGCTTAACCAGAATGGCCTAGGGAAAAATGCACATACCTTTGTAATCGGGCGAGTTTCTACTTTCAGATGCAATAGGAATTTTTGGGTTAGGTCAATCCGTTCGCGAGATATGGGAGTTTGAAGCCAAGAAATGGTTGAGAAGGCAAAAAATTTTTCGCAATTCTGCTGCTCCAAACGCTTAACCAGAATGGCCTAGGGAAAAAATACACATACCGTTGTAATCGGGCGAGTCTCTACTTTCAGATGCAATAGGAATTTTTGGGTTAGGTCAATCCGTTCGCGAGATATGGGAGTTTGAAGCCAAGAAATGGTTGAGAAGGCAAAAAATTTTTCGCAATTCTGCTGCTCCAAACGCTTAACCAGAATGGCCTAGGGAAAAAATACACATACCGTTGTAATCGGGCGAGTCTCTACTTTCAGATGCAACAGGAATTTTTGGGTTAGGTCAATCCGTTCGCGAGATATGGGAGTTTGAAGCTAAGAAATGGTTGAGAAGACAACAAATCTTTCGCACTTCTGCTGCTTCAAACGCTTAACCAGAATGGCCTAGGGAAAAAATACACATACCGTTGTAATCGGGCGAGTTTCGACTTTCAGATGCAATAGGAATTTTTGGGTTAGGTCAATCCGTTCGCGAGATATGGGAGTTTGAAGCCAAGAAATGGTTGAGAAGGCAACAAATTTTTCGCAATTCTGCTGCTCCAAACGCTTAACCAGAATGGCCTAGGGAAAAAATGCACATACCTTTGTAATCGGGCGAGTTTCTACTTTCAGATGCAATAGGAATTTTTGGGTTAGGTCAATCCGTTCGCGAGATATGGTAGTTTGAAGCCAAGAAATGGTTGAGAAGGCAACAAATTTTTCGCAATTCTGCTGCTCCAAACGCTTAACCAGTATGGCCTAGGGAAAAAATGCACATACCTTTGTAATCGGGCGAGTTTCTACTTTCAGATGCAATAGGAATTTTTGGGTAAGGTCAATCCATTCGCGAGATATGGGAGTTTGAAGCCAAGAAATGGTTGAGAAGGCAAAAAATTTTTCGCAATTCTGCTGCTCCAAACGCTTAACCAGAATGGCCTAGGGAAAAAATGCACATACCTTTGTAATCGGGCGAGTTTCTACTTTCAGATGCAATAGGAATTTTTGGGTTAGGTCAATCCGTTCGCGAGATATGGGAGTTTGAAGCCAAGAAATGGTTGAGAAGGCAAAAAATTTTTCGCAATTCTGCTGCTCCAAACGCTTAAACAGAATGGCCTAGGGAAAAAATACACATACCGTTGTAATCGGGCGAGTTTCTACTTTCAGATGCAATAGGAATTTTTGGGTTAGGTCAATCCGTTCGCGAGATATGGGAGTTTGAAGCCATGAAATGGTTGAGAAGGCAACAAATTTTTCGCAATTCTGCTGCTCCAAACGCTTAACCAGAATGGCCTAGGGAAAAAATGCACATACCTTTGTAATCGGGCGAGTTTCTACTTTCAGATGCAATAGGAATTTTTGGGTTAGGTCAATCCGTTCGCGAGATATGGGAGTTTGAAGCCAAGAAATGGTTGAGAAGGCAAAAAATTTTTCGCAATTCTGCTGCTCCAAACGCTTAAACAGAATGGCCTAGGGAAAAAATACACATACCGTTGTAATCGGGCGAGTTTCTACTTTCAGATGCAATTGGAATTTTTGGGTTAGGTCAATCCGTTCGCGAGATATGGGAGTTTGAAGCCAAGAAATAGTTGAGAAGGCAAAAAATTTTTCGCAATTCTGCTGCTCCAAACGCTTAACCAGAATGGCCTAGGGAAAAAATACACATACCGTTGTAATCGGGCGAGTTTCTACTTTCAGATGCAATAGGAATTTTTGGGTTAGGTCAATCCGTTCGCGAGATATGGGAGTTTGAAGCCAAGAAATGGTTGAGAAGGCAAGAAATTTTTCGCAATTATGCTGCTCCAAACGCTTAACCAGAATGGCCTAGGGAAAAAATACACATACCGTTTTAATCGGGCGAGTTTCTACTTTCAGATGCAATAGGAATTTTTGGGTTAGGTCAATCCGTTCGCGAGATATGGGAGTTTGAAGCCAAGAAATGGTTGAGAAGGCAAAAAATTTTTCGCAATTCTACTGCTCCAAACGCTTAAACAGAATGGCCTAGGGAAAAAATACAGATACCGTTGTAATCGGGCGAGTTTCTACTTTCAGATGCAACAGGAATTTTTGGGATAGGTCAATCCGTTCGCGAGATATGGGAGTTTGAAGCTAAGAAATGGTTGAGAAGACAACAAATCTTTCGCACTTCTGCTGCTCCAAACGCTTAACCAGAATGGCCTAGGGAAAAAATACACATACCGTTGTAATCGGGCGAGTTTCGACTTTCAGATGCAATAGGAATTTTTGGGTTAGGTCAATCCGTTCGCGAGATATGGGAGTTTGAAGCCAAGAAATGGTTGAGAAGGCAACAAATTTTTCGCAATTCTGCTGCTCCAAACGCTTAACCAGAATGGCCTAGGGAAAAAATGCACATACCTTTGTAATCGGGCGAGTTTCTACTTTCAGATGCAATAGGAATTTTTGGGTTAGGTCAATCCGTTCGCGAGATATGGGAGTTTGAAGCCAAGAAATGGTTGAGAAGGCAAAAAATTTTTCGCAATTCTGCTGCTCCAAACGCTTAACCAGAATGGCCTAGGGAAAAAATACACATACCGTTGTAATCGGGCGAGTCTCTACTTTCAGATGCAATAGGAATTTTTGGGTTAGGTCAATCCGTTCGCGAGATATGGGAGTTTGAAGCCAAGAAATGGTTGAGAAGGCAAAAAATTTTTCGCAATTCTACTGCTCCAAACGCTTAAACAGAATGGCCTAGGGAAAAAATACAGATACCGTTGTAATCGGGCGAGTTTCTACTTTCAGATGCAACAGGAATTTTTGGATTAGGTCAATCCGTTCGCGAGATATGGGAGTTTGAAGCTAAGAAATGGTTGAGAAGACATCAAATCTTTCGCACTTCTGCTGCTCCAAACGCTTAACCAGAATGGCCTAGGGAAAAAATACACATACCGTTGTAATCGGGCGAGTTTCGACTTTCAGAGGCAATAGGAATTTTTGGGTTAGGTCAATCCGTTCGCGAGATATGGGAGTTTGAAGCCAAGAAATGGTTGAGAAGGCAAAAAATTTTTCGCAATTCTGCTGCTCCAAACGCTTAACCAGAATGGCCTAGGGAAAAAATACACATACCGTTGTAATCGGGCGAGTCTCTACTTTCAGATGCAATAGGAATTTTTGGGTTAGGTCAATCCGTTCGCGAGATATGGGAGTTTGAAGCCAAGAAATGGTTGAGAAGGCAAAAAATTTTTCGCAATTCTACTGCTCCAAACGCTTAAACAGAATGGCCTAGAGAAAAAATACAGATACCGTTGTAATCGGGCGAGTTTCTACTTTCAGATGCAACAGGAATTTTTGGATTAGGTCAATCCGTTCGCGAGATATGGGAGTTTGAAGCTAAGAAATGGTTGAGAAGACAACAAATCTTTCGCACTTCTGCTGCTCCAAACGCTTAACCAGAATGGCCTAGGGAAAAAATACACATACCGTTGTAATCGGGCGAGTTTCGACTTTCAGTGGCAATAGGAATTTTTGGGTTAGGTCAATCCGTTCGCGAGATATGGGAGTTTGAAGCCAAGAAATGGTTGAGAAGGCAACAAATTTTTCATAATTCTGCTGCTCCAAACGCTTAACCAGAATGACCTAGGGAAAAAATGCACATACCTTTGTAATCGGGCGAGTTTCTACTTTCAGATGCAATAGGAATTTTTGGGTTAGGTCAATCCGTTCGCGAGATATGGGAGTTTGAAGCCAAGAAATGGTTGAGAAGGCAAAAAATTTTTCGCAATTCTGCTGCTCCAAACGCTTAACCAGAATGGCCTAGGGAAAAAATACACATACCGTTGTAATCGGGCGAGTCTCTACTTCCAGATGCT
This sequence comes from Ptiloglossa arizonensis, assembly GCF_051014685.1. Lineage (NCBI taxonomy): Eukaryota > Metazoa > Arthropoda > Insecta > Hymenoptera > Colletidae > Ptiloglossa > Ptiloglossa arizonensis. The sequence continues at coordinate 112,599 of NW_027478602.1, read as the reverse complement.
ACAGGGATTTTCGGGTTAGGACAATCCGTTCGCGAGATATGGGAGTTTGAAGCCAAGAAATGGTTGAGAAGGCAAAAAATTTTTCGCAATTCTGCTGCTCCAAACGCTTAACCAGAATGGCCTAGGGAAAAAATACACATACCGTTGTAATCGGGCGAGTCTCTACTTTCAGATGCAACAGGAATTTTTGGGTTAGGTCAATCCGTTCGCGAGATATGGGAGTTTGAAGCTAAGAAATGGTTGAGAAGACAACAAATCTTTCGCACTTCTGCTGCTTCAAACGCTTAACCAGAATGGCCTAGGGAAAAAATACACATACCGTTGTAATCGGGCGAGTTTCGACTTTCAGATGCAATAGGAATTTTTGGGTTAGGTCAATCCGTTCGCGAGATATGGGAGTTTGAAGCCAAGAAATGGTTGAGAAGGCAACAAATTTTTCGCAATTCTGCTGCTCCAAACGCTTAACCAGAATGGCCTAGGGAAAAAATGCACATACCTTTGTAATCGGGCGAGTTTCTACTTTCAGATGCAATAGGAATTTTTGGGTTAGGTCAATCCGTTCGCGAGATATGGTAGTTTGAAGCCAAGAAATGGTTGAGAAGGCAACAAATTTTTCGCAATTCTGCTGCTCCAAACGCTTAACCAGTATGGCCTAGGGAAAAAATGCACATACCTGTGTAATCGGGCGAGTTTCTACTTTCAGATGCAATAGGAATTTTTGGGTAAGGTCAATCCATTCGCGAGATATGGGAGTTTGAAGCCAAGAAATGGTTGAGAAGGCAAAAAATTTTTCGCAATTCTGCTGCTCCAAACGCTTAACCAGAATGGCCTAGGGAAAAAATACACATACCGTTGTAATCGGGCGAGTCTCTACTTTCAGATGCAATAGGAATTTTTGGGTTAGGTCAATCCGTTCGCGAGATATGGGAGTTTGAAGCCAAGAAATGGTTGAGAAGGCAAAAAATTTTTCGCAATTCTACTGCTCCAAACGCTTAAACAGAATGGCCTAGAGAAAAAATACAGATACCGTTGTAATCGGGCGAGTTTCTACTTTCAGATGCAACAGGAATTTTTGGATTAGGTCAATCCGTTCGCGAGATATGGGAGTTTGAAGCTAAGAAATGGTTGAGAAGACAACAAATCTTTCGCACTTCTGCTGCTCCAAACGCTTAACCAGAATGGCCTAGGGAAAAAATACACATACCGTTGTAATCGGGCGAGTTTCGACTTTCAGTGGCAATAGGAATTTTTGGGTTAGGTCAATCCGTTCGCGAGATATGGGAGTTTGAAGCCAAGAAATGGTTGAGAAGGCAACAAATTTTTCATAATTCTGCTGCTCCAAACGCTTAACCAGAATGACCTAGGGAAAAAATGCACATACCTTTGTAATCGGGCGAGTTTCTACTTTCAGATGCAATAGGAATTTTTGGGTTAGGTCAATCCGTTCGCGAGATATGGGAGTTTGAAGCCAAGAAATGGTTGAGAAGGCAAAAAATTTTTCGCAATTCTGCTGCTCCAAACGCTTAACCAGAATGGCCTAGGGAAAAAATACACATACCGTTGTAATCGGGCGAGTCTCTACTTCCAGATGCTACAGGAATTTTCGGGTTAGGACAATCCGTTCGCGAGATATGGGAGTTTGAAGCCAAAAAATGGTTGAGAAGGCAAAAAATTTTTCGCAATTCTGCTGCTCCAAACGCTTAACCAGAATGGCCTAGGGAAAAAATACACATACCGTTGTAATCGGGCGAGTCTCTACTTTCAGATGCAACAGGAATTTTTGGGTTAGGTCAATCCGTTCGCGAGATATGGGAGTTTGAAGCTAAGAAATGGTTGAGAAGACAACAAATCTTTCGCACTTCTGCTGCTTCAAACGCTTAACCAGAATGGCCTAGGGAAAAAATACACATACCGTTGTAATCGGGCGAGTTTCGACTTTCAGATGCAATAGGAATTTTTGGGTTAGGTCAATCCGTTCGCGAGATATGGGAGTTTGAAGCCAAGAAATGGTTGAGAAGGCAACAAATTTTTCGCAATTCTGCTGCTCCAAACGCTTAACCAGAATGGCCTAGGGAAAAAATGCACATACCTTTGTAATCGGGCGAGTTTCTACTTTCAGATGCAATAGGAATTTTTGGGTTAGGTCAATCCGTTCGCGAGATATGGTAGTTTGAAGCCAAGAAATGGTTGAGAAGGCAACAAATTTTTCGCAATTCTGCTGCTCCAAACGCTTAACCAGTATGGCCTAGGGAAAAAATGCACATACCTTTGTAATCGGGCGAGTTTCTACTTTCAGATGCAATAGGAATTTTTGGGTAAGGTCAATCCATTCGCGAGATATGGGAGTTTGAAGCCAAGAAATGGTTGAGAAGGCAAAAAATTTTTCGCAATTCTGCTGCTCCAAACGCTTAACCAGAATGGCCTAGGGAAAAAATGAACATACCTTTGTAATCGGGCGAGTTTCTACTTTCAGATGCAATAGGAATTTTTGGGTTAGGTCAATCCGTTCGCGAGATATGGGAGTTTGAAGCCAAGAAATGGTTGAGAAGGCAAAAAATTTTTCGCAATTCTGCTGCTCCAAACGCTTAAACAGAATGGCCTAGGGAAAAAATACACATACCGTTGTAATCGGGCGAGTTTCTACTTTCAGATGCAATTGGAATTTTTGGGTTAGGTCAATCCGTTCGCGAGATATGGGGGTTTGAAGCTAAGAAATGGTTGAGAAGACAACAAATCTTTCGCACTTCTGCTGCTCCAAACGCTTAACCAGAATGGCCTAGGGAAAAAATACACATACCGTTGTAATCGGGCGAGTTTCGACTTTCAGATGCAATAGGAATTTTTGGGTTAGGTCAATCCGTTCGCGAGATATGGGAGTTTGAAGCCATGAAATGGTTGAGAAGGCAACAAATTTTTCGCAATTCTGCTGCTCCAAACGCTTAACCAGAATGGCCTAGGGAAAAAATGCACATACCTTTGTAATCGGGCGAGTTTCTACTTTCAGATGCAATAGGAATTTTTGGGTTAGGTCAATCCGTTCGCGAGATATGGGAGTTTGAAGCCAAGAAATGGTTGAGAAGGCAAAAAATTTTTCGCAATTCTGCTGCTCCAAACGCTTAAACAGAATGGCCTAGGGAAAAAATACACATACCGTTGTAATCGGGCGAGTTTCTACTTTCAGATGCAATCGGAATTTTTGGGTTAGGTCAATCCGTTCGCGAGATATGGGAGTTTGAAGCCAAGAAATGGTTGAGAAGGCAAAAAATTTTTCGCAATTCTGCTGCTCCAAACGCTTAACCAGAATGGCCTAGGGAAAAAATACACATACCGTTGTAATCGGGCGAGTTTCTACTTTCAGATGCAATAGGAATTTTTGGGTTAGGTCAATCCGTTCGCGAGATATGGGAGTTTGAAGCCAAGAAATGGTTGAGAAGGCAAGAAATTTTTCGCAATTCTGCTGCTCCAAACGCTTAAACAGAATGGCCTAGGGAAAAAATACACATACCGTTTTAATCGGGCGAGTTTCTACTTTCAGATGCAATAGGAATTTTTGGGTTAGGTCAATCCGTTCGCGAGATATGGGAGTTTGAAGCCAAGAAATGGTTGAGAAGGCAAAAAATTTTTCGCAATTCTACTGCTCCAAACGCTTAAACAGAATGGCCTAGGGAAAAAATACAGATACCGTTGTAATCGGGCGAGTTTCTACTTTCAGATGCAACAGGAATTTTTGGGATAGGTCAATCCGTTCGCGAGATATGGGAGTTTGAAGCTAAGAAATGGTTGAGAAGACAACAAATCTTTCGCACTTCTGCTGCTCCAAACGCTTAACCAGAATGGCCTAGGGAAAAAATACACATACCGTTGTAATCGGGCGAGTTTCGACTTTCAGATGCAATAGGAATTTTTGGGTTAGGTCAATCCGTTCGCGAGATATGGGAGTTTGAAGCCAAGAAATGGTTGAGAAGGCAAAAAATTTTTCGCAATTCTACTGCTCCAAACGCTTAAACAGAATGGCCTAGGGAAAAAATACAGATACCGTTGTAATCGGGCGAGTTTCTACTTTCAGATGCAACAGGAATTTTTGGATTAGGTCAATCCGTTCGCGAGATATGGGAGTTTGAAGCTAAGAAATGGTTGAGAAGACAACAAATCTTTCGCACTTCTGCTGCTCCAAACGCTTAACCAGAATGGCCTAGGGAAAAAATACACATACCGTTGTAATCGGGCGAGTTTCGACTTTCAGAGGCAATAGGAATTTTTGGGTTAGGTCAATCCGTTCGCGAGATATGGGAGTTTGAAGCCAAGAAATGGTTGAGAAGGCAACAAATTTTTCATAATTCTGCTGCTCCAAACGCTTAACCAGAATGGCCTAGGGAAAAAATGCACATACCTTTGTAATCGGGCGAGTTTCTACTTTCAGATGCAATAGGAATTTTTGGGTTAGGTCAATCCGTTCGCGAGATATGGGAGTTTGAAGCCAAGAAATGGTTGAGAAGGCAAAAAATTTTTCGCAATTCTGCTGCTCCAAACGCTTAACCAGAATGGCCTAGGGAAAAAATACACATACCGTTGTAATCGGGCGAGTCTCTACTTCCAGATGCTACAGGAATTTTCGGGTTAGGACAATCCGTTCGCGAGATATGGGAGTTTGAAGCCAAGAAATGGTTGAGAAGGCAAAAAATTTTTCGCAATTCTGCTGCTCCAAACGCTTAACCAGAATGGCCTAGGGAAAAAATACACATACCGTTGTAATCGGGCGAGTCTCTACTTTCAGATGCAACAGGAATTTTTGGGTTAGGTCAATCCGTTCGCGAGATATGGGAGTTTGAAGCTAAGAAATGGTTGAGAAGACAACAAATCTTTCGCACTTCTGCTGCTTCAAACGCTTAACCAGAATGGCCTAGGGAAAAAATACACATACCGTTGTAATCGGGCGAGTTTCGACTTTCAGATGCAATAGGAATTTTTGGGTTAGGTCAATCCGTTCGCGAGATATGGGAGTTTGAAGCCAAGAAATGGTTGAGAAGGCAACAAATTTTTCGCAATTCTGCTGCTCCAAACGCTTAACCAGAATGGCCTAGGGAAAAAATGCACATACCTTTGTAATCGGGCGAGTTTCTACTTTCAGATGCAATAGGAATTTTTGGGTTAGGTCAATCCGTTCGCGAGATATGGTAGTTTGAAGCCAAGAAATGGTTGAGAAGGCAACAAATTTTTCGCAATTCTGCTGCTCCAAACGCTTAACCAGTATGGCCTAGGGAAAAAATGCACATACCTTTGTAATCGGGCGAGTTTCTACTTTCAGATGCAATAGGAATTTTTGGGTTAGGTCAATCCGTTCGCGAGATATGGGAGTTTGAAGCCAAGAAATGGTTGAGAAGGCAAGAAATTTTTCGCAATTCTGCTGCTCCAAACGCTTAAACAGAATGGCCTAGGGAAAAAATACACATACCGTTTTAATCGGGCGAGTTTCTACTTTCAGATGCAATAGGAATTTTTGGGTTAGGTCAATCCGTTCGCGAGATATGGGAGTTTGAAGCCAAGAAATGGTTGAGAAGGCAAAAAATTTTTCGCAATTCTACTGCTCCAAACGCTTAAACAGAATGGCCTAGGGAAAAAATACAGATACCGTTGTAATCGGGCGAGTTTCTACTTTCAGATGCAACAGGAATTTTTGGGATAGGTCAATCCGTTCGCGAGATATGGGAGTTTGAAGCTAAGAAATGGTTGAGAAGACAACAAATCTTTCGCACTTCTGCTGCTCCAAACGCTTAACCAGAATGGCCTAGGGAAAAAATACACATACCGTTGTAATCGGGCGAGTTTCGACTTTCAGATGCAATAGGAATTTTTGGGTTAGGTCAATCCGTTCGCGAGATATGGGAGTTTGAAGCCAAGAAATGGTTGAGAAGGCAACAAATTTTTCGCAATTCTGCTGCTCCAAACGCTTAACCAGAATGGCCTAGGGAAAAAATGCACATACCTTTGTAATCGGGCGAGTTTCTACTTTCAGATGCAATAGGAATTTTTGGGTTAGGTCAATCCGTTCGCGAGATATGGGAGTTTGCAGCCAAGAAATGGTTGAAAAGGCAAAAAATTTTTCGCAATTCTGCTGCTCCAAACGCTTAACCAGAATGGCCTAGGGAAAAAATACACATACCGTTGTAATCGGGCGAGTCTCTACTTTCAGATGCAATAGGAATTTTTGGGTTAGGTCAATCCGTTCGCGAGATATGGGAGTTTGAAGCCAAGAAATGGTTGAGAAGGCAAAAAATTTTTCGCAATTCTACTGCTCCAAACGCTTAAACAGAATGGCCTAGGGAAAAAATACAGATACCGTTGTAATCGGGCGAGTTTCTACTTTCAGATGCAACAGGAATTTTTGGATTAGGTCAATCCGTTCGCGAGATATGGGAGTTTGAAGCTAAGAAATGGTTGAGAAGACAACAAATCTTTCGCACTTCTGCTGCTCCAAACGCTTAACCAGAATGGCCTAGGGAAAAAATACACATACCGTTGTAATCGGGCGAGTTTCGACTTTCAGAGGCAATAGGAATTTTTGGGTTAGGTCAATCCGTTCGCGAGATATGGGAGTTTGAAGCCAAGAAATGGTTGAGAAGGCAACAAATTTTTCATAATTCTGCTGCTCCAAACGCTTAACCAGAATGGCCTAGGGAAAAAATGCACATACCTTTGTAATCGGGCGAGTTTCTACTTTCAGATGCAATAGGAATTTTTGGGTTAGGTCAATCCGTTCGCGAGATATGGGAGTTTGAAGCCAAGAAATGGTTGAGAAGGCAAAAAATTTTTCGCAATTCTGCTGCTCCAAACGCTTAACCAGAATGGTCTAGGGAAAAAATACACATACCGTTGTAATCGGGCGAGTCTCTACTTCCAGATGCTACAGGAATTTTCGGGTTAGGACAATCCGTTCGCGAGATATGGGAGTTTGAAGCCAAGAAATGGTTGAGAAGGCAAAAAATTTTTCGCAATTCTGCTGCTCCAAACGCTTAACCAGAATGGCCTAGGGAAAAAATACACATACCGTTGTAATCGGGCGAGTCTCTACTTTCAGATGCAACAGGAATTTTTGGGTTAGGTCAATCCGTTCGCGAGATATGGGAGTTTGAAGCTAAGAAATGGTTGAGAAGACAACAAATCTTTCGCAATTCTGCTGCTTCAAAGGCTTAACCAGAATGGCCTAGGGAAAAAATACACATACCGTTGTAATCGGGCGAGTTTCGACTTTCAGATGCAATAGGAATTTTTGGGTTAGGTCAATCCGTTCGCGAGATATGGGAGTTTGAAGCCAAGAAATGGTTGAGAAGGCAACAAATTTTTCGCAATTCTGCTGCTCCAAACGCTTAACCAGAATGGCCTAGGGAAAAAATGCACATACCTTTGTAATCGGGCGAGTTTCTACTTTCAGATGCAATAGGAATTTTTGGGTTAGGTCAATCCGTTCGCGAGATATGGTAGTTTGAAGCCAAGAAATGGTTGAGAAGGCAACAAATTTTTCGCAATTCTGCTGCTCCAAACGCTTAACCAGTATGGCCTAGGGAAAAAATGCACATACCTTTGTAATCGGGCGAGTTTCTACTTTCAGATGCAATAGGAATTTTTGGGTAAGGTCAATCCATTCGCGAGATATGGGAGTTTGAAGCCAAGAAATGGTTGAGAAGGCAAAAAATTTTTCGCAATTCTGCTGCTCCAAACGCTTAACCAGAATGGCCTAGGGAAAAAATGCACATACCTTTGTAATCGGGCGAGTTTCTACTTTCAGATGCAATAGGAATTTTTGGGTTAGGTCAATCCGTTCGCGAGATATGGGAGTTTGAAGCCAAGAAATGGTTGAGAAGGCAAAAAATTTTTCGCAATTCTGCTGCTCCAAACGCTTAAACAGAATGGCCTAGGGAAAAAATACACATACCGTTGTAATCGGGCGAGTTTCTACTTTCAGATGCAATTGGAATTTTTGGGTTAGGTCAATCCGTTCGCGAGATATGGGGGTTTGAAGCTAAGAAATGGTTGAGAAGACAACAAATCTTTCGCACTTCTGCTGCTCCAAACGCTTAACCAGAATGGCCTAGGGAAAAAATACACATACCGTTGTAATCGGGCGAGTTTCGACTTTCAGATGCAATAGGAATTTTTGGGTTAGGTCAATCCGTTCGCGAGATATGGGAGTTTGAAGCCATGAAATGGTTGAGAAGGCAACAAATTTTTCGCAATTCTGCTGCTCCAAACGCTTAACCAGAATGGCCTAGGGAAAAAATGCACATACCTTTGTAATCGGGCGAGTTTCTACTTTCAGATGCAATAGGAATTTTTGGGTTAGGTCAATCCGTTCGCGAGATATGGGAGTTTGAAGCCAAGAAATGGTTGAGAAGGCAAAAAATTTTTCGCAATTCTGCTGCTCCAAACGCTTAAACAGAATGGCCTAGGGAAAAAATACACATACCGTTGTAATCGGGCGAGTTTCTACTTTCAGATGCAATCGGAATTTTTGGGTTAGGTCAATCCGTTCGCGAGATATGGGAGTTTGAAGCCAAGAAATGGTTGAGAAGGCAAGAAATTTTTCGCAATTCTGCTGCTCCAAACGCTTAACCAGAATGGCCTAGGGAAAAAATACACATACCGTTTTAATCGGGCGAGTTTCTACTTTCAGATGCAATAGGAATTTTTGGGTTAGGTCAATCCGTTCGCGAGATATGGGAGTTTGAAGCCAAGAAATGGTTGAGAAGGCAAAAAATTTTTCGCAATTCTACTGCTCCAAACGCTTAAACAGAATGGCCTAGGGAAAAAATACAGATACCGTTGTAATCGGGCGAGTTTCTACTTTCAGATGCAACAGGAATTTTTGGGATAGGTCAATCCGTTCGCGAGATATGGGAGTTTGAAGCTAAGAAATGGTTGAAAAGACAACAAATCTTTCGCACTTCTGCTGCTCCAAACGCTTAACCAGAATGGCCTAGGGAAAAAATACACATACCGTTGTAATCGGGCGAGTTTCGACTTTCAGATGCAATAGGAATTTTTGGGTTAGGTCAATCCGTTCGCGAGATATGGGAGTTTGAATCCAAGAAATGGTTGAGAAGGCAACAAATTTTTCGCAATTCTGCTGCTCCAAACGCTTAACCAGAATGGCCTAGGGAAAAAATGCACATACCTTTGTAATCGGGCGAGTTTCTACTTTCAGATGCAATAGGAATTTTTGGGTTAGGTCAATCCGTTCGCGAGATATGGGAGTTTGAAGCCAAGAAATGGTTGAGAAGGCAAAAAATTTTTCGCAATTCTGCTGCTCCAAACGCTTAACCAGAATGGCCTAGGGAAAAAATACAGATACCGTTGTAATCGGGCGAGTTTCTACTTTCAGATGCAACAGGAATTTTTGGGATAGGTCAATCCGTTCGCGAGATATGGGAGTTTGAAGCTAAGAAATGGTTGAGAAGACAACAAATCTTTCGCACTTCTGCTGCTCCAAACGCTTAACCAGAATGGCCTAGGGAAAAAATACACATACCGTTGTAATCGGGCGAGTTTCGACTTTCAGATGCAATAGGAATTTTTGGGTTAGGTCAATCCGTTCGCGAGATATGGGAGTTTGAAGCTAAGAAATGGTTGAGAAGACAACAAATCTTTCGCACTTCTGCTGCTCCAAACGCTTAACCAGTATGGCCTAGGGAAAAAATACACATACCGTTGTAATCGGGCGAGTTTCGACTTTCAGAGGCAATAGGAATTTTTGGGTTAGGTCAATCCGTTCGCGAGATATGGGAGTTTGAAGCCAAGAAATGGTTGAGAAGGCAACAAATTTTTCGCAATTCTGCTGCTCCAAACGCTTAACCAGAATGGCCTAGGGAAAAAATGCACATACCTTTGTAATCGGGCGAGTTTCTACTTTCAGATGCAATAGGAATTTTTGGGTTAGGTCAATCCGTTCGCGAGATATGGGAGTTTGAAGCCAAGAAATGGTTGAGAAGGCAAAAAATTTTTCGCAATTCTGCTGCTCCAAACGCTTAACCAGAATGGCCTAGGGAAAAAATACACATACCGTTGTAATCGGGCGAGTCTCTACTTTCAGATGCAACAGGAATTTTTGGGTTAGGTCAATCCGTTCGCGAGATATGGGAGTTTGAAGCTAAGAAATGGTTGAGAAGACAACAAATCTTTCGCACTTCTGCTGCTTCAAACGCTTAACCAGAATGGCCTAGGGAAAAAATACACATACCGTTGTAATCGGGCGAGTTTCGACTTTCAGATGCAATAGGAATTTTTGGGTTAGATCAATCCGTTCGCGAGATATGGGAGTTTGAAGCCAAGAAATGGTTGAGAAGGCAACAAATTTTTCGCAATTCTGCTGCTCCAAACGCTTAACCAGAATGGCCTAGGGAAAAAATGCACATACCTTTGTCATCGGGCGAGTTTCTACTTTCAGATGCAATAGGAATTTTTGGGTTAGGTCAATCCGTTCGCGAGATATGGGAGTTTGAAGCCAAGAAATGGTTGAGAAGGCAAAAAATTTTTCGCAATTCTGCTGCTCCAAACGCTTAAACAGAATGGCCTAGGGAAAAAATACACATACCGTTGTAATCGGGCGAGTTTCTACTTTCAGATGCAATTGGAATTTTTGGGTTAGGTCAATCCGTTCGCGAGATATGGGGGTTTGAAGCCAAGAAATGGTTGAGAAGGCAACAAATTTTTCGCAATTCTGCTGCTCCAAACGCTTAACCAGAATGGTCTATGGAAAAAATACACATACCGTTGTAATCGGGCGAGTTTCTACTTTCAGATGCAATAGGAATTTTTGGGTTAGGTCAATCCATTCGCGAGATATGGGAGTTTGAAGCCAAGAAATGGTTGAGAAGGCAAAAAATTTTTCGCAATTCTACTGCTCCAAACGCTTAAACAGAATGGCCTAGGGAAAAAATACAGATACCGTTGTAATCGGGCGAGTTTCTACTTTCAGATGCAACAGGAATTTTTGGATTAGGTCAATCCGTTCGCGAGATATGGGAGTTTGAAGCTAAGAAATGGTTGAGAAGACAACAAATCTTTCGCACTTCTGCTGCTCCAACGCTTAACCAGAATGGCCTAGGGAAAAAATACACATACCGTTGTAATCGGGCGAGTTTCGACTTTCAGAGGCAATAGGAATTTTTGGGTTAGGTCAATCCGTTCGCGAGATATGGGAGTTTGAGCCAAGAAATGGTTGAGAAGGCAACAAATTTTTCATAATTCTGCTGCTCCAAACGCTTAACCAGAATGGCCTAGGGAAAAAATGCACATACCTTTGTAATCGGGCGAGTTTCTACTTTCAGATGCAATAGGAATTTTTGGGTTAGGTCAATCCGTTCGCGAGATATGGAGTTTGAAGCCAAGAAATGGTTGAGAAGGCAAAAAATTTTTCGCAATTCTGCTGCTCCAAACGCTTAACCAGAATGGTCTAGGGAAAAAATACACATACCGTTGTAATCGGGCGAGTCTCTACTTCCAGATGCTACAGGAATTTTCGGGTTAGGACAATCCGTTCGCGAGATATGGGAGTTTGAAGCCAAGAAATGGTTGAGAAGGCAAAAAATTTTTCGCAATTCTGCTGCTCCAAACGCTTAACCAGAATGGCCTAGGAAAAAATACACATACCGTTGTAATCGGGCGAGTCTCTACTTTCAGATGCAACAGGAATTTTTGGGTTAGGTCAATCCGTTCGCGAGATATGGGAGTTTGAAGCTAAGAAATGGTTGAGAAGACAACAAATCTTTCGCACTTCTGCTGCTTCAAAGGCTTAACCAGAATGGCCTAGGGAAAAAATACACATACCGTTGTAATCGGGCGAGTTTCGACTTTCAGATGCAATAGGAATTTTTGGGTTAGGTCAATCCGTTCGCGAGATATGGGAGTTTGAAGCCAGAAATGGTTGAGAAGGCAACAAATTTTCGCAATTCTGCTGCTCCAAACGCTTAACCAGAATGGCCTAGGGAAAAAATGCACATACCTTTGTAATCGGGCGAGTTTCTACTTTCAGATGCAATAGGAATTTTTGGGTTAGGTCAATCCGTTCGCGAGATATGGTAGTTTGAAGCCAAGAAATGGTTGAGAAGGCAACAAATTTTTCGCAATTCTGCTGCTCCAAACGCTTAACCAGTATGGCCTAGGGAAAAAATGCACATACCTTTGTAATCGGGCGAGTTTCTACTTTCAGATGCAATAGGAATTTTTGGGTAAGGTCAATCCATTCGCGAGATATGGGAGTTTGAAGCAAGAAATGGTTGAGAAGGCAAAAAATTTTTCGCAATTCTGCTGCTCCAAACGCTTAACCAGAATGGCCTAGGAAAAAATGCACATACCTTTGTAATCGGGCGAGTTTCTACTTTCAGATGCAATAGGAATTTTTGGGTTAGGTCAATCCGTTCGCGAGATATGGGAGTTTGAAGCCAAGAAATGGTTGAGAAGGCAAAAAATTTTTCGCAATTCTGCTGCTCCAAACGCTTAAACAGAATGGCCTAGGGAAAAAATACACATACCGTTGTAATCGGGCGAGTTTCTACTTTCAGATGCAATTGGAATTTTTGGGTTTGGTCAATCCGTTCGCGAGATATGGGGGTTTGAAGCTAAGAAATGGTTGAGAAGACAACAAATCTTTCGCACTTCTGCTGCTCCAAACGCTTAACCAGAATGGCCTAGGGAAAAAATACACATACCGTTGTAATCGGGCGAGTTTCGACTTTCAGATGCGCAATAGGAATTTTTGGGTTAGGTCAATCCGTTCGCGAGATATGGGAGTTTGAAGCCATGAAATGGTTGAGAAGGCAACAAATTTTTCGCAATTCTGCTGCTCCAAACGCTTAACCAGAATGGCCTAGGGAAAAAATGCACATACCTTTGTAATCGGGCGAGTTTCTACTTTCAGATGCAATAGGAATTTTTGGGTTAGGTCAATCCGTTCGCGAGATATGGGAGTTTGAAGCCAAGAAATGGTTGAGAAGGCAAAAAATTTTCGCAATTCTGCTGCTCCAAACGCTTAAACAGAATGGCCTAGGGAAAAAATACACATACCGTTGTAATCGGGCGAGTTTCTACTTTCAGATGCAATCGGAATTTTTGGGTTAGGTCAATCCGTTCGCGAGATATGGGAGTTTGAAGCCAAGAAATGGTTGAGAAGGCAAGAAATTTTTCGCAATTCTGCTGCTCCAAACGCTTAACCAGAATGGCCTAGGGAAAAAATACACATACCGTTTTAATCGGGCGAGTTTCTACTTTCAGATGCAATAGGAATTTTTGGGTTAGGTCAATCCGTTCGCGAGATATGGGAGTTTGAAGCCAAGAAATGGTTGAGAAGGCAAAAAATTTTTCGCAATTCTACTGCTCCAAACGCTTAAACAGAATGGCCTAGGGAAAAAATACAGATACCGTTGTAATCGGGCGAGTTTCTACTTTCAGATGCAACAGGAATTTTTGGGATAGGTCAATCCGTTCGCGAGATATGGGAGTTTGAAGCTAAGAAATGGTTGAAAAGACAACAAATCTTTCGCACTTCTGCTGCTCCAAACGCTTAACCAGAATGGCCTAGGGAAAAAATACACATACCGTTGTAATCGGGCGAGTTTCGACTTTCAGATGCAATAGGAATTTTTGGGTTAGGTCAATCCGTTCGCGAGATATGGGAGTTTGAATCCAAGAAATGGTTGAGAAGGCAACAAATTTTTCGCAATTCTGCTGCTCCAAACGCTTAACCAGAATGGCCTAGGGAAAAAATGCACATACCTTTGTAATCGGCGAGTTTCTACTTTCAGATGCAATAGGAATTTTTGGGTTAGGTCAATCCGTTCGCGAGATATGGGAGTTTGCAGCCAAGAAATGGTTGAGAAGGCAAAAAATTTTTCGCAATTCTGCTGCTCCAAACGCTTAACCAGAATGGCCTAGGGAAAAAATACAGATACCGTTGTAATCGGGCGAGTTTCTACTTTCAGATGCAACAGGAATTTTTGGGATAGGTCAATCCGTTCGCGAGATATGGGAGTTTGAAGCTAAGAAATGGTTGAGAAGACAACAAATCTTTCGCACTTCTGCTGCTCCAAACGCTTAACCAGAATGGCCTAGGGAAAAAATACACATACCGTTGTAATCGGGCGAGTTTCGACTTTCAGATGCAATAGGAATTTTTGGGTTAGGTCAATCCGTTCGCGAGATATGGGAGTTTGAAGCTAAGAAATGGTTGAGAAGACAACAAATCTTTCGCACTTCTGCTGCTCCAAACGCTTAACCAGAATGGCCTAGGGAAAAAATACACATACCGTTGTAATCGGGCGAGTTTCGACTTTCAGAGGCAATAGGAATTTTTGGGTTAGGTCAATCCGTTCGCGAGATATGGGAGTTTGAAGCCAAGAAATGGTTGAGAAGGCAACAAATTTTTCGCAATTCTGCTGCTCCAAACGCTTAACCAGAATGGCCTAGGGAAAAAATGCACATACCTTTGTAATCGGGCGAGTTTCTACTTTCAGATGCAATAGGAATTTTTGGGTTAGGTCAATCCGTTCGCGAGATATGGGAGTTTGAAGCCAAGAAATGGTTGAGAAGGCAAAAAATTTTTCGCAATTCTGCTGCTCCAAACGCTTAACCAGAATGGCCTAGGGAAAAAATACACATACCGTTGTAATCGGGCGAGTCTCTACTTTCACATGCAACAGGAATTTTGGGTTAGGTCAATCCGTTCGCGAGATATGGGAGTTTGAAGCTAAGAAATGGTTGAGAAGACAACAAATCTTTCGCACTTCTGCTGCTTCAAACGCTTAACCAGAATGGCCTAGGGAAAAAATACACATACCGTTGTAATCGGGCGAGTTTCGACTTTCAGATGCAATAGGAATTTTTGGGTTAGATCAATCCGTTCGCGAGATATGGGAGTTTGAAGCCAAGAAATGGTTGAGAAGGCAACAAATTTTTCGCAATTCTGCTGCTCCAAACGCTTAACCAGAATGGCCTAGGGAAAAAATGCACATACCTTTGTCATCGGGCGAGTTTCTACTTTCAGATGCAATAGGAATTTTTGGGTTAGGTCAATCCGTTCGCGAGATATGGGAGTTTGAAGCCAAGAAATGGTTGAGAAGGCAAAAAATTTTTCGCAATTCTGCTGCTCCAAACGCTTAAACAGAATGGCCTAGGGAAAAAATACACATACCGTTGTAATCGGGCGAGTTTCTACTTTCAGATGCAATTGGAATTTTTGGGTTAGGTCAATCCGTTCGCGAGATATGGGGGTTTGAAGCCAAGAAATGGTTGAGAAGGCAAAAAATTTTTCGCAATTCTGCTGCTCCAAACGCTTAACCAGAATGGCCTAGGGAAAAAAATCACATACCGTTGTAATCGGGCGAGTTTCTACTTTCAGATGCAATAGGAATTTTTGGGTTAGGTCAATCCGTTCGCGAGATATGGGAGTTTGAAGCCAAGAAATGGTTGAGAAGGCAAAAAATTTTTCGCAATTCTGCTGCTCCAAACGCTTAAACAGAATGGCCTAGGGAAAAAATACACATACCGTTGTAATCGGGCGAGTTTCTACTTTCAGATGCAATTGGAATTTTTGGGTTAGGTCAATCCGTTCGCGAGATATGGGGGTTTGAAGCTAAGAAATGGTTGAGAAGACAACAAATCTTTCGCACTTCTGCTGCTCCAAACGCTTAACCAGAATGGCCTAGGGAAAAAATACACATACCGTTGTAATCGGGCGAGTTTCGACTTTCAGATGCAATAGGAATTTTTGGGTTAGGTCAATCCGTTCGCGAGATATGGGAGTTTGAAGCCAAGAAATGGTTGAGAAGGCAACAAATTTTTCGCAATTCTGCTGCTCCAAACGCTTAACCAGAATGGCCTAGGGAAGAAATGCACATACCTTTGTAATCGGGAGAGTTTCTACTTTCAGATGCAATAGGAATTTTTGGGTTAGGTCAATCCGTTCGCGAGATATGGTAGTTTGAAGCCAAGAAATGGTTGAGAAGGCAACAAATTTTTCGCAATTCTGCTACTCCAAACGCTTAACCAGTATGGCCTAGGGAAAAAATGCACATACCTTTGTAATCGGGCGAGTTTCTACTTTCAGATGCAATAGGAATTTTTGGGTAAGGTCAATCCATTCGCGAGATATGGGAGTTTGAAGCCAAGAAATGGTTGAGAAGGCAAAAAATTTTTCGCAATTCTGCTGCTCCAAACGCTTAACCAGAATGTCCTGGGGAAAAAATACACATACCGTTGTAATCGGGCGAGTTTCTACTTTCAGATGCAATAGGAATTTTAGGGTTAGGTCAATCCGTTCGCGAGATATGGGAGTTTGAAGCCAAGAAATGGTTGAGAAGGCAAGAAATTTTTCGCAATTCTGCTGCTCCAAACGCTTAACCAGAATGGCCTAGGGAAAAAATACACATACCGTTGTAATCGGGCGAGTTTCTACTTTCAGATGCAATAGGAATTTTTGGGTTAGGTCAATCCGTTCGCGAGATATGGGAGTTTGAAGCCAAGAAATGGTTGAGAAGACAACAAATCTTTCGCACTTCTGCTGCTCCAAACGCTTAACCAGAATGGCCTAGGGAAAAAATACACATACCGTTGTAATCGGGCGAGTTTCGACTTTCAGATGCAATAGGAATTTTGGGGTTAGGTCAATCCGTTCGCGAGATATGGGAGTTTGAAGCCAAGAAATGGTTGAGAAGGCAACAAATTTTTCGCAATTCTGCTGCTCCAAACGCTTAACCAGAATGGCCTAGGGAAAAAATGCACATACCTTTGTAATCGGGCGAGTTTCTACTTTCAGATGCAATAGGAATTTTTGGGTTAGGTCAATCCGTTCGCGAGATATGGGAGTTTGAAGCCAAGAAATGGTTGAGACGGCAAAAAATTTTTCGCAATTCTGCTGCTCCAAACGCTTAAACAGAATGGCCTAGGGAAAAAATACACATACCGTTGTAATCGGGCGAGTTTCTACTTTCAGATGCAATAGGAATTTTTGGGTTTGGTCAATCCGTTCGCGAGATATGGGAGTTTGAAGCAAAGAAATGGTTGAGAAGGCAAGAAATTTTTCGCAATTCTGCTGCTCCAAACGCTTAACCAGAATGGCCTAGGGAAAAAATACACATACCGTTGTAATCGGGCGAGTTTCTACTTTCAGATGCAATAGGAATTTTTGGGTTAGGTCAATCCGTTCGCGAGATATGGGAGTTTGAAGCCAAGAAATGGTTGAGAAGGCAAAAAATTTTTCGCAATTCTACTGCTCCAAACGCTTAAACAGAATGGTCTAGGGAAAAAATACAGATACCGTTGTAATCGGGCGAGTTTCTACTTTCAGATGCAACAGGAATCTTTGGGTTAGGTCAATCCGTTCGCGAGATATGGGAGTTTGAAGCTAAGAAATGGTTGAGAAGACAAATCTTTCGCACTTCTGCTGCTCCAAACGCTTAACCAGAATGGCCTAGGGAAAAAATACACATACCGCTGTAATCGGGCGAGTTTCGACTTTCAGATGCAATAGGAATTTTTGGGTTAGGTCAATCCGTTCGCGAGATATGGGAGTTTGAAGCCAAGAAATGGTTGAGAAGGCAACAAATTTTTCGCAATTCTGCTGCTCCAAACGCATAACCAGAATGGCCTAGGGAAAAAATGCACATACCTTTGTAATCGGGCGAGTTTCTACTTTCAGATGCAATAGGAATTTTTGGGTAAGGTCAATCCATTCGCGAGATATGGGAGTTTGAAGCCAAGAAATGGTTGAGAAGGCAAAAAATTTTTCGCAATTCTGCTGCTCCAAACGCTTAACCAGAATGTCCTAGGGAAAAAATACACATACCGTTGTAATCGGGCGAGTTTCGACTTTCAGATGCAATAGGAATTTTTGGGTTAGGTCAATCCGTTCGCGAGATATGGGAGTTTGAAGCCAAGAAATGGTTGAGAAGGCAAAAAATTTTTCGCAATTCTGCTGCTCCAAACGCTTAACCAGAATGGCCTAGGGAAAAAATGCACATACCTTTGTAATCGGGCGAGTTTCTACTTTCAGATGCAATAGGAATTTTTGGGTTAGGTCAATCCGTTCGCGAGATATGGGAGTTTGAAGCCAAGAAATGGTTGAGAAGGCAAAAAATTTTTCGCAATTCTGCTGCTCCAAACGCTTAAACAGAATGGCCTAGGGAAAAAATACACATACCGTTGTAATCGGGCGAGTTACTACTTTCAGATGCAATAGGAATTTTTGGGTTAGGTCAATCCGTTCGCGAGATATGGGAGTTTGAAGCCAAGAAATGGTTGAGAAGGCAAGAAATTTTTCGCAATTCTGCTGCTCCAAACGCTTAACCAGAATGGCCTAGGGAAAAAATACACATACCGTTGTAATCGGGCGAGTTTCTACTTTCAGATGCAATAGGAATTTTTGGGTTAGGTCAATCCGTTCGCGAGATATGGGAGTTTGAAGCCAAGAAATGGTTGAGAAGGCAAAAAATTTTTCGCAATTCTACTGCTCCAAACGCTTAAACAGAATGGTCTAGGGAAAAAATACAGATACCGTTGTAATCGGGCGAGTTTCTACTTTCAGATGCAACAGGAATTTTTGGGTTAGGTCAATCCGTTCGCGAGATATGGGAGTTTGAAGCCAAGAAATGGTTGAGAAGGCAACAAATTTTTCGCAATTCTGCTGCTCCAAACGCTTAACCAGAATGGCCTTGGGAAAAAATGCACATACCTTTGTAATCGGGCGAGTTTCTACTTTCAGATGCAATAGGAATTTTTGGGTTAGGTCAATCCGTTCGCGAGATATGGGAGTTTGAAGCCAAGAAATGGTTGAGAAGGCAAAAAATTTTTCGCAATTCTGCTGCTCCAAACGCTTAAACAGAATGGCCTAGGGAAAAAATACAGATACCGTTGTAATCGGGCGAGTTTCTACTTTCAGATGCAACAGGAATTTTTGGGTTAGGTCAATCCGTTCGCGAGATATGGGAGTTTGAAGCTAAGAAATGGTTGAGAAGACAACAAATCTTTCGCACTTCTGCTGCTCCAAACGCTTAACCAGAATGGCCTAGGGAAAAAATACACATACCGTTGTAATCGGGCGAGTTTCGACTTTCAGAGGCAATAGGAATTTTTGGGTTAGGTCAATCCGTTCGCGAGATATGGGAGTTTGAAGCCAAGAAATGGTTGAGAAGGCAACAAATTTTTCATAATTCTGCTGCTCCAAACGCTTAACCAGAATGGCCTAGGGAAAAAATGCACATACCTTTGTAATCGGGCGAGTTTCTACTTTCAGATGCAATAGGAATTTTTGGGTTAGGTCAATCCGTTCGCGAGATATGGGAGTTTGAAGCCAAGAAATGGTTGAGAAGGCAAAAAATTTTTCGCAATTCTGCTGCTCCAAACGCTTAACCAGAATGGTCTAGGGAAAAAATACACATACCGTTGTAATCGGGCGAGTCTCTACTTCCAGATGCTACAGGAATTTTCGGGTTAGGACAATCCGTTCGCGAGATATGGGAGTTTGAAGCCAAGAAATGGTTGAGAAGGCAAAAAATTTTTCGCAATTCTGCTGCTCCAAACGCTTAACCAGAATGGCCTAGGGAAAAAATACACATACCGTTGTAATCGGGCGAGTCTCTACTTTCAGATGCAACAGGAATTTTTGGGTTAGGTCAATCCGTTCGCGAGATATGGGAGTTTGAAGCTAAGAAATGGTTGAGAAGACAACAAATCTTTCGCACTTCTGCTGCTTCAAAGGCTTAACCAGAATGGCCTAGGGAAAAAATACACATACCGTTGTAATCGGGCGAGTTTCGACTTTCAGATGCAATAGGAATTTTTGGGTTAGGTCAATCCGTTCGCGAGATATGGGAGTTTGAAGCCAAGAAATGGTTGAGAAGGCAACAAATTTTTCGCAATTCTGCTGCTCCAAACGCTTAACCAGAATGGCCTAGGGAAAAAATGCACATACCTTTGTAATCGGGCGAGTTTCTACTTTCAGATGCAATAGGAATTTTTGGGTTAGGTCAATCCGTTCGCGAGATATGGTAGTTTGAAGCCAAGAAATGGTTGAGAAGGCAACAAATTTTTCGCAATTCTGCTGCTCCAAACGCTTAACCAGTATGGCCTAGGGAAAAAATGCACATACCTTTGTAATCGGGCGAGTTTCTACTTTCAGATGCAATAGGAATTTTTGGGTAAGGTCAATCCATTCGCGAGATATGGGAGTTTGAAGCCAAGAAATGGTTGAGAAGGCAAAAAATTTTTCGCAATTCTGCTGCTCCAAACGCTTAACCAGAATGGCCTAGGGAAAAAATGCACATACCTTTGTAATCGGGCGAGTTTCTACTTTCAGATGCAATAGGAATTTTTGGGTTAGGTCAATCCGTTCGCGAGATATGGGAGTTTGAAGCCAAGAAATGGTTGAGAAGGCAAAAAATTTTTCGCAATTCTGCTGCTCCAAACGCTTAAACAGAATGGCCTAGGGAAAAAATACACATACCGTTGTAATCGGGCGAGTTTCTACTTTCAGATGCAATTGGAATTTTTGGGTTAGGTCAATCCGTTCGCGAGATATGGGGGTTTGAAGCTAAGAAATGGTTGAGAAGACAACAAATCTTTCGCACTTCTGCTGCTCCAAACGCTTAACCAGAATGGCCTAGGGAAAAAATACACATACCGTTGTAATCGGGCGAGTTTCGACTTTCAGATGCAATAGGAATTTTTGGGTTAGGTCAATCCGTTCGCGAGATATGGGAGTTTGAAGCTAAGAAATGGTTGAGAAGACAACAAATCTTTCGCACTTCTGCTGCTCCAAACGCTTAACCAGAATGGCCTAGGGAAAAAATACACATACCGTTGTAATCGGGCGAGTTTCGACTTTCAGAGGCAATAGGAATTTTTGGGTTAGGTCAATCCGTTCGCGAGATATGGGAGTTTGAAGCCAAGAAATGGTTGAGAAGGCAACAAATTTTTCGCAATTCTGCTGCTCCAAACGCTTAACCAGAATGGCCTAGGGAAAAAATGCACATACCTTTGTAATCGGGCGAGTTTCTACTTTCAGATGCAATAGGAATTTTTGGGTTAGGTCAATCCGTTCGCGAGATATGGGAGTTTGAAGCCAAGAAATGGTTGAGAAGGCAAAAAATTTTTCGCAATTCTGCTGCTCCAAACGCTTAACCAGAATGGCCTAGGGAAAAAATACACATACCGTTGTAATCGGGCGAGTCTCTACTTTCAGATGCAACAGGAATTTTTGGGTTAGGTCAATCCGTTCGCGAGATATGGGAGTTTGAAGCTAAGAAATGGTTGAGAAGACAACAAATCTTTCGCACTTCTGCTGCTTCAAACGCTTAACCAGAATGGCCTAGGGAAAAAATACACATACCGTTGTAATCGGGCGAGTTTCGACTTTCAGATGCAATAGGAATTTTTGGGTTAGATCAATCCGTTCGCGAGATATGGGAGTTTGAAGCCAAGAAATGGTTGAGAAGGCAACAAATTTTTCGCAATTCTGCTGCTCCAAACGCTTAACCAGAATGGCCTAGGGAAAAAATGCACATACCTTTGTCATCGGGCGAGTTTCTACTTTCAGATGCAATAGGAATTTTTGGGTTAGGTCAATCCGTTCGCGAGATATGGGAGTTTGAAGCCAAGAAATGGTTGAGAAGGCAAAAAATTTTTCGCAATTCTGCTGCTCCAAACGCTTAAACAGAATGGCCTAGGGAAAAAATACACATACCGTTGTAATCGGGCGAGTTTCTACTTTCAGATGCAATTGGAATTTTTGGGTTAGGTCAATCCGTTCGCGAGATATGGGGGTTTGAAGCCAAGAAATGGTTGAGAAGGCAAAAAATTTTTCGCAATTCTGCTGCTCCAAACGCTTAACCAGAATGGCCTAGGGAAAAAAATCACATACCGTTGTAATCGGGCGAGTTTCTACTTTCAGATGCAATAGGAATTTTTGGGTTAGGTCAATCCGTTCGCGAGATATGGGAGTTTGAAGCCAAGAAATGGTTGAGAAGGCAAAAAATTTTTCGCAATTCTGCTGCTCCAAACGCTTAAACAGAATGGCCTAGGGAAAAAATACACATACCGTTGTAATCGGGCGAGTTTCTACTTTCAGATGCAATTGGAATTTTTGGGTTAGGTCAATCCGTTCGCGAGATATGGGGGTTTGAAGCTAAGAAATGGTTGAGAAGACAACAAATCTTTCGCACTTCTGCTGCTCCAAACGCTTAACCAGAATGGCCTAGGGAAAAAATACACATACCGTTGTAATCGGGCGAGTTTCGACTTTCAGATGCAATAGGAATTTTTGGGTTAGGTCAATCCGTTCGCGAGATATGGGAGTTTGAAGCCAAGAAATGGTTGAGAAGGCAACAAATTTTTCGCAATTCTGCTGCTCCAAACGCTTAACCAGAATGGCCTAGGGAAGAAATGCACATACCTTTGTAATCGGGAGAGTTTCTACTTTCAGATGCAATAGGAATTTTTGGGTTAGGTCAATCCGTTCGCGAGATATGGTAGTTTGAAGCCAAGAAATGGTTGAGAAGGCAACAAATTTTTCGCAATTCTGCTACTCCAAACGCTTAACCAGTATGGCCTAGGGAAAAAATGCACATACCTTTGTAATCGGGCGAGTTTCTACTTTCAGATGCAATAGGAATTTTTGGGTAAGGTCAATCCATTCGCGAGATATGGGAGTTTGAAGCCAAGAAATGGTTGAGAAGGCAAAAAATTTTTCGCAATTCTGCTGCTCCAAACGCTTAACCAGAATGTCCTGGGGAAAAAATACACATACCGTTGTAATCGGGCGAGTTTCTACTTTCAGATGCAATAGGAATTTTAGGGTTAGGTCAATCCGTTCGCGAGATATGGGAGTTTGAAGCCAAGAAATGGTTGAGAAGGCAAGAAATTTTTCGCAATTCTGCTGCTCCAAACGCTTAACCAGAATGGCCTAGGGAAAAAATACACATACCGTTGTAATCGGGCGAGTTTCTACTTTCAGATGCAATAGGAATTTTTGGGTTAGGTCAATCCGTTCGCGAGATATGGGAGTTTGAAGCCAAGAAATGGTTGAGAAGACAACAAATCTTTCGCACTTCTGCTGCTCCAAACGCTTAACCAGAATGGCCTAGGGAAAAAATACACATACCGTTGTAATCGGGCGAGTTTCGACTTTCAGATGCAATAGGAATTTTGGGGTTAGGTCAATCCGTTCGCGAGATATGGGAGTTTGAAGCCAAGAAATGGTTGAGAAGGCAACAAATTTTTCGCAATTCTGCTGCTCCAAACGCTTAACCAGAATGGCCTAGGGAAAAAATGCACATACCTTTGTAATCGGGCGAGTTTCTACTTTCAGATGCAATAGGAATTTTTGGGTTAGGTCAATCCGTTCGCGAGATATGGGAGTTTGAAGCCAAGAAATGGTTGAGACGGCAAAAAATTTTTCGCAATTCTGCTGCTCCAAACGCTTAAACAGAATGGCCTAGGGAAAAAATACACATACCGTTGTAATCGGGCGAGTTTCTACTTTCAGATGCAATAGGAATTTTTGGGTTTGGTCAATCCGTTCGCGAGATATGGGAGTTTGAAGCCAAGAAATGGTTGAGAAGGCAAGAAATTTTTCGCAATTCTGCTGCTCCAAACGCTTAACCAGAATGGCCTAGGGAAAAAATACACATACCGTTGTAATCGGGCGAGTTTCTACTTTCAGATGCAATAGGAATTTTTGGGTTAGGTCAATCCGTTCGCGAGATATGGGAGTTTGAAGCCAAGAAATGGTTGAGAAGGCAAAAAATTTTTCGCAATTCTACTGCTCCAAACGCTTAAACAGAATGGTCTAGGGAAAAAATACAGATACCGTTGTAATCGGGCGAGTTTCTACTTTCAGATGCAACAGGAATCTTTGGGTTAGGTCAATCCGTTCGCGAGATATGGGAGTTTGAAGCTAAGAAATGGTTGAGAAGACAAATCTTTCGCACTTCTGCTGCTCCAAACGCTTAACCAGAATGGCCTAGGGAAAAAATACACATACCGCTGTAATCGGGCGAGTTTCGACTTTCAGATGCAATAGGAATTTTTGGGTTAGGTCAATCCGTTCGCGAGATATGGGAGTTTGAAGCCAAGAAATGGTTGAGAAGGCAACAAATTTTTCGCAATTCTGCTGCTCCAAACGCATAACCAGAATGGCCTAGGGAAAAAATGCACATACCTTTGTAATCGGGCGAGTTTCTACTTTCAGATGCAATAGGAATTTTTGGGTTAGGTCAATCCGTTCGCGAGATATGGGAGTTTGAAGCCAAGAAATGGTTGAGAAGGCAAAAAATTTTTCGCAATTCTGCTGCTCCAAACGCTTAACCAGAATGGCCTAGGGAAAAAATACACATACCGTTGTAATCGGGCGAGTCTCTACTTTCAGATGCAACAGGAATTTTTGGGTTAGGTCAATCCGTTCGCGAGATATGGGAGTTTGAAGCTAAGAAATGGTTGAGAAGACAACAAATCTTTCGCACTTCTGCTGCTCCAAACGCTTAACCAGAATGGCCTAGGGAAAAAATACACATACCGTTGTAATCGGGCGAGTTTCGGCTTTCAGATGCAATAGGAATTTTTGGGTTAGGTCAATCCGTTCGCGAGATATGGGAGTTTGAAGCCAAGAAATGGTTGAGAAGGCAACAAATTTTTCGCAATTCTGCTGCTCCAAACGCTTAACCAGAATGGCCTAGGGAAAAAATGCACATACCTTTGTAATCGGGCGAGTTTCTACTTTCAGATGCAATAGGAATTTTTGGGTTAGGTCAATCCGTTCGCGAGATATGGTAGTTTGAAGCCAAGAAATGGTTGAGAAGGCAACAAATTTTTCGCAATTCTGCTGCTCCAAACGCTTAACCAGTATGGCCTAGGGAAAAAATGCACATACCTTTGTAATCGGGCGAGTTTCTACTTTCAGATGCAATAGGAATTTTTGGGTAAGGTCAATCCATTCGCGAGATATGGGAGTTTGAAGCCAAGAAATGGTTGAGAAGGCAAAAAATTTTTCGCAATTCTGCTGCTCCAAACGCTTAACCAGAATGTCCTAGGGAAAAAATACACATACCGTTGTAATCGGGCGAGTTTCGACTTTCAGATGCAATAGGAATTTTTGGGTTAGGTCAATCCGTTCGCGAGATATGGGAGTTTGAAGCCAAGAAATGGTTGAGAAGGCAAAAAATTTTTCGCAATTCTGCTGCTCCAAACGCTTAACCAGAATGGCCTAGGGAAAAAATGCACATACCTTTGTAATCGGGCGAGTTTCTACTTTCAGATGCAATAGGAATTTTTGGGTTAGGTCAATCCGTTCGCGAGATATGGGAGTTTGAAGCCAAGAAATGGTTGAGAAGGCAAAAAATTTTTCGCAATTCTGCTGCTCCAAACGCTTAAACAGAATGGCCTAGGGAAAAAATACACATACCGTTGTAATCGGGCGAGTTACTACTTTCAGATGCAATAGGAATTTTTGGGTTAGGTCAATCCGTTCGCGAGATATGGGAGTTTGAAGCCAAGAAATGGTTGAGAAGGCAAGAAATTTTTCGCAATTCTGCTGCTCCAAACGCTTAACCAGAATGGCCTAGGGAAAAAATACACATACCGTTGTAATCGGGCGAGTTTCTACTTTCAGATGCAATAGGAATTTTTGGGTTAGGTCAATCCGTTCGCGAGATATGGGAGTTTGAAGCCAAGAAATGGTTGAGAAGGCAAAAAATTTTTCGCAATTCTACTGCTCCAAACGCTTAAACAGAATGGTCTAGGGAAAAAATACAGATACCGTTGTAATCGGGCGAGTTTCTACTTTCAGATGCAACAGGAATTTTTGGGTTAGGTCAATCCGTTCGCGAGATATGGGAGTTTGAAGCCAAGAAATGGTTGAGAAGGCAACAAATTTTTCGCAATTCTGCTGCTCCAAACGCTTAACCAGAATGGCCTTGGGAAAAAATGCACATACCTTTGTAATCGGGCGAGTTTCTACTTTCAGATGCAATAGGAATTTTTGGGTTAGGTCAATCCGTTCGCGAGATATGGGAGTTTGAAGCCAAGAAATGGTTGAGAAGGCAAAAAATTTTTCGCAATTCTGCTGCTCCAAACGCTTAAACAGAATGGCCTAGGGAAAAAATACAGAT
This sequence comes from Ptiloglossa arizonensis, assembly GCF_051014685.1. Classification (NCBI taxonomy): domain Eukaryota; kingdom Metazoa; phylum Arthropoda; class Insecta; order Hymenoptera; family Colletidae; genus Ptiloglossa; species Ptiloglossa arizonensis. Next base: position 86,455 of record NW_027478602.1, on the reverse strand, counting down.
ACCGTTGTAATCGGGCGAGTTTCTACTTTCAGATGCAACAGGAATTTTTGGGTTAGGTCAATCCGTTCGCGAGATATGGGAGTTTGAAGCTAAGAAATGGTTGAGAAGACAACAAATCTTTCGCACTTCTGCTGCTCCAAACGCTTAACCAGAATGGCCTAGGGAAAAAGTACACATACCGTTGTAATCGGGCGAGTTTCGACTTTCAGATGCAATAGGAATTTTTGGGTTAGGTCAATCCGTTCGCGAGATATGGGAGTTTGAAGCCAAGAAATGGTTGAGAAGGCAAAAAATTTTTCGCAATTCTGTTGCTCCAAACGCTTAACCAGAATGGCCTAGGGAAAAAATACACATACCGTTGTAATCGGGCGAGTTTCTACTTTCAGATGCAATTGGAATTTTTGGGTTAGGTCAATCCGTTCGCGAGATATGGGAGTTTGAAGCCAAGAAATGGTTGAGAATGCAAAAAATTTTTCGCAATTCTGCTGCTCCAAACGCTTAACCAGAATGGCCTAGGGACAAAATACACATACCGTTGTAATCGGGCGAGTTTCTACGTTCAGATGCAATAGGAATTTTTGGGTTAGGTCAATCCGTTCGCGAGATATGGGAGTTTGAAGCCAAGAAATGGTTGAGAATGCAAAAAATTTTTCGCAATTCTGCTGCTCCAAACGCTTAACCAGAATGGCCTAGGGAAAAAATACACATACCGTTGTAATCGGGCGAGTTTCTACTTTCAGATGCAATAGGAATTTTTGGGTTAGGTCAATCCGTTCGCGAGATATGGGAGTTTGAAGCCAAGAAATGGTTGAGAAGGCAAAAAATTTTTCGCAATTCTACTGCTCCAAACGCTTAAACAGAATGGTCTAGGGAAAAAATACAGATACCGTTGTAATCGGGCGAGTTTCTACTTTCAGATGCAACAGGAATTTTTGGGTTAGGTCAATCCGTTCGCGAGATATGGGAGTTTGAAGCTAAGAAATGGTTGAGAAGACAAATCTTTCGCACTTCTGCTGCTCCAAACGCTTAACCAGAATGGCCTAGGGAAAAAATACACATACCGCTGTAATCGGGCGAGTTTCGACTTTCAGATGCAATAGGAATTTTTGGGTTAGGTCAATCCGTTCGCGAGATATGGGAGTTTGAAGCTAAGAAATGGTTGAGAAGACAACAAATCTTTCGCACTTCTGCTGCTCCAAACGCTTAACCAGAATGGCCTAGGGAAAAAATGCACATACCTTTGTAATCGGGTGAGTTTCTACATTCAGATGCAATAGGAATTTTTGGGTTAGGTCAATCCGTTCGCGAGATATGGGTGTTTGAAGCCAAGAAATGGTTGAGAAGGCAAAAAATTTTTCGCAATTCTGCTGCTCCAAACGCTTAAACAGAATGGCCTAGGGAAAAAATACAGATACCGTTGTAATCGGGCGAGTTTCTACTTTCAGATGCAACAGGAATTTTTGGGTTAGGTCAATCCGTTCGCGAGATATGGGAGTTTGAAGCTAAGAAATGGTTGAGAAGACAACAAATCTTTCGCACTTCTGCTGCTCCAAACGCTTAACCAGAATGGCCTAGGGAAAAAGTACACATACCGTTGTAATCGGGCGAGTTTCGACTTTCAGATGCAGTAGGAATTTTTGGGTTAGGTCAATCCGTTCGCGAGATATGGGAGTTTGAAGCCATGAAATGGTTGAGAAGGCAAAAAATTTTTCGCAATTCTGCTGCTCCAAACGCTTAACCAGAATGGCCTAGGGAAAAAATACACATACCGTTGTAATCGGGCGAGTTTCTACTTTCAGATGCAATTGGAATTTTTGGGTTAGGTCAATCCGTTCCCGAGATATGGGAGTTTGAAGCCAAGAAATGGTTGAGAATGCAAAAAATTTTTCGCAATTCTGCTGCTCCAAACGCTTAACCAGAATGGCCTAGGGAAAAAATACACATACCGTTGTAATCGGGCGAGTTTCTACGTTCAGATGCAATAGGAATTTTTGGGTTAGGTCAATCCGTTCGCGAGATATGGGAGTTTGAAGCCAAGAAATGGTTGAGAATGCAAGAAATTTTTCGCAATTCTGCTGCTCCAAACGCTTAACCAGTATGACCTAGGGAAAAATACACATACCGTTGTAATCGGGCGAGTTTCTACTTTCAGATGCAATAGGAATTTTTGGGTTAGGTCAATCCGTTCGCGAGATATGGGAGTTTGAAGCCAAGAAATGGTTGAGAAGGCAAAAAATTTTTCGCAATTCTGCTGCTCCAAACGCTTAAACAGAATGGCCTAGGGAAAAAATGCACATACCTTTGTAATCGGGCGAGTTTCTACTTTCACATGCAATAGGAATTTTTGGGTTAGATCAATCCGTTCGCGAGATATGGGAGTTTGAAGCCAAGAAATGGTTGAGAAGGCAAAAAATTTTTCGCAATTCTGCTGCTCCAAACGCTTAAACAGAATGGCCTAGGGAAAAAATACAGATACCGTTGTAATCGGGCGAGTTTCTACTTTCAGATGCAACAGGAATTTTTGGGTTAGGTCAATCCGTTCGCGAGATATGGGAGTTTGAAGCTAAGAAATGGTTGAGAAGACAACAAATCTTTCGCACTTCTGCTGCTCCAAACGCTTAACCAGAATGGCCTAGGGAAAAAGTACACATACCGTTGTAATCGGGCGAGTTTCGACTTTCAGATGCAATAGGAATTTTTGGGTTAGGTCAATCCGTTCGCGAGATATGGGAGTTTGAAGCCAAGAAATGGTTGAGAAGGCAAAAAATTTTTCGCAATTCTGATGCTCCAAACGCTTAACCAGAATGGCCTAGGGAAAAAATACACATACCGTTGTAATCGGGCGAGTTTCTACTTTCAGATGCAATTGGAATTTTTGGGTTAGGTCAATCCGTTCGCGAGATATGGGAGTTTGAAGCCAAGAAATGGTTGAGAATGCAAAAAATTTTTCGCAATTCTGCTGCTCCAAACGCTTAACCAGAATGGCCTAGGGACAAAATACACATACCGTTGTAATCGGGCGAGTTTCTACGTTCAGATGCAATAGGAATTTTTGGGTTAGGTCAATCCGTTCGCGAGATATGGGAGTTTGAAGCCAAGAAATGGTTGGAATGCAAAAAATTTTTCGCAATTCTGCTGCTCCAAACGCTTAACCAGAATGGCCTAGGGAAAAAATACACATACCGTTGTAATCGGGCGAGTTTCTACTTTCAGATGCAATAGGAATTTTTGGGTTAGGTCAATCCGTTCGCGAGATATGGGAGTTTGAAGCCAAGAAATGGTTGAGAAGGCAAAAAATTTTTCGCAATTCTACTGCTCCAAACGCTTAAACAGAATGGTCTAGGGAAAAAATACAGATACCGTTGTAATCGGGCGAGTTTCTACTTTCAGATGCAACAGGAATTTTTGGGTTAGGTCAATCCGTTCGCGAGATATGGGAGTTTGAAGCTAAGAAATGGTTGAGAAGACAAATCTTTCGCACTTCTGCTGCTCCAAACGCTTAACCAGAATGGCCTAGGGAAAAAATACACATACCGCTGTAATCGGGCGAGTTTCGACTTTCAGATGCAATAGGAATTTTTGGGTTAGGTCAATCCGTTCGCGAGATATGGGAGTTTGAAGCTAAGAAATGGTTGAGAAGACAACAAATCTTTCGCACTTCTGCTGCTCCAAACGCTTAACCAGAATGGCCTAGGGAAAAAATGCACATACCTTTGTAATCGGGTGAGTTTCTACATTCAGATGCAATAGGAATTTTTGGGTTAGGTCAATCCGTTCGCGAGATATGGGTGTTTGAAGCCAAGAAATGGTTGAGAAGGCAAAAAATTTTTCGCAATTCTGCTGCTCCAAACGCTTAAACAGAATGGCCTAGGGAAAAAATACAGATACCGTTGTAATCGGGCGAGTTTCTACTTTCAGATGCAACAGGAATTTTTGGGTTAGGTCAATCCGTTCGCGAGATATGGGAGTTTGAAGCTAAGAAATGGTTGAGAAGACAACAAATCTTTCGCACTTCTGCTGCTCCAAACGCTTAACCAGAATGGCCTAGGGAAAAAGTACACATACCGTTGTAATCGGGCGAGTTTCGACTTTCAGATGCAGTAGGAATTTTTGGGTTAGGTCAATCCGTTCGCGAGATATGGGAGTTTGAAGCCATGAAATGGTTGAGAAGGCAAAAAATTTTTCGCAATTCTGCTGCTCCAAACGCTTAACCAGAATGGCCTAGGGAAAAAATACACATACCGTTGTAATCGGGCGAGTTTCTACGTTCAGATGCAATAGGCATTTTTGGGTTAGGTCAATCCGTTCGCGAGATATGGGAGTTTGAAGCCAAGAAATGGTTGAGAATGCAAGAAATTTTTCGCAATTCTGCTGCTCCAAACGCTTAACCAGTATGACCTAGGGAAAAATACACATACCGTTGTAATCGGGCGAGTTTCTACTTTCAGATGCAATAGGAATTTTTGGGTTAGGTCAATCCGTTCGCGAGATATGGGAGTTTGAAGCCAAGAAATGGTTCAGAAGGCAAAAAATTTTTCGCAATTCTGCTGCTCCAAACGCTTAAACAGAATGGCCTAGGGAAAAAATACAGATACCGTTGTAATCGGGCGAGTTTCTACTTTCAGATGCAACAGGAATTTTTGGGTTAGGTCAATCCGTTCGCGAGATATGGGAGTTTGAAGCTAAGAAATGGTTGAGAAGACAACAAATCTTTCGCAATTCTGCTGCTCCAAACGCTTAACCAGAATGGCCTAGGGAAAAAGTACACATACCGTTGTAATCGGGCGAGTTTCGACTTTCAGATGCAATAGGAATTTTTGGGTTAGGTCAATCCGTTCGCGAGATATGGGAGTTTGAAGCCAAGAAATGGTTGAGAAGGCAAAAAATTTTTCGCAATTCTGCTGCTCCAAACGCTTAACCAGAATGGCCTAGGGAAAAAATACACATACCGTTGTAATCGGGCGAGTTTCTACTTTCAGATGCAATTGGAATTTTTGGGTTAGGTCAATCCGTTCGCGAGATATGGGAGTTTGAAGCCAAGAAATGGTTGAGAATGCAAAAAATTTTTCGCAATTCTGCTGCTCCAAACGCTTAACCAGAATGGCCTAGGGAAAAAATACACATACCGTTGTAATCGGGCGAGTTTCTACGTTCAGATGCAATAGGAATTTTTGGGTTAGGTCAATCCGTTCGCGAGATATGGGAGTTTGAAGCCAAGAAATGGTTGAGAATGCAAGAAATTTTTCGCAATTCTGCTGCTCCAAACGCTTAACCAGTATGGCCTAGGGAAAAAATACACATACCGTTGTAATCGGGCGAGTTTCTACTTTCAGATGCAATAGGAATTTTTGGGTTAGGTCAATCCGTTCGCGAGATATGGGAGTTTGAAGCCAAGAAATGGTTGAGAAGGCAAAAAATTTTTCGCAATTCTGCTGCTCCAAACGCTTAAACAGAATGGCCTAAGGAAAAAATACAGATACCGTTGTAATCGGGCGAGTTTCTACTTTCAGATGCAACAGGAATTTTTGGGTTAGGTCAATCCGTTCGCGAGATATGGGAGTTTGAAGCTAAGAAATGGTTGAGAAGACAACAAATCTTTCGCACTTCTGCTGCTCCAAACGCTTAACCAGAATGGCCTAGGGAAAAAATACACATACCGTTGTAATCGGGCGAGTTTCGACTTTCAGATGCAATAGGAATTTTTGGGTTAGGTCAATCCGTTCGCGAGATATGGGAGTTTGAAGCCAAGAAATGGTTGAGAAGGCAACAAATTTTTCGCAATTCTGCTGGTCCAAACGCTTAACCAGAATGGCCTAGGGAAAAAATGCACATACCTTTGTAATCGGGCGAGTTTCTACTTTCAGATGCAATAGGAATTTTTGGGTTAGGTCAATCCGTTCGCGAGATATGGTAGTTTGAAGCCAAGAAATGGTTGAGAAGGCAACAAATTTTTCGCAATTCTACTGCTCCAAACGCTTAACCAGTATGGCCTAGGGAAAAAATGCACATACCTTTGTAATCGGGCGAGTTTCTACTTTCAGATGCAATAGGAATTTTTGGGTAAGGTCAATCCATTCGCGAGATATGGGAGTTTGAAGCCAAGAAATGGTTGAGAAGGCAAACAATTTTTCGCAATTCTGCTGCTCCAAACGCTTAACCAGAATGTCCTAGGGAAAAAATACACATACCGATGTAATCGGGCGAGTTTCTACTTTCAGATGCAATAGGAATTTTTGGGTTAGGTCAATCCGTTCGCGAGATATGGGAGTTTGAAGCCAAGAAATGGTTGAGAATGCAAAAAATTTTTCGCAATTCTGCTGCTCCAAACGCTTAACCAGAATGGCCTAGGGAAAAAATACACATACCGTTGTAATCGGGCGAGTTTCTACGTTCAGATGCAATAGGAATTTTTGGGTTAGGTCAATCCGTTCGCGAGATATGGGAGTTTGAAGCCAAGAAATGGTTGAGAATGCAAAAAATTTTTCGCAATTCTGCTGCTCCAAACGCTTAACCAGATTGGCCTAGGGAAAAAATACAGATACCGTTGTAATCGGGCGAGTTTCTACTTTCAGATGCAATTGGAATTTTTAGGTTAGGTCAATCCGTTCGCGAGATATGGGAGTTTGAAGCCAAGAAATGGTTGAGAAGGCAAAAAATTTTTCGCAATTCTGCTGCTCCAAACGCTTAACCAGATTGGCCTAGGGAAAAAATACAGATACCGTTGTAATCGGGCGAGTTTCTACGTTCAGATGCAATAGGAATTTTTGGGTTAGGTCAATCCGTTCGCGAGATATGGGAGTTTGAAGCCAAGAAATGGTTGAGAATGCAAAAAATTTTTCGCAATTCTGCTGCTCCAAACGCTTAACCAGATTGGCCTAGGGAAAAAATACAGATACCGTTGTAATCGGGCGAGTTTCTACTTTCAGATGCAATTGGAATTTTTAGGTTAGGTCAATCCGTTCGCGAGATATGGGAGTTTGAAGCCAAGAAATGGTTGAGAATGCAAAAAATTTTTCGCAATTCTGCTGCTCCAAACGCTTAACCAGAATGGCCTAGGGAAAAAATACACATACCGTTGTAATCGGGCGAGTCTCTACTTTCAGATGCAACAGGAATTTTTGGGTTAGGTCAATCCGTTCGCGAGATATGGGAGTTTGAAGCTAAGAAATGGTTGAGAAGACAACAAATCTTTCGCACTTCTGCTGCTCCAAACGCTTAACCAGAATGGCCTAGGGAAAAAATACAGATACCGTTGTAATCGGGCGAGTTTCTACTTTCAGATGCAACAGGAATTTTTGGGTTAGGTCAATCCGTTCGCGAGATATGGGAGTTTGAAGCTAAGAAATGGTTGAGAAGACAACAAATCTTTCGCACTTCTGCTGCTCCAAACGCTTAACCAGAATGGCCTAGGGAAAAAGTACACATACCGTTGTAATCGGGCGAGTTTCGACTTTCAGATGCAATAGGAATTTTTGGGTTAGGTCAATCCGTTCGCGAGATATGGGAGTTTGAAGCCAAGAAATGGTTGAGAATGCAAAAAATTTATCGCAATTCTGCTGCTCCAAACGCTTAACCAGAATGGCCTAGGGAAAAAATACACATACCGTTGTAATCGGTCGAGTTTCTACTTTCAGATGCAATCGGAATTTTTGTGTTAGGTCAATCCGTTCGCGAGATATTGGAGTTTGAAGCCAAGAAATGGTTGAGAAGGCAAAAAATTTTTCGCAATTCTGCTGCTCCAAACGCTTAACCAGAATGGCCTAGGGAAAAAATACACATACCGTTGTAATCGGGCGAGTCTCTACTTCCAGACGCTACAGGAATTTTTGGGTTAGGTCAATCCGTTCGCGAGATATGGGAGTTTGAATCCAAGAAATGGTTAAGAAGGCAAAAAATTTTTCGCAATTCTGCTGCTCCAAACGCTTAACCAGAAAGGCCTAGGGAAAAAATACACATACCGCTGTAATCGGGCGAGGTTCTACTTTCAGATGCAATTGGAATTTTTGGGTTAGGTCAATCCGTTCGCGAGATATGGGAGTTTGAAGCCAAGAAATGGTTGAGAAGGCAAACAATTTTTCGCAATTCTGCTGCTCCAAACGCTTAACCAGAATGGCCTAGGGAAAAAATTCACATTCCGTTGTAATCGGGCGAGCTTCTACTTTCAGATGCAATAGGAATTTTTGGGTTAGGTCAATCCGTTCGCGAGATATGGGAGTTTGAAGCCAAGAAATGGTTGAGAAGGCAACAAATTTTTCGCAATTCTGCTGCTCCAAACGCTTAAAGAGAATGGCCTAGGGAAAAAATACAGATACCGTTGTAATCGGGCGAGTTTCGACTTTCAGATGCAATAGGAATTTTTGGGTTAGGTCAATCCGTTCGAGAGATATGGGAGTTTGAAGCCAAGAAATGGTTGAGAAGGCAACAAATTTTTCGCAATTCTGCTGCTCCAAACGCTTAACCAGATTGGCCTAGGGAAAAAATACAGATACCGTTGTAATCGGGCGAGTTTCTACTTTCAGATGCAATTGGAATTTTTAGGTTAGGTCAATCCGTTCGCGAGATATGGGAGCTTGAAGCCAAGAAATGGTTGAGAATGCAAAAAATTTTTCGCAATTCTGCTGCTCCAAACGCTTAACCAGAATGGCCTAGGGAAAAAATACACATACCGTTGTAATCGGGCGAGTTTCTACGTTCAGATGCAATAGGAATTTTTGGGTTAGGTCAATCCGTTCGCGAGATATGGGAGTTTGAAGCCAAGAAATGGTTGAGAATGCAAAAAATTTTTCGCAATTCTGCTGCTCCAAACGCTTAACCAGATTGGCCTAGGGAAAAAATACAGATACCGTTGTAATCGGGCGAGTTTCTACGTTCAGATGCAATAGGAATTTTTGGGTTAGGTCAATCCGTTCGCGAGATATGGGAGTTTGAAGCCAAGAAATGGTTGAGAATGCAAAAAATTTTTCGCAATTCTGCTGCTCCAAACGCTTAACCAGATTGGCCTAGGGAAAAAATACAGATACCGTTGTAATCGGGCGAGTTTCTACGTTCAGATGCAATAGGAATTTTTGGGTTAGGTCAATCCGTTCGCGAGATATGGGAGTTTGAAGCCAAGAAATGGTTGAGAATGCAAAAAATTTTTCGCAATTCTGCTGCTCCAAACGCTTAACCAGATTGGCCTAGGGAAAAAATACAGATACCGTTGTAATCGGGCGAGTTTCTACTTTCAGATGCAATTGGAATTTTTAGGTTAGGTCAATCCGTTCGCGAGATATGGGAGTTTGAAGCCAAGAAATGGTTGAGAATGCAAAAAATTTTTCGCAATTCTGCTGCTCCAAACGCTTAACCAGAATGGCCTAGGGAAAAAATACACATACCGTTGTAATCGGGCGAGTCTCTACTTTCAGATGCAACAGGAATTTTTGGGTTAGGTCAATCCGTTCGCGAGATATGGGAGTTTGAAGCTAAGAAATGGTTGAGAAGACAACAAATCTTTCGCACTTCTGCTGCTCCAAACGCTTAACCAGAATGGCCTAGGGAAAAAATACAGATACCGTTGTAATCGGGCGAGTTTCTACTTTCAGATGCAACAGGAATTTTTGGGTTAGGTCAATCCGTTCGCGAGATATGGGAGTTTGAAGCTAAGAAATGGTTGAGAAGACAACAAATCTTTCGCACTTCTGCTGCTCCAAACGCTTAACCAGAATGGCCTAGGGAAAAAGTACACATACCGTTGTAATCGGGCGAGTTTCGACTTTCAGATGCAATAGGAATTTTTGGGTTAGGTCAATCCGTTCGCGAGATATGGGAGTTTGAATCCAAGAAATGGTTAAGAAGGCAAAAAATTTTTCGCAATACTGCTGCTCCAAACGCTTAACCAGAAAGGCCTAGGGAAAAAATACACATACCGCTGTAATCGGGCGAGGTTCTACTTTCAGATGCAATCGGAATTTTTGGGTTAGGTCAATCCGTTCGCGAGATATGGGAGTTTGAAGCCAAGAAATGGTTGAGAAGGCAAAAAATTTTTCGCAATTCTGCTGCTCCAAACGCTTAACCAGAATGGCCTAGGGAAAAAATTCACATTCCGTTGTAATCGGGCGAGCTTCTACTTTCAGATGCAATAGGAATTTTTGGGTTAGGTCAATCCGTTCGCGAGATATGGGAGTTTGAAGCCAAGAAATGGTTGAGAAGGCAACAAATTTTTCGCAATTCTGCTGCTCCAAACGCTTAAAGAGAATGGCCTAGGGAAAAAATACAGATACCGTTGTAATCGGGCGAGTTTCGACTTTCAGATGCAATAGGAATTTTTGGGTTAGGTCATACCGTTCGCGAGATATGGGAGTTTGAAGCCAAGAAATGGTTGAGAAGGCAAAAAATTTTTCGCAATTCTGCTGCTCCAAACGCTTAACCAGATTGGCCTAGGGAAAAAATACACATACCGTTGTAATCGGGCGAGTCTCTACTTCCAGACGCTACAGGAATTTTTGGGTTAGGTCAATCCGTTCGCGAGATATGGGAGTTTGAAGCCAAGAAATGGTTGAGAAGGCAAGAAATTTTTCGCACTTCTGCTGCTCCAAACGCTTAACCAGAATGGCCTAGGGAAAAATACACATACCGTTGTAATCGGGCGAGTTTCGACTTTCAGATGCAATAGGAATTTTTGGGTTAGGTCAATCCGTTCGAGAGATATGGGAGTTTGAAGCCAAGAAATGGTTGAGAAGGCAAAAAATTTTTCGCAATTCTGCTGCTCCAAACGCTTAACCAGATTGGCCTAGGGAAAAAATACAGATACCGTTGTAATCGGGCGAGTTTCTACTTTCAGATGCAATTGGAATTTTTAGGTTAGGTCAATCCGTTCGCGAGATATGGGAGTTTGAAGCCAAGAAATGGTTGAGAATGCAAAAAATTTTTCGCAATTCTGCTGCTCCAAACGCTTAACCAGAATGGCCTAGGGAAAAAATACACATACCGTTGTAATCGGGCGAGTTTCTACGTTCAGATGCAATAGGAATTTTTGGGTTAGGTCAATCCGTTCGCGAGATATGGGAGTTTGAAGCCAAGAAATGGTTGAGAATGCACGAAATTTTTCGCAATTCTGCTGCTCCAAACGCTTAACCAGTATGGCCTAGGGAAAAAATACACATACCGTTGTAATCGGGCGAGTTTCTACTTTCAGATGCAATAGGAATTTTTGGGTTAGGTCAATCCGTTCGCGAGATATGGGAGTTTGAAGCCAAGAAATGGTTGAGAAGGCAAAAAATTTTTCGCAATTCTGCTGCTCCAAACGCTTAACCAGAATGGCCTAGGGAAAAAATACACATACCGTTGTAATCGGGCGAGTCTCTACTTTCAGATGCAACAGGAATTTTTGGGTTAGGTCAATCCGTTCGCGAGATATGGGAGTTTGAAGCTAAGAAATGGTTGAGAAGACAACAAATCTTTCGCACTTCTGCTGCTCCAAACGCTTAACCAGAATGGCCTAGGGAAAAAATACAGATACCGTTGTAATCGGGCGAGTTTCTACTTTCAGATGCAACAGGAATTTTTGGGTTAGGTCAATCCGTTCGCGAGATATGGGAGTTTGAAGCTAAGAAATGGTTGAGAAGACAACAAATCTTTCGCACTTCTGCTGCTCCAAACGCTTAACCAGAATGGCCTAGGGAAAAAGTACACATACCGTTGTAATCGGGCGAGTTTCGACTTTCAGATGCAATAGGAATTTTTGGGTTAGGTCAATCCGTTCGCGAGATATGGGAGTTTGAAGGCAAGAAATGGTTGAGAATGCAAAAAATTTATCGCAATTCTGCTGCTCCAAACGCTTAACCAGAATGGCCTAGGGAAAAAATTCACATACCGTTGTAATCGGGCGAGTTTCTACTTTCAGATGCACTAGGAATTTTTGGGTTAGGTCAATCCGTTCGCGAGATATGGGAGTTTGAAGCCAAGAAATGGTTGAGGAGGCAAGAAATTTTTCGCAATTCTGCTGCTCCAAACGCTTAACCAGAATGGCCTGGGGAAAAAATACACATACCGTTGTAATCGGGCGAGTTTCTACTTTCAGATGCAATAGGAATTTTTGGGTTAGGTCAATCCATTCGCGAGATATGGGAGTTTGAAGCCAAGAAATGGTTGAGAAGGCAAAAAATTTTTCGCAATTCCGCTGCTCCAAACGCTTAACCAGAATGGCCTAGGGAAAAAATTCACATACCGTTGTAATCGGGCGAGTTTCGACTTTCAGATGCAATAGGAATTTTTGGGTTATGTCAATCCGTTCGCGAGATATGAGAGTTTGCAGCCAAGAAATGGTTGAGAAGGCAACAAATTTTTCGCAATTCTGCTGCTCCAAACGCTTAACCAGAATGGTCTATGGAAAAAATACACATACCGTTGTAATCGGTCGAGTTTCTACTTTCAGATGCAATAGGAATTTTTGTGTTAGGTCAATCCGTTCGCGAGATATTGGAGTTTGAAGCCAAGAAATGGTTGAGAAGGCAAAAAATTTTTCGCAATTCTGCTGCTCCAAACGCTTAACCAGAATGGTCTATGGAAAAAATACACATACCGTTGTAATCGGTCGAGTTTGTACTTTCAGATGCAATAGGAATTTTTGGGTTAGGTCAATCCATTCGCGAGATATGGGAGTTTGAAGCCAAGAAATGGTTGAGAAGGCAAAAAATTTTTCGCAATTCCGCTGCTCCAAACGCTTAACCAGAATGGCCTAGGGAAAAAATTCACATACCGTTGTAATCGGGCGAGTTTCTACTTTCAGATGCACTAGGAATTTTTGGGTTAGGTCAATCCGTTCGCGAGATATGGGAGTTTGAAGCCAAGAAGTGGTTGAGAAGGCAAGAAATTTTTCGCAATTCTGCTGCTCCAAACGCTTAACCAGAATGGCCTAGGGAAAAAATACACATACCGTTGTAATCGGGCGAGTTTCTACTTTCAGATGCAATAGGAATTTTTGGGTTAGGTCAATCCATTCGCGAGATATGGGAGTTTGAAGCCAAGAAATGGTTGCGAAGGCAAAAAATTTTTCGCAATTCTGCTGCTCCAAACGCTTAAACAGAATGGCCTAGGGAAAAAATACAGATACCGTTGTAATCGGGCGAGTTTCTACTTTCAGATGCAACAGGAATTTTTGGGTTAGGTCAATCCGTTCGCGAGATATGGGAGTTTGAAGTTAAGAAATGGTTGAGAAGACAACAAATCTTTCGCACTTCTGCTGCTCCAAACGCTTAACCAGAATGGCCTAGGGAAAAAATACAGATACCGTTGTAATCGGGCGAGTTTCTATTTTCAGATGCAACAGGAATTTTTGGGTTAGGTTAATCCGTTCGCGAGATATGGGATTTTGAAGCTAAGAAATGGTTGAGAAGACAACAAATCTTTCGCACTTCTGCTGCTCCAAACGCTTAACCAGAATGGCCTAGGGAAAAAATACACATACCGTTGTAATCGGGCGAGTTTCGACTTTCAGATGCAATAGGAATTTTTGGGTTATGTCAATCCGTTCGCGAGATATGAGAGTTTGCAGCCAAGAAATGGTTGAGAAGGCAACAAATTTTTCGCAATTCTGCTGCTCCAAACGCTTAACCAGAATGGTCTATGGAAAAAATACACATACCGTTGTAATCGGTCGAGTTTCTACTTTCAGATGCAATAGGAATTTTTGTGTTAGGTCAATCCGTTCGCGAGATATTGGAGTTTGAAGCCAAGAAATGGTTGAGAAGGCAAAAAATTTTTCGCAATTCTGCTGCTCCAAACGCTTAACCAGAATGGCCTAGGGAAAAAATACACATACCGTTGTAATCGGGCGAGTCTCTACTTCCAGACGCTACAGGAATTTTTGGGTTAGGTCAATCCGTTCGCGATATATGGGAGTTTGAAGCCAAGAAATGGTTGAGAAGGCAACAAATTTTTCGCAATTCTGCTGCTCCAAGCGCTTAACCAGAATGGCCTACGGAAAAAATACACATACCGTTGTACTCGGGCGAGTTTCTGCTTTCAGATGCAATAGGAATTTTTGGGTTAGGTCATACCGTTCGCGAGATATGGGAGTTTGAAGCCAAGAAATGGTTGAGAAGGCAAAAAATTTTTCGCAATTCTGCTGCTCCAAACGCTTAACCAGAATGGCCTAGGGAAAAAATACACATACCGTTGTAATCGGGCGAGTCTCTACTTCCAGACGCTACAGGAATTTTTGGGTTAGGTCAATCCGTTCGCGAGATATGGGAGTTTGAATCCAAGAAATGGTTGAGAAGGCAAAAAATTTTTCGCAATTCTGCTGCTCCAAACGCTTAACCAGAAAGGCCTAGGGAAAAAATACACATACCGCTGTAATCGGGCGAGGTTGTACTTTCAGATGCAATTGGAATTTTTGGGTTAGGTCAATCCGTTCGCGAGATATGGGAGTTTGAAGCCAAGAAATGGTTGAGAAGGCAAAAAATTTTTCGCAATTCCGCTGCTCCAAACGCTTAACCAGAATGGCCTAGGGAAAAAATTCACATACCGTTGTAATCGGGCGAGTTTCTACTTTCAGATGCACTAGGAATTTTTGGGTTAGGTCAATCCGTTCGCGAGATATGGGAGTTTGAAGCCAAGAAATGGTTGAGGAGGCAAGAAATTTTTCGCAATTCTGCTGCTCCAAACGCTTAACCAGAATGGCCTAGGGAAAAAATACACATACCGTTGTAATCGGGCGAGTTTCTACTTTCAGATGCAATAGGAATTTTTGGGTTAAGTCAATCCATTCGCGAGATATGGGAGTTTGAAGCCAAGAAATGGTTAAGAAGGCAAAAAAATTTTCGCAATTCTGCTGCTCCAAACGCTTAAACAGAATGGCCTAGGGAAAAAATACAGATACCGTTGTAATCGGGCGAGTTTCTACTTTCAGATGCAACAGGAATTTTTGGGTTAGGTCAATCCGTCCGCGAGATATGGGAGTTTGAAGCTAAGAAATGGTTGAGAAGACAACAAATCTTTCGCACTTCTGCTGCTTCAAACGCTTAACCAGAATGGGCTAGGGAAAAAATACAGATACCGTTGTAATCGGGCGAGTTTCTACTTTCAGATGCAATAGGAATTTTTGGGTTAGCTCAATCCGTTCGCGAGATATGGGAGTTTGAAGCTAAGAAATGGTTGAGAAGACAACAAATCTTTCGCATTTCTGCTGCTCCAAACGCTTAACCAGAATGGCCTAGGGAAAAAATACACATACCGTTGTAATCGGGCGAGTTTCGACTTTCAGATGCAATAGGAATTTTTGGGTTATGTCAATCCGTTCGCGAGATATGGGAGTTTGCAGCCAAGAAATGGTTGAGAAGGCAACAAATTTTTCGCAATTCTGCTGCTCCAAACGCTTAACCAGAATGGTCTATGGAAAAAATACACATACTGTTGTAATCGGGCGAGTTTCTACTTTCAGATGCAATAGGAATTTTTGTGTTAGGTCAATCCGTTCGCGAGATATGGGAGTTTGCAGCCAAGAAATGGTTGAGAAGGCAACAAATCTTTCGCACTTCTGCTGCTCCAAACGCTTAACCAGAATGGCCTAGGGAAAAAATACACATACCGTTGTAATTGGGCGAGTTTCGACTTTCAGATGCAATAGGAATTTTTGGGTTAGGTCAATCCGTTGGCGAGATATGGGAGTTTGAAGGCAAGAAATGGTTGAGAAGGCAACAAATTTTTCGCAATTCTGCTGCTCCAAACGCTTAACCAGAATGGCCTAGGGAAAAAATACACATACCGCTGTAATCGGGCGAGGTTCTACTTTCAGGTGCAATAGGAATTTTTGGGTTAGGTCAATCCGTTCGCGAGACATGGGAGTTTGAAGCCAAGAAATTGTTGAGAAGGCAAAAAATTTTTCGCAATTCTGCTGGTCCAAACGCATAACCAGAATGGTCTAGGGAAACAATACACATACCGTTGTAATCGGGCGAGTTTCTATTTTCAGATGCAATAGGAATTTTTGGGTTAGGTCAACCCTTTCGCGAGATATGGGAGTTTGAAGCCAAGAAATGGTTGAGAAGGCAAAAAATTTTTCGCAATTCTGCTGCTCCAAACGCTTAAACAGAATGGCCTAGGGAAAAAATACAGATACCGTTGTAATCGGGCGAGTTTCTACTTTCAGATGCAACAGGAATTTTTGGGTTAGGTCAATCCGTTCGCGAGATATGGGAGTTTGAAGCTAAGAAATGGTTGAGAAGACAACAAATCTTTCGCACTTCTGCTGCTCCAAACGCTTAACCAGAATGGCCTAGGGAAAAAATACACATACCTTTGTAATCGGGCGAGTTTCGACTTTCAGATGCAATAGGAATTTTTGGGTTAGGACAATCCGTTCGCGAGATATGGGAGTTTGAAGCTAAGAAATGGTTGAGAAGACAACAAATCTTTCGCACTTCTGCTGCTCCAAACGCTTAACCAGAATGGCCTAGGGAAAAAATACACATACCGTTGTAATCGGGCGAGTTTCGACTTTCAGATGCAATAGGAATTTTTGGGTTAGGTCAATCCGTTCGCGAGATATGGGAGTTTGAAGCCAAGAAATGGTTGAGAAGGCAAAAAATTTTTCGCATTTCTGCTGATACAAACGCTTAACCAGAATGGTCTAGGGTAACAATACACATACCGTTGTAATCGGGCGAGTTTCTACTTTCAGATGCAATAGGAATTTTTGGGTTAGGTCAACCCGTTCGCGAGATATGGGAGTTTGAAGCCAAGAAATGGTTGAGAAGGCAAAAAATTTTTCGCAATTCTGCTGCTCCAAACGCTTAACCAGAATGGCCTAGGGAAAAAATACACATACCGTTGTAATCGGGCGAGTCTCTACTTCCAGACGCTACAGGAATTTTTGGGTTAGGTCAATCCATTCGCGAGATATGGGAGTTTGAAGCCAAGAAATGGTTGAGAAGGCAAAAAATTTTTCGCAATTCTGCCGCTCCAAACGCTTAACCAGAATGGCCTAGGGAAAAAATACACATACCGTTGTAATCGGGCGAGTTTCTAATTTCAGATGCAACAGGAATTTTTGGGTTAGGTCAATTCGTTCGCGAGATATGGGAGTTTGAAGCTAAGAAATGGTTGAGAAGACAACAAATCTTTCGCACTTCTGCTGCTCCAAACGCTTAACCAGAATGGCCTAGGGAAAAAATACACATACCGTTGTAATCGGGCGAGTTTCGACTTTCAGATGCAATAGGAATTTTTGGGTTAGGTCAATCCGTTCGCGAGATATGGGAGTTTGAAGGCAAGAAATAGTTGAGAAGGCAACAAATTTTTCGCAATTCTGCTGCTCCAAACGCTTAACCAGAATGGCCTAGGGAAAAAATAAACATACCGTTGTAATCGGGCGAGTTTCTACTTTCAGATGCAATAGGAATTTTTGGGTTAGGTCAATCCATTCGCGAGATATGGGAGTTTGAAGCCAAGAAATGGTTGAGAAGGCAAAAAATTTTTCGCAATTCTGCTGCTCCAAACGCCTAAACAGAATGGCCTAGGGAAAAAATACAGATACCGTTGTAATCGGGCGAGTTTCTACTTTCAGATGCAACAGGAATTTTTGGGTTAGGACAATCCGTTCGCGAGATATGGGAGTTTGAAGCTAAGAAATGGTTGAGAAGACAACAAATCTTTCGCACTTCTGCTGCTCCAAACGCTTAACCAGAATGGCCTAGGGAAAAAATACACATACCGTTGTAATCGGGCAAGTTTCGACTTTCAGATGCAATAGGAATTTTTGGGTTAGGTCAATCCGTTCGCGAGATATGGGAGTTTGAAGCCAAGAAATGGTTGAGAAGGCAAAAAATTTTTCGCATTTCTGCTGATCCAAACGCTTAACCAGAATGGTCTAGGGTAACAATACACATACCGTTGTAATCGGGCGAGTTTCTACTTTCAGATGCAATAGGAATTTTTGGGTTAGGTCAACCCGTTCGCGAGATATGGGAGTTTGAATCCAAGAAATGGTTGAGAAGGCAAAAAATTTTTCGCAATTCTGCTGCTCCAAACGCTTAACCAGACTGGCCTAGGGAAAAAATACACATACCGTTGTAATCGGGCGAGTCTCTACTTCCAGACGCTACAGGAATTTTTGGGTTAGGTCAATCCGTTCGCGAGATATGGGAGTTTGAAGCCAAGAAATGGTTGAGAAGACAACAAATCTTTCGCACTTCTGCTGCTCCAAACGCTTAACCAGAATGGCCTAGGGAAAAAATACACATACCGTTGTAATCGGGCAAGTTTCGACTTTCAGATGCAATAGGAATTTTTGGGTTAGGTCAATCCGTTCGCGAGATATGGGAGTTTGAAGCCAAGAAATGGTTGAGAAGGCAAAAAATTT
Source organism: Ptiloglossa arizonensis (assembly GCF_051014685.1). Taxonomy (NCBI): domain Eukaryota; kingdom Metazoa; phylum Arthropoda; class Insecta; order Hymenoptera; family Colletidae; genus Ptiloglossa; species Ptiloglossa arizonensis. The sequence continues at coordinate 68,115 of NW_027478602.1, read as the reverse complement.
TTCGCATTTCTGCTGATCCAAACGCTTAACCAGAATGGTCTAGGGTAACAATACACATACCGTTGTAATCGGGCGAGTTTCTACTTTCAGATGCAATAGGAATTTTTGGGTTAGGTCAACCCGTTCGCGAGATATGGGAGTTTGAATCCAAGAAATGGTTGAGAAGGCAAAAAATTTTTCGCAATTCTGCTGCTCCAAACGCTTAACCAGACTGGCCTAGGGAAAAAATACACATACCGTTGTAATCGGGCGAGTCTCTACTTCCAGACGCTACAGGAATTTTTGGGTTAGGTCAATCCGTTCGCGAGATATGGGAGTTTGAAGCCAAGAAATGGTTGAGAAGGCAAAAAATTTTTCGCAATTCTGCTGCTCCAAACGCTTAACCAGAATGGCCTAGGGAAAAAATACACATACCGTTGTAATCGGGCGAGTTTCTACTTTCAGATGCAATAGGAATTTTTGGGTTAGGTCAATCCGTTCGCGAGATATGGGAGTTTGAAGCCAAGAAATGGTTGAGAAGGCAAGAAATTTTTCGCAATTCTGCTGCTCCAAACGCTTAACCAGAATGGCCTAGGGAAAAAATACACATACCGTTGTAATCGGGCGAGTTTCTACTTTCAGATGCAATAGGAATTTTTGGGTTAGGTCAATCCGTTCGCGAGATATGGGAGTTTGAAGCCAAGAAATGGTTGAGAAGGCAACAAATTTTTCGCAATTCTGCTGCTCCAAACGCTTAACCAGAATGGCCTAGGGAAAAAATGCACATACCTTTGTAATCGGGCGAGTTTCTACTTTCAGATGCAATAGGAATTTTTGGGTTAGGTCAATCCGTTCGCGAGATATGGGAGTTTGAAGCCAAGAAATGGTTGAGAAGGCAAAAAATTTTTCGCAATTCTGCTGCTCCAAACGCTTAAACAAAATGGCCTAGGGAAAAAATACACATACCGTTGTAATCGGGCGAGTTTCTACTTTCAGATGCAATAGGAATTTTTGGGTTAGGTCAATCCGTTCGCGAGATATGGGAGTTTGAAGCCAAGAAATGGTTGAGAAGGCAAGAAATTTTTCGCAATTCTGCTGCTCCAAACGCTTAACCAGAATGGCCTAGGGAAAAAATACACATACCGTTGTAATCGGGCGAGTTTCTACTTTCAGATGCAATAGGAATTTTTGGGTTAGGTCAATCCGTTCGCGAGATATGGGAGTTTGAAGCCAAGAAATGGTTGAGAAGGAAAAAAATTTTTCGCAATTCTACTGCTCCAAACGCTTAAACAGAATGGTCTATGGAAAAAATACAGATACCGTTGTAATCGGGCGAGTTTCTACTTTCAGATGCACTAGGAATTTTTGGGTTAGGTCAATCCGTTCGCGAGATATGGGAGTTTGAAGCCAAGAAATGGTTGAGGAGGCAAGAAATTTTTCGCAATTCTGCTGCTCCAAACGCTTAACCAGAATTGCCTAGGGAAAAAATACACATACCGTTGTAATCGGGCGAGTTTCTACTTTCAGATGCAATAGGAATTTTTGGGTTAGGTCAATCCATTCGCGAGATATGGGAGTTTGAAGCCAAGAAATGGTAGAGAAGGCAAAAAATTTTTCGCAATTCCGCTGCTCCAAACGCTTAACCAGAATGGCCTAGGGAAAAAATTCACATACCGTTGTAATCGGGCGAGTTTCTACTTTCGGATGCAACAGGAATTTTTGGGTTAGGTCAATCCGTTCGCGAGATATGGGAGTTTGAAGTTAAGAAATGGTTGAGAAGACAACAAATCTTTCGCACTTCTGCTGCTCCAAACGCTTAACCAGAATGGCCTAGGGAAAAAATACAGATACCGTTGTAATCGGGCGAGTTTCTACTTTCAGGTGCAACAGGAATTTTTGGGTTAGGTTAATCCGTTCGCGAGATATGGGATTTTGAAGCTAAGAAATGGTTGAGAAGACAACAAATCTTTCGCACTTCTGCTGCTCCAAACGCTTAACCAGAATGGCCTAGGGAAAAAATACAGATACCGTTGTAATCGGGCGAGTTTCTACTTTCAGGTGCAACAGGAATTTTTGGGTTAGGTTAATCCGTTCGCGAGATATGGGAGTTTGAAGTTAAGAAATGGTTGAGAAGACAACAAATCTTTCGCACTTCTGCTGCTCCAAACGCTTAACCAGAATGGCCTAGGGAAAAAATACAGATACCGTTGAAATCGGGCGAGTTTCTACTTTCAGATGCAACAGGAATTTTTGGGTTAGGTTAATCCGTTCGCGAGATATGGGATTTTGAAGCTAAGAAATGGTTGAGAAGACAACAAATCTTTCGCACTTCTGCTGCTCCAAACGCTTAACCAGAATGGCCTAGGGAAAAAATACACATACCGTTGTAATCGGGCGAGTTTCGACTTTCAGATGCAATAGGAATTTTTGGGTTATGTCAATCCGTTCGCGAGATATGAGAGTTTGCAGCCAAGAAATGGTTGAGAAGGCAACAAATTTTTCGCAATTCTGCTGCTCCAAACGCTTAACCAGAATGGTCTATGGAAAAAATACACATACCGTTGTAATCGGGCGAGTTTCTACTTTCAGATGCAACAGGAATTTTTGGGTTAGGTCAATCCGTTCGCGAGATATGGAAGTTTGAAGTTAAGAAATGGTTGAGAAGACAACAAATCTTTCGCACTTCTGCTGCTCCAAACGCTTAACCAGAATGGCCTAGGGAAAAAATACAGATACCGTTGTAATCGGGCGAGTTTCTACTTTCAGGTGCAACAGGAATTTTTGGGTTAGGTTAATCCGTTCGCGAGATATGGGATTTTGAAGCTAAGAAATGGTTGAGAAGACAACAAATCTTTCGCACTTCTGCTGCTCCAAACGCTTAACCAGAATGGCCTAGGGAAAAAATACACATACCGTTGTAATCGGGCGAGTTTCGACTTTCAGATGCAATAGGAATTTTTGGGTTATGTCAATCCGTTCGCGAGATATGAGAGTTTGCAGCCAAGAAATGGTTGAGAAGGCAACAAATTTTTCGCAATTCTGCTGCTCCAAACGCTTAACCAGAATGGTCTATGGAAAAAATACACATACCGTTGTAATCGGGCGAGTTTCTACTTTCAGATGCAATAGGAATTTTTGGGTTAGGTCAATCCATTCGCGAGATATGGGAGTTTGAAGCCAAGAAATGGTTGAGAAGGCAAAAAATTTTTCGCAATTCTGCTGCTCCAAACGCTTAAACAGAATAGCCTAGGGAAAAAATACAGATACCGTTGTAATCGGGCGAGTTTCTACTTTCAGATGCAACAGGAATTTTTGGGTTAGGTCAATCCGTTCGCGAGATATGGGAGTTTGAAGTTAAGAAATGGTTGAGAAGACAACAAATCTTTCGCACTTCTGCTGCTCCAAACGCTTAACCAGAATGGCCTAGGGAAAAAATACACATACCGTTGTAATCGGGCGAGTTTCGACTTTCAGATGCAATAGGAATTTTTGGGTTATGTCAATCCGTTCGCGAGATATGAGAGTTTGCAGCCAAGAAATGGTTGAGAAGGCAACAAATTTTTCGCAATTCTGCTGCTCCAAACGCTTAACCAGAATGGTCTATGGAAAAAATACACATACCGTTGTAATCGGTCGAGTTTCTACTTTCAGATGCAATTGGAATTTTTGGGTTAGGTCAATCCGTTCGCGAGATATGGGAGTTTGAAGCCAAGAAATGGTTGAGAAGGCAAAAAATTTTTCGCAATTCTGCTGCTCCAAACGCTTAACCAGAATGGCCTAGGGGAAAAATTCACATTCCGTTGTAATCGGGCGAGCTTCTACTTTCAGATGCAATAGGAATTTTTGGGTTAGGTCAATCCGTTCGCGAGATATGGGAGTTTGAAGCCAAGAAATGGTTGAGAAGGCAAAAAATTTTTCGCAATTCTGCTGCTCCAAACGCTTAAAGAGAATGGCCTAGGGAAAAAATACAGATACCGTTGTAAACGGGCGAGTTTCGACTTTCAGATGCAATAGGAATTTTTGGGTTAGGTCAATCCGTTCGCGAGATATGGGAGTTTGAAGCCAAGAAATGGTTGAGAAGGCAACAAATTTTTCGCAATTCTGCTGCTCCAAACGCTTAACCAGAATGGCCTACGGAAAAAATACACATACCGTTGTACTCGGGCGAGTTTCTGCTTTCAGATGCAATAGGAATTTTTGGGTTAGGTCATACCGTTCGCGAGATATGGGAGTTTGAAGCCAAGAAATGGTTGAGAAGGCAAAAAATTTTTCGCAATTCCGCTGCTCCAAACGCTTAACCAGAATGGCCTAGGGAAAAAATGCACATACCTTTGTAATCGGGCGAGTTTCTACTTTCAGATGCAATAGGAATTTTTGGGTTAGGTCAATCCGTTCGCGAGATATGGGAGTTTGAAGCCAAGAAATGGTTGAGAAGGCAAAAAATTTTTCGCAATTCTGCTGCTCCAAACGCTTAAACAAAATGGCCTAGGGAAAAAATACACATACCGTTGTAATCGGGCGAGTTTCTACTTTCAGATGCAATAGGAATTTTTGGGTTAGGTCAATCCGTTCGCGAGATATGGGAGTTTGAAGCCAAGAAATGGTTGAGAAGGCAAGAAATTTTTCGCAATTCTGCTGCTCCAAACGCTTAACCAGAATGGCCTAGGGAAAAAATACACATACCGTTGTAATCGGGCGAGTTTCTACTTTCAGATGCAATAGGAATTTTTGGGTTAGGTCAATCCGTTCGCGAGATATGGGAGTTTGAAGCCAAGAAATGGTTGAGAAGGAAAAAAATTTTTCGCAATTCTACTGCTCCAAACGCTTAAACAGAATGGTCTATGGAAAAAATACAGATACCGTTGTAATCGGGCGAGTTTCTACTTTCAGATGCACTAGGAATTTTTGGGTTAGGTCAATCCGTTCGCGAGATATGGGAGTTTGAAGCCAAGAAATGGTTGAGGAGGCAAGAAATTTTTCGCAATTCTGCTGCTCCAAACGCTTAACCAGAATTGCCTAGGGAAAAAATACACATACCGTTGTAATCGGGCGAGTTTCTACTTTCAGATGCAATAGGAATTTTTGGGTTAGGTCAATCCATTCGCGAGATATGGGAGTTTGAAGCCAAGAAATGGTAGAGAAGGCAAAAAATTTTTCGCAATTCCGCTGCTCCAAACGCTTAACCAGAATGGCCTAGGGAAAAAATTCACATACCGTTGTAATCGGGCGAGTTTCTACTTTCGGATGCAACAGGAATTTTTGGGTTAGGTCAATCCGTTCGCGAGATATGGGAGTTTGAAGTTAAGAAATGGTTGAGAAGACAACAAATCTTTCGCACTTCTGCTGCTCCAAACGCTTAACCAGAATGGCCTAGGGAAAAAATACAGATACCGTTGTAATCGGGCGAGTTTCTACTTTCAGGTGCAACAGGAATTTTTGGGTTAGGTTAATCCGTTCGCGAGATATGGGATTTTGAAGCTAAGAAATGGTTGAGAAGACAACAAATCTTTCGCACTTCTGCTGCTCCAAACGCTTAACCAGAATGGCCTAGGGAAAAAATACAGATACCGTTGTAATCGGGCGAGTTTCTACTTTCAGGTGCAACAGGAATTTTTGGGTTAGGTTAATCCGTTCGCGAGATATGGGAGTTTGAAGTTAAGAAATGGTTGAGAAGACAACAAATCTTTCGCACTTCTGCTGCTCCAAACGCTTAACCAGAATGGCCTAGGGAAAAAATACAGATACCGTTGAAATCGGGCGAGTTTCTACTTTCAGATGCAACAGGAATTTTTGGGTTAGGTTAATCCGTTCGCGAGATATGGGATTTTGAAGCTAAGAAATGGTTGAGAAGACAACAAATCTTTCGCACTTCTGCTGCTCCAAACGCTTAACCAGAATGGCCTAGGGAAAAAATACACATACCGTTGTAATCGGGCGAGTTTCGACTTTCAGATGCAATAGGAATTTTTGGGTTATGTCAATCCGTTCGCGAGATATGAGAGTTTGCAGCCAAGAAATGGTTGAGAAGGCAACAAATTTTTCGCAATTCTGCTGCTCCAAACGCTTAACCAGAATGGTCTATGGAAAAAATACACATACCGTTGTAATCGGGCGAGTTTCTACTTTCAGATGCAACAGGAATTTTTGGGTTAGGTCAATCCGTTCGCGAGATATGGAAGTTTGAAGTTAAGAAATGGTTGAGAAGACAACAAATCTTTCGCACTTCTGCTGCTCCAAACGCTTAACCAGAATGGCCTAGGGAAAAAATACAGATACCGTTGTAATCGGGCGAGTTTCTACTTTCAGGTGCAACAGGAATTTTTGGGTTAGGTTAATCCGTTCGCGAGATATGGGATTTTGAAGCTAAGAAATGGTTGAGAAGACAACAAATCTTTCGCACTTCTGCTGCTCCAAACGCTTAACCAGAATGGCCTAGGGAAAAAATACACATACCGTTGTAATCGGGCGAGTTTCGACTTTCAGATGCAATAGGAATTTTTGGGTTATGTCAATCCGTTCGCGAGATATGAGAGTTTGCAGCCAAGAAATGGTTGAGAAGGCAACAAATTTTTCGCAATTCTGCTGCTCCAAACGCTTAACCAGAATGGTCTATGGAAAAAATACACATACCGTTGTAATCGGGCGAGTTTCTACTTTCAGATGCAATAGGAATTTTTGGGTTAGGTCAATCCATTCGCGAGATATGGGAGTTTGAAGCCAAGAAATGGTTGAGAAGGCAAAAAATTTTTCGCAATTCTGCTGCTCCAAACGCTTAAACAGAATAGCCTAGGGAAAAAATACAGATACCGTTGTAATCGGGCGAGTTTCTACTTTCAGATGCAACAGGAATTTTTGGGTTAGGTCAATCCGTTCGCGAGATATGGGAGTTTGAAGTTAAGAAATGGTTGAGAAGACAACAAATCTTTCGCACTTCTGCTGCTCCAAACGCTTAACCAGAATGGCCTAGGGAAAAAATACACATACCGTTGTAATCGGGCGAGTTTCGACTTTCAGATGCAATAGGAATTTTTGGGTTATGTCAATCCGTTCGCGAGATATGAGAGTTTGCAGCCAAGAAATGGTTGAGAAGGCAACAAATTTTTCGCAATTCTGCTGCTCCAAACGCTTAACCAGAATGGTCTATGGAAAAAATACACATACCGTTGTAATCGGTCGAGTTTCTACTTTCAGATGCAATTGGAATTTTTGGGTTAGGTCAATCCGTTCGCGAGATATGGGAGTTTGAAGCCAAGAAATGGTTGAGAAGGCAAAAAATTTTTCGCAATTCTGCTGCTCCAAACGCTTAACCAGAATGGCCTAGGGGAAAAATTCACATTCCGTTGTAATCGGGCGAGCTTCTACTTTCAGATGCAATAGGAATTTTTGGGTTAGGTCAATCCGTTCGCGAGATATGGGAGTTTGAAGCCAAGAAATGGTTGAGAAGGCAAAAAATTTTTCGCAATTCTGCTGCTCCAAACGCTTAAAGAGAATGGCCTAGGGAAAAAATACAGATACCGTTGTAAACGGGCGAGTTTCGACTTTCAGATGCAATAGGAATTTTTGGGTTAGGTCAATCCGTTCGCGAGATATGGGAGTTTGAAGCCAAGAAATGGTTGAGAAGGCAACAAATTTTTCGCAATTCTGCTGCTCCAAACGCTTAACCAGAATGGCCTACGGAAAAAATACACATACCGTTGTACTCGGGCGAGTTTCTGCTTTCAGATGCAATAGGAATTTTTGGGTTAGGTCATACCGTTCGCGAGATATGGGAGTTTGAAGCCAAGAAATGGTTGAGAAGGCAAAAAATTTTTCGCAGTTCTGCTGCTCCAAACGCTTAACCAGAATGGCCTAGGGAAAAAATACACATACCGTTGTAATCGGGCGAGTCTCTACTTCCAGACGCTACAGGAATTTTTGGGTTAGGTCAATCCGTTCGCGAGATATGGGAGTTTGAATCCAAGAAATGGTTGAGAAGGCAAAAAATTTTTCGCAATTCTGCTGCTCCAAACGCTTAACCAGAAAGGCCTAGGGAAAAAATACACATACCGCTGTAATCGGGCGAGGTTGTACTTTCAGATGCAATTGGAATTTTTGGGTTAGGTCAATCCGTTCGCGAGGTATGGGAGTTTGAAGCCAAGAAATGGTTGAGAAGGCAAAAAATTTTTCGCAATTCCGCTGCTCCAAACGCTTAACCAGAATGGCCTAGGGAAAAAATTCACATACCGTTGTAATCGGGCGAGTTTCTACTTTCAGATGCACTAGGAATTTTTGGGTTAGGTCAATCCGTTCGCGAGATATGGGAGTTTGAAGCCAAGAAATGGTTGAGGAGGCAAGAAATTTTTCGCAATTCTGCTGCTCCAAACGCTTAACCAGAATGGCCTAGGGAAAAAATACACATACCGTTGTAATCGGGCGAGTTTCTACTTTCAGATGCAATAGGAATTTTTGGGTTAGGTCAATCCATTCGCGAGATATGGGAGTTTGAAGCCAAGAAATGGTTGAGAAGGCAAAAAAATTTTTCGCAATTCTGCTGCTCCAAACGCTTAAACAGAATGGCCTAGGGAAAAAATACAGATACCGTTGTAATCGGGCGAGTTTCTACTTTCAGATGCAACAGGAATTTTTGGGTTAGGTCAATCCGTCCGCGAGATATGGGAGTTTGAAGCTAAGAAATGGTTGAGAAGACAACAAATCTTTCGCACTTCTGCTGCTCCAAACGCTTAACCAGAATGGGCTAGGGAAAAAATACAGATACCGTTGTAATCGGGCGAGTTTCTACTTTCAGATGCAACAGGAATTTTTGGGTTAGGTCAATCCGTTCGCGAGATATGGGATTTTGAAGCTAAGAAATGGTTGAGAAGACAACAAATCTTTCGCACTTCTGCTGCTCCAAACGCTTAACCAGAATGGCCTAGGGAAAAAATACACATACCGTTGTAATCGGGCGAGTTTCGACTTTCAGATGCAATAGGAATTTTTGGGTTATGTCAATCCGTTCGCGAGATATGGGAGTTTGCAGCCAAGAAATGGTTGAGAAGGCAACAAATTTTTCGCAATTCTGCTGCTCCAAACGCTTAACCAGAATGGTCTATGGAAAAAATACACATACCGTTGTAATCGGGCGAGTTTCTACTTTCAGATGCAATAGGAATTTTTGTGTTAGGTCAATCCGTTCGCGAGATATGGGAGTTTGCAGCCAAGAAATGGTTGAGAAGGCAACAAATCTTTCGCACTTCTGCTGCTCCAAACGCTTAACCAGAATGGCCTAGGGAAAAAATACACATACCGTTGTAATCGGGCGAGTTTCGACTTTCAGATGCAATAGGAATTTTTGGGTTATGTCAATCCGTTCGCGAGATATGGGAGTTTGAAGGCAAGAAATGGTTGAGAAGGCAACAAATTTTTCGCAATTCTGCTGCTCCAAACGCTTAACCAGAATGGCCTAGGGAAAAAATACACGTACCGCTGTAATCGGGCGAGGTTCTACTTTCAGGTGCAATAGGAATTTTTGGGTTAGGTCAATCCGTTCGCGAGATATGGGAGTTTGAAGCCAAGAAATGGTTGAGAAGGCAAAAAATTTTTCGCAATTCTGCTGGTCCAAACGCTTAACCAGAATGGTCTAGGGAAACAATACACATACCTTTGTAATCGGGCGAGATTCTATTTTCAGATGCAATAGGAATTTTTGGGTTAGGTCAACCCGTTCGCGAGATATGGGAGTTTGAAGCCAAGAAATGGTTGAGAAGGCAAAAAATTTTTCGCAATTCTGCTGCTCCAAACGCTTAAACAGAATGGCCTAGGGAAAAAATACAGATACCGTTGTAATCGGGCGAGTTTCTACTTTCAGATGCAACAGGAATTTTTGGGTTAGGTCAATCCGTTCGCGAGATATGGGAGTTTGAAGCCAAGAAATGGTTGAGAAGGCAACAAATTTTTCGCAATTCTGCTGCTCCAAACGCTTAACCAGAATGGCCTACGGAAAAAATACACATACCGTTGTAATCGGGCGAGTCTCTACTTCCAGACGCTACAGGAATTTTTGGGTTAGGTCAATCCGTTCGCGAGATATGGGAGTTTGAATCCAAGAAATGGTTGAGAAGGCAAAAAATTTTTCGCAATTCTGCTGCTCCAAACGCTTAACCAGAAAGGCCTAGGGAAAAAATACACATACCGCTGTAATCGGGCGAGGTTGTACTTTCAGATGCAATTGGAATTTTTGGGTTAGGTCAATCCGTTCGCGAGATATGGGAGTTTGAAGCCAACAAATGGTTGAGAAGGCAACAAATTTTTCGCAATTCTGCTGCTCCAAACGCTTAACCAGAATGGCCTTCGGAAAAAATACACATACCGTTGTACTCGGGCGAGTTTCTGCTTTCAGATGCAATAGGAATTTTTGGGTTAGGTCATACCGTTCGCGAGATATGGGAGTTTGAAGCTAAGAAATGGTTGAGAAGACAACAAATCTTTCGCACTTCTGCTGCTCCAAACGCTTAACCAGAATGGGCTAGGGAAAAAATACAGATACCGTTGTAATCGGGCGAGTTTCTACTTTCAGATGCAACAGGAATTTTTGGGTTAGGTCAATCCGTTCGCGAGATATGGGATTTCGAAGCTAAGAAATGGTTGAGAAGACAACAAATCTTTCGCACTTCTGCTGCTCCAAACGCTTAACCAGAATGGCCTAGGGAAAGAATACACATACCGTTGTAATCGGGCGAGTTTCGACTTTCAGATGCAATAGGAATTTTTGGGTTATGTCAATCCGTTCGCGAGATATGGGAGTTTGCAGCCAAGAAATGGTTGAGAAGGCAACAAATTTTTCGCAATTCTGCTGCTCCAAACGCTTAACCAGAATGGTCTATGGAAAAAATACACATACCGTTGTAATCGGGCGAGTTTCTACTTTCAGATGCAATAGGAATTTTTGTGTTAGGTCAATCCGTTCGCGAGATATGGGAGTTTGCAGCCAAGAAATGGTTGAGAAGGCAACAAATCTTTCGAACTTCTGTTGCTCCAAACGCTTAACCAGAATGGCCTAGGGAAAAAATACACATACCGTTGTAATGGGGCGAGTTTCGACTTTCAGATGCAATAGGAATTTTTGGGTTATGTCAATCCGTTCGCGAGATATGGGAGTTTGAAGGCAAGAAATGGTTGAGAAGGCAACAAATTTTTCGCAATTCTGCTGCTCCAAACGCTTAACCAGAATGGCCTAGGGAAAAAATACACGTACCGCTGTAATCGGGCAAGGTTCTACTTTCAGGTGCAATAGGAATTTTTGGGTTAGGTCAATCCGTTCGCGAGATATGGGAGTTTGAAGCCAAGAAATGGTTGAGAAGGCAAAAAATTTTTCGCAATTCTGCTGGTCCAAACGCTTAACCAGAATGGTCTAGGGAAACAATACACATACCTTTGTAATCGGGCGAGTTTCTATTTTCAGATGCAATAGGAATTTTTGGGTTAGGTCAACCCGTTCGCGAGATATGGGAGTTTGATGCCAAGAAATGGTTGAGAAGGCAAAAAATTTTTCGCAATTCTGCTGCTCCAAACGCTTAAACAGAATGGCCTAGGGAAAAAATACAGATACCGTTGTAATCGGGCGAGTTTCTACTTTCAGATGCAACAGGAATTTTTGGGTTAGGTCAATCCGTTCGCGAGATATGGGAGTTTGAAGCTAAGAAATGGTTGAGAAGACAACAAATCTTTCGCACTTCTGCTGCTCCAAACGCTTAACCAGAATGGCCTAGGGAAAAAATAGACATACCGTTGTAATCGGGCGAGTTTCGACTTTCAGATGCAATAGGAATTTTTGGGTTAGGTCAATCCGTTCGCGAGATATGGGAGTTTGAAGGCAAGAAATGGTTGAGAAGGCAACAAATTTTTCGCAATTCTGCTGCTCCAAACGCTTAACCAGAATGGCCTAGGGAAAAAATACACATACCGTTGTAATCGGGCGAGTTTCTACTTTCAGATGCAATAGGAATTTTTGGGTTAGGTCAATCCATTCGCGAGATATGGGAGTTTGAAGCCAAGAAATGCTTGAGAAGGCAAAAAATTTTTCGCAATTCTGCTGCTCCAAACGCTTAAACAGAATGGCCTAGGGAAAAAATACAGATACCGTTGTAATCGGGCGAGTTTCTACTTTCAGATGCAACAGGAATTTTTGGGTTAGGACAATCCGTTCGCGAGATATGGGAGTTTGAAGCTAAGAAATGGTTGAGAAGACAACAAATCTTTCGCACTTCTGCTGCACCAAACGCTTAACCAGAATGGCCTAGGGAAAAAATACACATACCGTTGTAATCGGGCGAGTTTCGACATTCAGATGCAATAGGAATTTTTGGGTTAGGTCAATCCGTTCGCGAGATATGGGAGTTTGAAGCCAAGAAATGGTTGAGAAGGCAAAAAATTTTTCGCATTTCTGCTGATCCAAACGCTTAACCAGAATGGTCTAGGGTAACAATACACATACCGTTGTAATCGGGCGAGTTTCTACTTTCAGATGCAATAGGAGTTTTTGGGTTAGGTCAACCCGTTCGCGAGATATGGGAGTTTGAAGCCAAGAAATGGTTGAGAAGGCAAAAAATTTTTCGCAATTCTGCTGCTCCAAACGCTTAACCAGAATGGCCTAGGGAAAAAATAAACATACCGTTGTAATCGGGCGAGTCTCACTTCCAGACGCTACAGGAATTTTTGGGTTAGGTCAATCCGTTCGCGAGATATGGGAGTTTGAAGCCAAGAAATGGTTGAGAAGGCAAAAAATTTTTCGCAATTCTGCTGCTCCAAACGCTTAACCAGAATGGCCTAGGGAAAAAATACACATACCGCTGTAATCGGGCGAGGTTCTACTTTCAGATGCAATAGGAATTTTTGGGTTAGGTCAATCCGTTCGCGAGATATGGGAGTTTGAAGCCAAGAAATGGTTGAGAAGGTAAATAATTTTTCGCATTTCTGCTGATCCAAACGCTTAACCAGAATGGTCTAGGGAAACAATACACATACCGTTGTAATCGGGCGAGTTTCTACTTTCAGATGCAATAGGAATTTTTGGGTTAGGTCAACCCGTTCGCGAGATATGGGAGTTTGAAGCCAAGAAATGGTTGAGAAGGCAAAAAATTTTTCGCATTTCTGCTGATCCAAACGCTTAACCAGAATGGTCTAGGGAAACAATACACATACCGTTGTAATCGGGCGAGTTTCTACTTTCAGATGCAATAGGAATTTTTGGGTTAGGTCAACCCGTTCGCGAGATATGGGAGTTTGAAGCCAAGAAATGGTTGAGAAGGCAAAAAATTTGTCGCAATTCTGCTGCTCCAAACGCTTAAACAGAATGGCCTAGGGAAAAAATACAGATACCGTTGTAATCGGGCGAGTTTCTACTTTCAGATGCAACAGGAATTTTTGGGTTAGGTCAATCCGTTCGCGAGATATAGGTGTTTGAAGCTAAGAAATGGTTGAGAAGACAACAAATCTTTCGCACTTCTGCTGCTCCAAACGCTTAACCAGAATGGCCTAGGGAAAAAATACACATACCGTTGTAATCGGGCGAGTTTCGACTTTCAGATGCAATAGGAATTTTTGGGTTAGGTCAATCCGTTCGCGAGATATGGGAGTTTGAAGGCAAGAAATGGTTGAGAAGGCAACAAATTTTTCGCACTTCTGCTGCTCCAAACGCTTAACCAGAATGGCCTAGGGAAAAAATACACATACCGTTGTAATCGGGCGAGTTTCGACTTTCAGATGCAATAGGAATTTTTGGGTTAGGTCAATCCGTTCGCGAGATATGGGAGTTTGAAGGCAAGAAATGGTTGAGAAGGCAACAAATTTTTCGCAATTCTGCTGCTCCAAACGCTTAACCAGAATGGCCTAGAGAAAAAATAAACATACCGTTGTAATCGGGCGAGTTTCTACTTTCAGATGCAATACGAATTTTTGGGTTAGGTCAACCCGTTCGCGAGATATGGGAGTTTGAAGCCAAGAAATGGTTGAGAAGGCAAAAAATTTTTCGCAATTCTGCTTTTCCAAACGCTTAACCAGAATGGCCTAGGGAAAAAATAAACATACCGTTGTAATCGGGCGAGTCTCTACTTCCAGACGCTACAGGAATTTTTGGGTTAGGTCAATCCGTTCGCGAGATATGGGAGTTTGAAGCCAAGAAATGGTTGAGAAGGCAAAAAATTTTTCGCAATTCTGCTGCTCCAAACGCTTAACCAGAATGGCCTAGGGAAAAAATACACATACCGCTGTAATCGGGCGAGGTTCTACTTTCAGATGCAATAGGAATTTTTGGGTTAGGTCAATCCGTTCGCGAGATGTGGGAGTTTGAAGCCAAGAAATGGTTGAGAAGGCAAAAAATTTTTCGCAATTCTGCTGCTCCAAACGCTTAACCAGAATGGCCTAGAGAAAAAATAAACATACCGTTGTAATCGGGCGAGTTTCTACTTTCAGATGCAATAGAAATTTTTGGGTTAGGTCAATCCGTTCGCGAGATATGGGAGTTTGAAGCCAAGAAATGGTTGAGAAAGCAAAAAATTTTTCGCAATTCTGCTGCTCCAAACGCTTAACCAGAATGGCCTAGGGAAAAAATAAACATACCGTTGTAATCGGGCGAGTCTCTACTTCCAGACGCTACAGGAATTTTTGGGTTAGGTCAATCCGTTCGCGAGATATGGGAGTTTGAAGCTAAGAAATGGTTGAGAAGACAACAAATCTTTCGCACTTCTGCCGCTCCAAACGCTTAACCAGAATGGCCTAGGGAAAAAATACACATACCGTTGTAATCGGGCGAGTTTCTACTTTCAGATGCAATAGAAATTTTTGGGTTAGGTCAATCCGTTCGCGAGATATGGGAGTTTGAAGGCAAGAAATGGTTGAGAAGGCAACAAATTTTTCGCACTTCTGCTGCTCCAAACGCTTAACCAGAATGGCCTAGGGAAAAAATACACATACCGTTGTAATCGGGCGAGTTTCGGCTTTCAGATGCAATAGGAATTTTTGGGTTAGGTCAATCCGTTCGCGAGATATGGGAGTTTGAAGGCAAGAAATGGTTGAGAAGGCAACAAATTTTTCGCAATTCTGCTGCTCCAAACGCTTAACCCGAATGGCCTAGGGAAAAAATACACATACCGTTGTAATCGGGCGAGTTTCTACTTTCAGATGCAATAGGAATTTTTGGGTTAGGTCAATCCGTTCGCGAGATATGGGAGTTTGAAGCCAAGAAATGGTTGAGAAGGCAAAAAATTTTTCGCAATTCTGCTGCTCCAAACGCTTAAACAGAATGGCCTAGGGAAAAAATACAGATACCGTTGTAATCGGGCGAGTTTCTACTTTCAGATGCAACAGGAATTTTTGGGTTAGGTCAATCCGTTCGCGAGATATGGGAGTTTGAAGCTAAGAAATGGTTGAGAAGACAACAAATCTTTCGCACTTCTGCTGCTCCAAACGCTTAACCGGAATGGCCTAGGGAAAAAATACACATACCGTTGTAATCGGGCGAGTTTCTACATTCAGATGCAATAGGAATTTTCGGGTTAGGTCATTCCGTTCGCGAGATATAGGAGTTTGAAGCCAAGAAATGGTTGAGAAGGCAAAAAATTTTTCGCAATTCTGCTGCACCAAACGCTTAAACAGAATGGCCTAGGGAAAAAATAGACATACCGCTGTAATCGGGCGAAGTTCTACTTTCAGATGCAATAGGAATTTTTGGGTTAGGTCAATCCGTTCGCGAGATATGGGTGTTTGAAGCCAAGAAATGGTTGAGAAGGCAAAAAATTTTTCGCAATTCTGCTGCTCCAAACGCTTAACCAGCATGGCCTACGGAAAAAATACACATACCGTTGTAATCGGGCGAGTTTCTACTTTCAGATGCAATAGGAATTTTTGGATAAGGTCAATCCGTTCGCGAGATATGGAAGTTTGAAGCCAAGAAATGGTTGAGAAGGCAAAAAATTTTTCGCAATTCTGCTGCTCCAAACGCTTAACCAGAATGGTCTAGGGAAACAATAAACATACCGTTGTAGTCGGGCGAGTTTCTACTATCAGATGCAATAGGAATTTTTGGGTTAGGTCAATCCGTTCGCGAGATATGGGAGTTTGAAGCCAAGAAATGGTTGAGAAGGCAAAAAATTTTTCGCAATTCTGCTGCTCCAAACGCTTAACCAGAATGGCCTAGGGAAAAAATACACATACCGTTGTAATCGGGCGAGTCTCTACTTCCAGGCGCTACAGGAATTTTTGGGTTAGGTCAATCCGTTCGCGAGATATGGGAGTTTGAAGCCAAGAAATGGTTGAGAAGGCAAAAAATTTTTCGCAATTCTGCTGCTCCAAACGCTTAACCAGAATGGCCTAGGGAAAAAATACACATACCGTTGTAATCGGGCGAGTCTCTACTTCCAGACGCTACAGGAATTTTTGGGTTAGGTCAATCCGTTCGCGAGATATGGGAGTTTGAATCCAAGAAATGGTTGAGAAGGCAAAAAATTTTTCGCAATTCTGCTGCTCCAAACGCTTAACCAGAAAGGCCTAGGGAAAAAATACACATACCGCTGTAATCGGGCGAGGTTCTACTTTCAGATGCAATTGGAATTTTTGGGTTAGGTCAATCCGTTCGCGAGATATGGGAGTTTGAAGCCAAGAAATGGTTGAGAAGGCAAAAAATTTTTCGCAATTCTGCTGTTCCAAACGCTTAACCAGAATGGCCTAGGGGAAAAATTCACATTCCGTTGTAATCGGGCGAGCTTCTACTTTCAGATGCAATAGGAATTTTTGGGTTAGGTCAATCCGTTCGCGAGATATGGGAGTTTGAAGCCAAGAAATGGTTGAGAAGGCAAAAAATTTTTCGCAATTCTGCTGCTCCAAACCCTTAAAGAGAATGGCCTAGGGAAAAAATACAGATACCGTTGTAAACGGGCGAGTTTCGACTTTCAGATGCAATAGGAATTTTTGGGTTAGGTCAATCCGTTCGCGAGATATGGGAGTTTGAAGCCAAGAAATGGTTGAGAAGGCAACAAATTTTTCGCAATTCTGCTGCTCCAAACGCTTAACCAGAATGGCCTACGGAAAAAATACACATACCGTTGTACTCGGGCGAGTTTCTGCTTTCAGATGCAATAGGAATTTTTGGGTTAGGTCATACCGTTCGCGAGATATGGGAGTTTGAAGCCAAGAAATGGTTGAGAAGGCAAAAAATTTTTCGCAGTTCTGCTGCTCCAAACGCTTAACCAGAATGGCCTAGGGAAAAAATACACATACCGTTGTAATCGGGCGAGTCTCTACTTCCAGACGCTACAGGAATTTTTGGGATAGGTCAATCCGTTCGCGAGATATGGGAGTTTGAATCCAAGAAATGGTTGAGAAGGCAAAAAATTTTTCGCAATTCTGCTGCTCCAAACGCTTAACCAGAAAGGCCTAGGGAAAAAATACACATACCGCTGTAATCGGGCGAGGTTGTACTTTCAGATGCAATTGGAATTTTTGGGTTAGGTCAATCCGTTCGCGAGATATAGGTGTTTGAAGCTAAGAAATGGTTGAGAAGACAACAAATCTTTCGCACTTCTGCTGCTCCAAACGCTTAACCAGAATGGCCTAGGGAAAAAATACACATACCGTTGTAATCGGGCGAGTTTCGACTTTCAGATGCAATAGGAATTTTTGGGTTAGGTCAATCCGTTCGCGAGATATGGGAGTTTGAAGGCAAGAAATGGTTGAGAAGGCAACAAATTTTTCGCACTTCTGCTGCTCCAAACGCTTAACCAGAATGGCCTAGGGAAAAAATACACATACCGTTGTAATCGGGCGAGTTTCGACTTTCAGATGCAATAGGAATTTTTGGGTTAGGTCAATCCGTTCGCGAGATATGGGAGTTTGAAGGCAAGAAATGGTTGAGAAGGCAACAAATTTTTCGCAATTCTGCTGCTCCAAACGCTTAACCAGAATGGCCTAGAGAAAAAATAAACATACCGTTGTAATCGGGCGAGTTTCTACTTTCAGATGCAATACGAATTTTTGGGTTAGGTCAACCCGTTCGCGAGATATGGGAGTTTGAAGCCAAGAAATGGTTGAGAAGGCAAAAAATTTTTCGCAATTCTGCTGCTCCAAACGCTTAACCAGAATGGCCTAGGGAAAAAATACACATACCGCTGTAATCGGGCGAGGTTCTACTTTCAGATGCAATAGGAATTTTTGGGTTAGGTCAATCCGTTCGCGAGATGTGGGAGTTTGAAGCCAAGAAATGGTTGAGAAGGCAAAAAATTTTTCGCAATTCTGCTGCTCCAAACGCTTAACCAGAATGGCCTAGAGAAAAAATAAACATACCGTTGTAATCGGGCGAGTTTCTACTTTCAGATGCAATAGAAATTTTTGGGTTAGGTCAATCCGTTCGCGAGATATGGGAGTTTGAAGCCAAGAAATGGTTGAGAAGGCAAAAAATTTTTCGCAATTCTGCTGCTCCAAACGCTTAACCAGAATGGCCTAGGGAAAAAATAAACATACCGTTGTAATCGGGCGAGTCTCTACTTCCAGACGCTACAGGAATTTTTGGGTTAGGTCAATCCGTTCGCGAGATATGGGAGTTTGAATCCAAGAAATGGTTGAGAAGGCAAAAAATTTTTCGCAATTCTGCTGCTCCAAACGCTTAACCAGAAAGGCCTAGGGAAAAAATACACATACCGCTGTAATCGGGCGAGGTTCTACTTTCAGATGCAATTGGAATTTTTGGGTTAGGTCAATCCGTTCGCGAGATATGGGAGTTTGAAGCCAAGAAATGGTTGAGAAGGCAAAAAATTTTTCGCAATTCTGCTGTTCCAAACGCTTAACCAGAATGGCCTAGGGGAAAAATTCACATTCCGTTGTAATCGGGCGAGCTTCTACTTTCAGATGCAATAGGAATTTTTGGGTTAGGTCAATCCGTTCGCGAGATATGGGAGTTTGAAGCCAAGAAATGGTTGAGAAGGCAAAAAATTTTTCGCAATTCTGCTGCTCCAAACCCTTAAAGAGAATGGCCTAGGGAAAAAATACAGATACCGTTGTAAACGGGCGAGTTTCGACTTTCAGATGCAATAGGAATTTTTGGGTTAGGTCAATCCGTTCGCGAGATATGGGAGTTTGAAGCCAAGAAATGGTTGAGAAGGCAACAAATTTTTCGCAATTCTGCTGCTCCAAACGCTTAACCAGAATGGCCTACGGAAAAAATACACATACCGTTGTACTCGGGCGAGTTTCTGCTTTCAGATGCAATAGGAATTTTTGGGTTAGGTCATACCGTTCGCGAGATATGGGAGTTTGAAGCCAAGAAATGGTTGAGAAGGCAAAAAATTTTTCGCAGTTCTGCTGCTCCAAACGCTTAACCAGAATGGCCTAGGGAAAAAATACACATACCGTTGTAATCGGGCGAGTCTCTACTTCCAGACGCTACAGGAATTTTTGGGATAGGTCAATCCGTTCGCGAGATATGGGAGTTTGAATCCAAGAAATGGTTGAGAAGGCAAAAAATTTTTCGCAATTCTGCTGCTCCAAACGCTTAACCAGAAAGGCCTAGGGAAAAAATACACATACCGCTGTAATCGGGCGAGGTTGTACTTTCAGATGCAATTGGAATTTTTGGGTTAGGTCAATCCGTTCGCGAGATATAGGTGTTTGAAGCTAAGAAATGGTTGAGAAGACAACAAATCTTTCGCACTTCTGCTGCTCCAAACGCTTAACCAGAATGGCCTAGGGAAAAAATACACATACCGTTGTAATCGGGCGAGTTTCGACTTTCAGATGCAATAGGAATTTTTGGGTTAGGTCAATCCGTTCGCGAGATATGGGAGTTTGAAGGCAAGAAATGGTTGAGAAGGCAACAAATTTTTCGCACTTCTGCTGCTCCAAACGCTTAACCAGAATGGCCTAGGGAAAAAATACACATACCGTTGTAATCGGGCGAGTTTCGACTTTCAGATGCAATAGGAATTTTTGGGTTAGGTCAATCCGTTCGCGAGATATGGGAGTTTGAAGGCAAGAAATGGTTGAGAAGGCAACAAATTTTTCGCAATTCTGCTGCTCCAAACGCTTAACCAGAATGGCCTAGAGAAAAAATAAACATACCGTTGTAATCGGGCGAGTTTCTACTTTCAGATGCAATACGAATTTTTGGGTTAGGTCAACCCGTTCGCGAGATATGGGAGTTTGAAGCCAAGAAATGGTTGAGAAGGCAAAAAATTTTTCGCAATTCTGCTGCTCCAAACGCTTAACCAGAATGGCCTAGGGAAAAAATACACATACCGCTGTAATCGGGCGAGGTTCTACTTTCAGATGCAATAGGAATTTTTGGGTTAGGTCAATCCGTTCGCGAGATGTGGGAGTTTGAAGCCAAGAAATGGTTGAGAAGGCAAAAAATTTTTCGCAATTCTGCTGCTCCAAACGCTTAACCAGAATGGCCTAGAGAAAAAATAAACATACCGTTGTAATCGGGCGAGTTTCTACTTTCAGATGCAATAGAAATTTTTGGGTTAGGTCAATCCGTTCGCGAGATATGGGAGTTTGAAGCCAAGAAATGGTTGAGAAGGCAAAAAATTTTTCGCAATTCTGCTGCTCCAAACGCTTAACCAGAATGGCCTAGGGAAAAAATAAACATACCGTTGTAATCGGGCGAGTCTCTACTTCCAGACGCTACAGGAATTTTTGGGTTAGGTCAATCCGTTCGCGAGATATGGGAGTTTGAAGCTAAGAAATGGTTGAGAAGACAACAAATCTTTCGCACTTCTGCCGCTCCAAACGCTTAACCAGAATGGCCTAGGGAAAAAATACACATACCGTTGTAATCGGGCGAGTTTCGACTTTCAGATGCAATAGGAATTTTTGGCTTAGGTCAATCCGTTCGCGAGATATGGGAGTTTGAAGGCAAGAAATGGTTGAGAAGGCAACAAATTTTTCGCACTTCTGCTGCTCCAAACGCTTAACCAGAATGGCCTAGGGAAAAAATACACATACCGTTGTAATCGGGCGAGTTTCGGCTTTCAGATGCAATAGGAATTTTTGGGTTAGGTCAATCCGTTCGCGAGATATGGGAGTTTGAAGGCAAGAAATGGTTGAGAAGGCAACAAATTTTTCGCAATTCTGCTGCTCCAAACGCTTAACCAGAATGGCCTAGGGAAAAAATACACATACCGTTGTAATCGGGCGAGTTTCTACTTTCAGATGCAATAGGAATTTTTGGATAAGGTCTATCCGTTCGCGAGATATGGAAGTTTGAAGCCAAGAAATGGTTGAGAAGGCAAAAAATTTTTCGCAATTCTGCTGCTCCAAACGCTTAACCAGAATGGTCTAGGGAAACAATAAACATACCGTTGTAGTCGGGCGAGTTTCTACTATCAGATGCAATAGGAATTTTTGGGTTAGGTCAATCCGTTCGCGAGATATGGGAGTTTGAAGCCAAGAAATGGTTGAGAAGGCAAAAAATTTTTCGCAATTCTGCTGCTCCAAACGCTTAACCAGAATGGCCTAGGGAAAAAATACACATACCGTTGTAATCGGGCGAGTCTCTACTTCCAGACGCTACAGGAATTTTTGGGTTAGGTCAATCCGTTCGCGAGATATGGGAGTTTGAAGCCAAGAAATGGTTGAGAAGGCAACAAATTTTTCGCAATTCTGCTGCTCCAAACGCTTAACCAGAATGGCCTAGGGAAAAAATACACATACCGTTGTAATCGGGCGAGTCTCTACTTCCAGACGCTACAGGAATTTTTGGGTTAGGTCAATCCGTTCGCGAGATATGGGAGTTTGAATCCAAGAAATGGTTGAGAAGGCAAAAAATTTTTCGCAATTCTGCTGCTCCAAACGCTTAACCAGAAAGGCCTAGGGAAAAAATACACATACCGCTGTAATCGGGCGAGGTTCTACTTTCAGATGCAATTGGAATTTTTGGGTTAGGTCAATCCGTTCGCGAGATATGGGAGTTTGAAGCCAAGAAATGGTTGAGAAGGCAAAAAATTTTTCGCAATTCTGCTGTTCCAAACGCTTAACCAGAATGGCCTAGGGGAAAAATTCACATTCCGTTGTAATCGGGCGAGCTTCTACTTTCAGATGCAATAGGAATTTTTGGGTTAGGTCAATCCGTTCGCGAGATATGGGAGTTTGAAGCCAAGAAATGGTTGAGAAGGCAAAAAATTTTTCGCAATTCTGCTGCTCCAAACCCTTAAAGAGAATGGCCTAGGGAAAAAATACAGATACCGTTGTAAACGGGCGAGTTTCGACTTTCAGATGCAATAGGAATTTTTGGGTTAGGTCAATCCGTTCGCGAGATATGGGAGTTTGAAGCCAAGAAATGGTTGAGAAGGCAACAAATTTTTCGCAATTCTGCTGCTCCAAACGCTTAACCAGAATGGCCTACGGAAAAAATACACATACCGTTGTACTCGGGCGAGTTTCTGCTTTCAGATGCAATAGGAATTTTTGGGTTAGGTCATACCGTTCGCGAGATATGGGAGTTTGAAGCCAAGAAATGGTTGAGAAGGCAAAAAATTTTTCGCAGTTCTGCTGCTCCAAACGCTTAACCAGAATGGCCTAGGGAAAAAATACACATACCGTTGTAATCGGGCGAGTCTCTACTTCCAGACGCTACAGGAATTTTTGGGATAGGTCAATCCGTTCGCGAGATATGGGAGTTTGAATCCAAGAAATGGTTGAGAAGGCAAAAAATTTTTCGCAATTCTGCTGCTCCAAACGCTTAACCAGAAAGGCCTAGGGAAAAAATACACATACCGCTGTAATCGGGCGAGGTTGTACTTTCAGATGCAATTGGAATTTTTGGGTTAGGTCAATCCGTTCGCGAGATATAGGTGTTTGAAGCTAAGAAATGGTTGAGAAGACAACAAATCTTTCGCACTTCTGCTGCTCCAAACGCTTAACCAGAATGGCCTAGGGAAAAAATACACATACCGTTGTAATCGGGCGAGTTTCGACTTTCAGATGCAATAGGAATTTTTGGGTTAGGTCAATCCGTTCGCGAGATATGGGAGTTTGAAGGCAAGAAATGGTTGAGAAGGCAACAAATTTTTCGCACTTCTGCTGCTCCAAACGCTTAACCAGAATGGCCTAGGGAAAAAATACACATACCGTTGTAATCGGGCGAGTTTCGACTTTCAGATGCAATAGGAATTTTTGGGTTAGGTCAATCCGTTCGCGAGATATGGGAGTTTGAAGGCAAGAAATGGTTGAGAAGGCAACAAATTTTTCGCAATTCTGCTGCTCCAAACGCTTAACCAGAATGGCCTAGAGAAAAAATAAACATACCGTTGTAATCGGGCGAGTTTCTACTTTCAGATGCAATACGAATTTTTGGGTTAGGTCAACCCGTTCGCGAGATATGGGAGTTTGAAGCCAAGAAATGGTTGAGAAGGCAAAAAATTTTTCGCAATTCTGCTGCTCCAAACGCTTAACCAGAATGGCCTAGGGAAAAAATACACATACCGCTGTAATCGGGCGAGGTTCTACTTTCAGATGCAATAGGAATTTTTGGGTTAGGTCAATCCGTTCGCGAGATGTGGGAGTTTGAAGCCAAGAAATGGTTGAGAAGGCAAAAAATTTTTCGCAATTCTGCTGCTCCAAACGCTTAACCAGAATGGCCTAGAGAAAAAATAAACATACCGTTGTAATCGGGCGAGTTTCTACTTTCAGATGCAATAGAAATTTTTGGGTTAGGTCAATCCGTTCGCGAGATATGGGAGTTTGAAGCCAAGAAATGGTTGAGAAGGCAAAAAATTTTTCGCAATTCTGCTGCTCCAAACGCTTAACCAGAATGGCCTAGGGAAAAAATAAACATACCGTTGTAATCGGGCGAGTCTCTACTTCCAGACGCTACAGGAATTTTTGGGTTAGGTCAATCCGTTCGCGAGATATGGGAGTTTGAAGCTAAGAAATGGTTGAGAAGACAACAAATCTTTCGCACTTCTGCCGCTCCAAACGCTTAACCAGAATGGCCTAGGGAAAAAATACACATACCGTTGTAATCGGGCGAGTTTCGACTTTCAGATGCAATAGGAATTTTTGGCTTAGGTCAATCCGTTCGCGAGATATGGGAGTTTGAAGGCAAGAAATGGTTGAGAAGGCAACAAATTTTTCGCACTTCTGCTGCTCCAAACGCTTAACCAGAATGGCCTAGGGAAAAAATACACATACCGTTGTAATCGGGCGAGTTTCGGCTTTCAGATGCAATAGGAATTTTTGGGTTAGGTCAATCCGTTCGCGAGATATGGGAGTTTGAAGGCAAGAAATGGTTGAGAAGGCAACAAATTTTTCGCAATTCTGCTGCTCCAAACGCTTAACCAGAATGGCCTAGGGAAAAAATACACATACCGTTGTAATCGGGCGAGTTTCTACTTTCAGATGCAATAGGAATTTTTGGGTTAGGTCAATCCGTTCGCGAGATATGGGAGTTTGAAGCCAAGAAATGGTTGAGAAGGCAAAAAATTTTTCGCAATTCTGCTGCTCCAAACGCTTAAACAGAATGGCCTAGGGAAAAAATACAGATACCGTTGTAATCGGGCGAGTTTCTACTTTCAGATGCAACAGGAATTTTTGGGTTAGGTCAATCCGTTCGCGAGATATGGGAGTTTGAAGCTAAGAAATGGTTGAGAAGACAACAAATCTTTCGCACTTCTGCTGCTCCAAACGCTTAACCGGAATGGCCTAGGGAAAAAATACACATACCGTTGTAATCGGGCGAGTTTCTACATTCAGATGCAATAGGAATTTTCGGGTTAGGTCATTCCGTTCGCGAGATATAGGAGTTTGAAGCCAAGAAATGGTTGAGAAGGCAAAAAATTTTTCGCAATTCTGCTGCACCAAACGCTTAAACAGAATGGCCTAGGGAAAAAATAGACATACCGCTGTAATCGGGCGAAGTTCTACTTTCAGATGCAATAGGAATTTTTGGGTTAGGTCAATCCGTTCGCGAGATATGGGTGTTTGAAGCCAAGAAATGGTTGAGAAGGCAAAAAATTTTTCGCAATTCTGCTGCTCCAAACGCTTAACCAGCATGGCCTAGGGAAAAAATACAGATACCGTTGTAATCGGGCGAGTTTCTACTTTCAGATGCAATAGGAATTTTTGGATAAGGTCAATCCGTTCGCGAGATATGGAAGTTTGAAGCCAAGAAATGGTTGAGAAGGCAAAAAATTTTTCGCAATTCTGCTGCTCCAAACGCTTAACCAGAATGGCCTAGAGAAAAAATAAACATACCGTTGTAATCGGGCGAGTTTCTACTTTCAGATGCAATAGAAATTTTTGGGTTAGGTCAATCCGTTCGCGAGATATGGGAGTTTGAAGCCAAGAAATGGTTGAGAAGGCAAAAAATTTTTCGCAATTCTGCTGCTCCAAACGCTTAACCAGAATGGCCTAGGGAAAAAATAAACATACCGTTGTAATCGGGCGAGTCTCTACTTCCAGACGCTACAGGAATTTTTGGGTTAGGTCAATCCGTTCGCGAGATATGGGAGTTTGAAGCTAAGAAATGGTTGAGAAGACAACAAATCTTTCGCACTTCTGCCGCTCCAAACGCTTAACCAGAATGGCCTAGGGAAAAAATACACATACCGTTGTAATCGGGCGAGTTTCGACTTTCAGATGCAATAGGAATTTTTGGCTTAGGTCAATCCGTTCGCGAGATATGGGAGTTTGAAGGCAAGAAATGGTTGAGAAGGCAACAAATTTTTCGCACTTCTGCTGCTCCAAACGCTTAACCAGAATGGCCTAGGGAAAAAATACACATACCGTTGTAATCGGGCGAGTTTCGGCTTTCAGATGCAATAGGAATTTTTGGGTTAGGTCAATCCGTTCGCGAGATATGGGAGTTTGAAGGCAAGAAATGGTTGAGAAGGCAACAAATTTTTCGCAATTCTGCTGCTGCAAACGCTTAACCAGAATGGCCTAGGGAAAAAATACACATACCGTTGTAATCGGGCGAGTTTCTACTTTCAGATGCAATAGGAATTTTTGGGTTAGGTCAATCCGTTCGCGAGATATGGGAGTTTGAAGCCAAGAAATGGTTGAGAAGGCAAAAAATTTTTCGCAATTCTGCTGCTCCAAACGCTTAAACAGAATGGCCTAGGGAAAAAATACAGATACCGTTGTAATCGGGCGAGTTTCTACTTTCAGATGCAACAGGAATTTTTGGGTTAGGTCAATCCTTTCGCGAGATATGGGAGTTTGAAGCTAAGAAATGGTTGAGAAGACAACAAATCTTTCGCACTTCTGCTGCTCCAAACGCTTAACCGGAATGGCCTAGGGAAAAAATACACATACCGTTGTAATCGGGCGAGTTTCTACATTCAGATGCAATAGGAATTTTCGGGTTAGGTCATTCCGTTCGCGAGATATAGGAGTTTGAAGCCAAGAAATGGTTGAGAAGGCAAAAAATTTTTCGCAATTCTGCTGCACCAAACGCTTAAACAGAATGGCCTAGGGAAAAAATAGACATACCGCTGTAATCGGGCGAAGTTCTACTTTCAGATGCAATAGGAATTTTTGGGTTAGGTCAATCCGTTCGCGAGATATGGGTGTTTGAAGCCAAGAAATGGTTGAGAAGGCAAAAAATTTTTCGCAATTCTGCTGCTCCAAACGCTTAACCAGCATGGCCTAGGGAAAAAATACAGATACCGTTGTAATCGGGCGAGTTTCTACTTTCAGATGCAATAGGAATTTTTGGATAAGGTCAATCCGTTCGCGAGATATGGAAGTTTGAAGCCAAGAAATGGTTGAGAAGGCAAAAAATTTTTCGCAATTCTGCTGCTCCAAACGCTTAACCAGAATGGTCTAGGGAAACAATAAACATACCGTTGTAGTCGGGCGAGTTTCTACTATCAGGTGCAATAGGAATTTTTGGGTTAGGTCAATCCGTTCGCGAGATATGGGAGTTTGAAGCCAAGAAATGGTTGAGAAGGCAAAAAATTTTTCGCAATTCTGCTGCTCCAAACGCTTAACCAGAATGGCCTAGGGAAAAAATACACATACCGTTGTAATCGGGCGAGTCTCTACTTCCAGACGCTACAGGAATTTTTGGGTTAGGTCAATCCGTTCGCGAGATATGGGAGTTTGAAGCCAAGAAATGGTTGAGAAGGCAAAAAATTTTTCGCAATTCTGCTGCTCCAAACGCTTAACCAGAATGGCCTAGGGAAAAAATACACATACCGTTGTAATCGGGCGAGTCTCTACTTCCAGACGCTACAGGAATTTTTGGGTTAGGTCAATCCGTTCGCGAGATATGGGAGTTTGAATCCAAGAAATGGTTGAGAAGGCAAAAAATTTTTCGCAATTCTGCTGCTCCAAACGCTTAACCAGAAAGGCCTAGGGAAAAAATACACATACCGCTGTAATCGGGCGAGGTTCTACTTTCAGATGCAATTGGAATTTTTGGGTTAGGTCAATCCGTTCGCGAGATATGGGAGTTTGAAGCCAAGAAATGGTTGAGAAGGCAAAAAATTTTTCGCAATTCTGCTGTTCCAAACGCTTAACCAGAATGGCCTAGGGGAAAAATTCACATTCCGTTGTAATCGGGCGAGCTTCTACTTTCAGATGCAATAGGAATTTTTGGGTTAGGTCAATCCGTTCGCGAGATATGGGAGTTTGAAGCCAAGAAATGGTTGAGAAGGCAAAAAATTTTTCGCAATTCTGCTGCTCCAAACGCTTAAAGAGAATGGCCTAGGGAAAAAATACAGATACCGTTGTAAACGGGCGAGTTTCGACTTTCAGATGCAATAGGAATTTTTGGGTTAGGTCAATCCGTTCGCGAGATATGGGAGTTTGAAGCCAAGAAATGGTTGAGAAGGCAACAAATTTTTCGCAATTCTGCTGCTCCAAACGCTTAACCAGAATGGCCTACGGAAAAAATGCACATACCGTTGTACTCGGGCGAGTTTCTGCTTTCAGATGCAATAGGAATTTTTGGGTTAGGTCATACCGTTCGCGAGATATGGGAGTTTGAAGCCAAGAAATGGTTGAGAAGGCAAAAAATTTTTCGCAGTTCTGCTGCTCCAAACGCTTAACCAGAATGGCCTAGGGAAAAAATACACATACCGTTGTAATCGGGCGAGTCTCTACTTCCAGACGCTACAGGAATTTTTGGGTTAGGTCAATCCGTTCGCGAGATATGGGAGTTTGAATCCAAGAAATGGTTGAGAAGGCAAAAAATTTTTCGCAATTCTGCTGCTCCAAACGCTTAACCAGAAAGGCCTAGGGAAAAAATACACATACCGCTGTAATCGGGCGAGTTTCTACTTTGAGATGCACTAGGAATTTTTGGGTTAGGTCAATCCGTTCGCGAGATATGGGAGTTTGAAGCCAAGAAATGGTTGAGGAGGCAAGAAATTTTTCGCAATTCTGCTGCTCCAAACGCTTAACCAGAATGGCCTAGGGAAAAAATACAGATACCGTTGTAAACGGGCGAGTTTCGACTTTCAGATGCAATAGGAATTTTTGGGTTAGGTCAATCCGTTCGCGAGATATGGGAGTTTGAAGCCAAGAAATGGTTGAGAAGGCAACAAATTTTTCGCAATTCTGCTGCTCCAAACGCTTAACCAGAATGGCCTACGGAAAAAATACACATACCGTTGTACTCGGGCGAGTTTCTGCTTTCAGATGCAATAGGAATTTTTGGGTTAGGTCATACCGTTCGCGAGATATGGGAGTTTGAAGCCAAGAAATGGTTGAGAAGGCAAAAAATTTTTCGCAGTTCTGCTGCTCCAAACGCTTAACCAGAATGGCCTAGGGAAAAAATACACATACCGTTGTAATCGGGCGAGTCTCTACTTCCAGACGCTACAGGAATTTTTGGGTTAGGTCAATCCGTTCGCGAGATATGGGAGTTTGAATCCAAGAAATGGTTGAGAAGGCAAAAAATTTTTCGCAATTCTGCTGCTCCAAACGCTTAACCAGAAAGGCCTAGGGAAAAAATACACATACCGCTGTAATCGGGCGAGGTTGTACTTTCAGATGCAATTGGAATTTTTGGGTTAGGTCAATCCGTTCGCGAGGTATGGGAGTTTGAAGCCTAGAAATGGTTGAGAAGGCAAAAAATTTTTCGCAATTCCGCTGTTCCAAACGCTTAACCAGAATGGCCTAGGGAAAAAATTCACATACCGTTGTAATCGGGCGAGTTTCTACTTTGAGATGCACTAGGAATTTTTGGGTTAGGTCAATCCGTTCGCGAGATATGGGAGTTTGAAGCCAAGAAATGGTTGAGGAGGCAAGAAATTTTTCGCAATTCTGCTGCTCCAAACGCTTAACCAGAATGGCCTAGGGAAAAAATACACATACCGTTGTAATCGGGCGAGTTTCTACTTTCAGATGCAATAGGAATTTTTGGGTTAGGTCAATCCATTCGCGAAATATGGGAGTTTGAAGCCAAGAAATGGTTGAGAAGGCAAAAAATTTTTCGCAATTCTGCTGCTCCAAACGCTTAACCAGAATGGCCTAGGGGAAAAATTCACATTCCGTTGTAATCGGGCGAGCTTCTACTTTCAGATGCAATAGGAATTTTTGGGTTAGGTCAATCCGTTCGCGAGATATGGGAGTTTGAAGCCAAGAAATGGTTGAGAAGGCAAAAAATTTTTCGCAATTCTGCTGCTCCAAACGCTTAAAGAGAATGGCCTAGGGAAAAAATACAGATACCGTTGTAAACGGGCGAGTTTCGACTTTCAGATGCAATAGGAATTTTTGGGTTAGGTCAATCCGTTCGCGAGATATGGGAGTTTGAAGCCAAGAAATGGTTGAGAAGGCAACAAATTTTTCGCAATTCTGCTGCTCCAAACGCTTAACCAGAATGGCCTACGGAAAAAATACACATACCGTTGTACTCGGGCGAGTTTCTGCTTTCAGATGCAATAGGAATTTTTGGGTTAGGTCATACCGTTCGCGAGAAATGGGAGTTTGAAGCCAAGAAATGGTTGAGAAGGCAAAAAATTTTTCGCAGTTCTGCTGCTCCAAACGCTTAACCAGAATGGCCTAGGGAAAAAATACACATACCGTTGTAATCGGGCGAGTCTCTACTTCCAGACGCTACAGGAATTTTTGGGTTAGGTCAATCCGTTCGCGAGATATGGGAGTTTGAATCCAAGAAATGGTTGAGAAGGCAAAAAATTTTTCGCAATTCTGCTGCTCCAAACGCTTAACCAGAAAGGCCTAGGGAAAAAATACAAATACCGCTGTAATCGGGCGAGGTTGTACTTTCAGATGCAATTGGAATTTTTGGGTTAGGTCAATCCGTTCGCGAGGTATGGGAGTTTGAAGCCTAGAAATGGTTGAGAAGGCAAAAAATTTTTCGCAATTCCGCTGCTCCAAACGCTTAACCAGAATGGCCTAGGGAAAAAATTCACATACCGTTGTAATCGGGCGAGTTTCTACTTTGAGATGCACTAGGAATTTTTGGGTTAGGTCAATCCGTTCGCGAGATATGGGAGTTTGAAGCCAAGAAATGGTTGAGGAGGCAAGAAATTTTTCGCAATTCTGCTGCTCCAAACGCTTAACCAGAATGGCCTAGGGAAAAAATACACATACCGTTGTAATCGGGCGAGTTTCTACTTTCAGATGCAATAGGAATTTTTGGGTTAGGTCAATCCATTCGCGAGATATGGGAGTTTGAAGCCAAGAAATGGTTGAGAAGGCAAAAAAATTTTTCGCAATTCTGCTGCTCCAAACGCTTAAACAGAATGGCCTAGGGAAAAAATACAGATACCGTTGTAATCGGGCGAGTTTCTACTTTCAGATACAACAGGAATTTTTGGGTTAGGTCAATCCGTCCGCGAGATATGGGAGTTTGAAGCTAAGAAATGGTTGAGAAGACAACAAATCTTTCGCAAGTCTGCTGCTCCAAACGCTTAACCAGAATGGGCTAGGGAAAAAATACAGATACCGTTGTAATCGGGCGAGTTTCTACTTTCAGATGCAACAGGAATTTTTGGGTTAGGTCAATCCGTTCGCGAGATATGGGATTTTGAAGCTAAGAAATGGTTGAGAAGACAACAAATCTTTCGCACTTCTGCTGCTCCAAACGCTTAACCAGAATGGCCTAGGGAAAAAATACACATACCGTTGTAATCGGGCGAGTTTCGACTTTCAGATGCAATAGGAATTTTTGGGTTATGTCAATCCGTTCGCGAGATATGGGAGTTTGCAGCCAAGAAATGTTTGAGAAGGCAACAAATTTTTCGCAATTCTGCTGCTCCAAACGCTTAACCAGAATGGTCTATGGAAAAAATACACATACCGTTGTAATCGGGCGAGATTCTACTTTCAGATGCAATAGGAATTTTTGTGTCAGGTCAATCCGTTCGCGAGATATGGGAGTTTGCAGCCAAGAAATGGTTGAGAAGGCAACAAATCTTTCGCACTTCTGCTGCTCCAAACGCTTAACCAGAATGGCCTAGGGAAAAAATACACATACCGTTGTAATCGGGCGAGTTTCGACTTTCAGATGCAATAGGAATTTTTGGGTTATGTCAATCCGTTCGCGAGATATGGGAGTTTGAAGGCAAGAAATGGTTGAGAAGGCAACAAATTTTTCGCAATTCTGCTGCTCCAAACGCTTAACCAGAATGGCCTAGGGAAAAAATACACGTACCGCTGTAATCGGGCGAGGTTCTACTTTCAGGTGCAATAGGAATTTTTGGGTTAGGTCAATCCGTTCGCGAGATATGGGAGTTTGAAGCCAAGAAATGGTTGAGAAGGCAAAAAATTTTTCGCAATTCTGCTGGTCCAAACGCTTAACCAGAATGGTCTAGGGAAACAATACACATACCTTTGTAATCGGGCGAGTTTCTATTTTCAGATGCAATAGGAATTTTTGGGTTAGGTCAACCCGTTCGCGAGATATGGGAGTTTGAAGCCAAGAAATGGTTGAGAAGGCAAAAAATTTTTCGCAATTCTGCTGCTCCAAACGCTTAAAGAGAATGGCCTAGGGAAAAAATACAGATACCGTTGTAAACGGGCGAGTTTCGACTTTCAGATGCAATAGGAATTTTTGGGTTAGGTCAATCCGTTCGCGAGATATGGGAGTTTGAAGCCAAGAAATGGTTGAGAAGGCAACAAATTTTTCGCAATTCTGCTGCTCCAAACGCTTAACCAGAATGGCCTACGGAAAAAATGCACATACCGTTGTACTCGGGCGAGTTTCTGCTTTCAGATGCAATAGGAATTTTTGGGTTAGGTCATACCGTTCGCGAGATATGGGAGTTTGAAGCCAAGAAATGGTTGAGAAGGCAAAAAATTTTTCGCAGTTCTGCTGCTCCAAACGCTTAACCAGAATGGCCTAGGGAAAAAATACACATACCGTTGTAATCGGGCGAGTCTCTACTTCCAGACGCTACAGGAATTTTTGGGTTAGGTCAATCCGTTCGCGAGATATGGGAGTTTGAATCCAAGAAATGGTTGAGAAGGCAAAAAATTTTTCGCAATTCTGCTGCTCCAAACGCTTAACCAGAAAGGCCTAGGGAAAAAATACACATACCGCTGTAATCGGGCGAGTTTCTACTTTGAGATGCACTAGGAATTTTTGGGTTAGGTCAATCCGTTCGCGAGATATGGGAGTTTGAAGCCAAGAAATGGTTGAGGAGGCAAGAAATTTTTCGCAATTCTGCTGCTCCAAACGCTTAACCAGAATGGCCTAGGGAAAAAATACAGATACCGTTGTAAACGGGCGAGTTTCGACTTTCAGATGCAATAGGAATTTTTGGGTTAGGTCAATCCGTTCGCGAGATATGGGAGTTTGAAGCCAAGAAATGGTTGAGAAGGCAACAAATTTTTCGCAATTCTGCTGCTCCAAACGCTTAACCAGAATGGCCTACGGAAAAAATACACATACCGTTGTACTCGGGCGAGTTTCTGCTTTCAGATGCAATAGGAATTTTTGGGTTAGGTCATACCGTTCGCGAGATATGGGAGTTTGAAGCCAAGAAATGGTTGAGAAGGCAAAAAATTTTTCGCAGTTCTGCTGCTCCAAACGCTTAACCAGAATGGCCTAGGGAAAAAATACACATACCGTTGTAATCGGGCGAGTCTCTACTTCCAGACGCTACAGGAATTTTTGGGTTAGGTCAATCCGTTCGCGAGATATGGGAGTTTGAATCCAAGAAATGGTTGAGAAGGCAAAAAATTTTTCGCAATTCTGCTGCTCCAAACGCTTAACCAGAAAGGCCTAGGGAAAAAATACACATACCGCTGTAATCGGGCGAGGTTGTACTTTCAGATGCAATTGGAATTTTTGGGTTAGGTCAATCCGTTCGCGAGGTATGGGAGTTTGAAGCCTAGAAATGGTTGAGAAGGCAAAAAATTTTTCGCAATTCCGCTGTTCCAAACGCTTAACCAGAATGGCCTAGGGAAAAAATTCACATACCGTTGTAATCGGGCGAGTTTCTACTTTGAGATGCACTAGGAATTTTTGGGTTAGGTCAATCCTTTCGCGAGATATGGGAGTTTGAAGCCAAGAAATGGTTGAGGAGGCAAGAAATTTTTCGCAATTCTGCTGCTCCAAACGCTTAACCAGAATGGCCTAGGGAAAAAATACACATACCGTTGTAATCGGGCGAGTTTCTACTTTCAGATGCAATAGGAATTTTTGGGTTAGGTCAATCCATTCGCGAAATATGGGAGTTTGAAGCCAAGAAATGGTTGAGAAGGCAAAAAATTTTTCGCAATTCTGCTGCTCCAAACGCTTAACCAGAATGGCCTAGGGGAAAAATTCACATTCCGTTGTAATCGGGCGAGCTTCTACTTTCAGATGCAATAGGAATTTTTGGGTTAGGTCAATCCGTTCGCGAGATATGGGAGTTTGAAGCCAAGAAATGGTTGAGAAGGCAAAAAATTTTTCGCAATTCTGCTGCTCCAAACGCTTAAAGAGAATGGCCTAGGGAAAAAATACAGATACCGTTGTAAACGGGCGAGTTTCGACTTTCAGATGCAATAGGAATTTTTGGGTTAGGTCAATCCGTTCGCGAGATATGGGAGTTTGAAGCCAAGAAATGGTTGAGAAGGCAACAAATTTTTCGCAATTCTGCTGCTCCAAACGCTTAACCAGAATGGCCTACGGAAAAAATACACATACCGTTGTACTCGGGCGAGTTTCTGCTTTCAGATGCAATAGGAATTTTTGGGTTAGGTCATACCGTTCGCGAGAAATGGGAGTTTGAAGCCAAGAAATGGTTGAGAAGGCAAAAAATTTTTCGCAGTTCTGCTGCTCCAAACGCTTAACCAGAATGGCCTAGGGAAAAAATACACATACCGTTGTAATCGGGCGAGTCTCTACTTCCAGACGCTACAGGAATTTTTGGGTTAGGTCAATCCGTTCGCGAGATATGGGAGTTTGAATCCAAGAAATGGTTGAGAAGGCAAAAAATTTTTCGCAATTCTGCTGCTCCAAACGCTTAACCAGAAAGGCCTAGGGAAAAAATACAAATACCGCTGTAATCGGGCGAGGTTGTACTTTCAGATGCAATTGGAATTTTTGGGTTAGGTCAATCCGTTCGCGAGGTATGGGAGTTTGAAGCCTAGAAATGGTTGAGAAGGCAAAAAATTTTTCGCAATTCCGCTGCTCCAAACGCTTAACCAGAATGGCCTAGGGAAAAAATTCACATACCGTTGTAATCGGGCGAGTTTCTACTTTGAGATGCACTAGGAATTTTTGGGTTAGGTCAATCCGTTCGCGAGATATGGGAGTTTGAAGCCAAGAAATGGTTGAGGAGGCAAGAAATTTTTCGCAATTCTGCTGCTCCAAACGCTTAACCAGAATGGCCTAGGGAAAAAATACACATACCGTTGTAATCGGGCGAGTTTCTACTTTCAGATGCAATAGGAATTTTTGGGTTAGGTCAATCCATTCGCGAGATATGGGAGTTTGAAGCCAAGAAATGGTTGAGAAGGCAAAAAAATTTTTCGCAATTCTGCTGCTCCAAACGCTTAAACAGAATGGCCTAGGGAAAAAATACAGATACCGTTGTAATCGGGCGAGTTTCTACTTTCAGATACAACAGGAATTTTTGGGTTAGGTCAATCCGTCCGCGAGATATGGGAGTTTGAAGCTAAGAAATGGTTGAGAAGACAACAAATCTTTCGCAAGTCTGCTGCTCCAAACGCTTAACCAGAATGGGCTAGGGAAAAAATACAGATACCGTTGTAATCGGGCGAGTTTCTACTTTCAGATGCAACAGGAATTTTTGGGTTAGGTCAATCCGTTCGCGAGATATGGGATTTTGAAGCTAAGAAATGGTTGAGAAGACAACAAATCTTTCGCACTTCTGCTGCTCCAAACGCTTAACCAGAATGGCCTAGGGAAAAAATACACATACCGTTGTAATCGGGCGAGTTTCGACTTTCAGATGCAATAGGAATTTTTGGGTTATGTCAATCCGTTCGCGAGATATGGGAGTTTGCAGCCAAGAAATGTTTGAGAAGGCAACAAATTTTTCGCAATTCTGCTGCTCCAAACGCTTAACCAGAATGGTCTATGGAAAAAATACACATACCGTTGTAATCGGGCGAGATTCTACTTTCAGATGCAATAGGAATTTTTGTGTCAGGTCAATCCGTTCGCGAGATATGGGAGTTTGCAGCCAAGAAATGGTTGAGAAGGCAACAAATCTTTCGCACTTCTGCTGCTCCAAACGCTTAACCAGAATGGCCTAGGGAAAAAATACACATACCGTTGTAATCGGGCGAGTTTCGACTTTCAGATGCAATAGGAATTTTTGGGTTATGTCAATCCGTTCGCGAGATATGGGAGTTTGAAGGCAAGAAATGGTTGAGAAGGCAACAAATTTTTCGCAATTCTGCTGCTCCAAACGCTTAACCAGAATGGCCTAGGGAAAAAATACACGTACCGCTGTAATCGGGCGAGGTTCTACTTTCAGGTGCAATAGGAATTTTTGGGTTAGGTCAATCCGTTCGCGAGATATGGGAGTTTGAAGCCAAGAAATGGTTGAGAAGGCAAAAAATTTTTCGCAATTCTGCTGGTCCAAACGCTTAACCAGAATGGTCTAGGGAAACAATACACATACCTTTGTAATCGGGCGAGTTTCTATTTTCAGATGCAATAGGAATTTTTGGGTTAGGTCAACCCGTTCGCGAGATATGGGAGTTTGAAGCCAAGAAATGGTTGAGAAGGCAAAAAATTTTTCGCAATTCTGCTGCTCCAAACGCTTAAACAGAATGGCCTAGGGAAAAAATACAGATACCGTTGTAATCGGGCGAGTTTCTACTTTCAGATGCAACAGGAATTTTTGGGTTAGGTCAATCCGTTCGCGAGATATGGGAGTTTGAAGCTAAGAAATGGTTGAGAAGACAACAAATCTTTCGCACTTCTGCTGCTCCAAACGCTTAACCAGAATGGCCTAGGGAAAAAATACACATACCGTTGTAATCGGGCGAGTTTCGACTTTCAGATGCAATAGGAATTTTTGGGTTAGGTCAATCCGTTCGCGAGATATGGGAGTTTGAAGGCAAGAAATGGTTGAGAAGGCAACAAATTTTACGCAATTCTGCTGCTCCAAACGCTTAACCAGAATGGCCTAGGGAAAAAATACACATACCGTTGTAATCGGGCGAGTTTCTACTTTCAGATGCAATAGGAATTTTTGGGTTAGGTCAATCCATTCGCGAGATATGGGAGTTTGAAGCCAAGAAATGGTTGAGAAGGCAAAAAATTTTTCGCAATTCTGCTGCTCCAAACGCTTAAACAGAATGGCCTAGGGAAAAAATACAGATACCGTTGTAATCGGGCGAGTTTCTACTTTCAGATGCAACAGGAATTTTTGGGTTAGGACAATCCGTTCGCGAGATATGGGAGTTTGAAGCTAAGAAATGGTTGAGAAGACAACAAATCTTTCGCACTTCTGCTGCACCAAACGCTTAACCAGAATGGCCTAGGGAAAAAATACACATACCGTTGTAATCGGGCGAGTTTCGACTTTCAGATGCAATAGGAATTTTTGGGTTAGGTCAATCCGTTCGCGAGATATGGGAGTTTGAAGCCAAGAAATGGTTGAGAAGGCAAAAAATTTTTCGCATTTCTGCTGATCCAAACGCTTAACCAGAATGGTCTAGGGTAACAATACACATACCGTTGTAATCGGGCGAGTTTCTACTTTCAGATGCAATAGGAATTTTTGGGTTAGGTCAACCCGTTCGCGAGATATGGGAGTTTGAAGCCAAGAAATGGTTGAGAAGGCAAAAAATTTTTCGCAATTCTGCTGCTCCAAACGCTTAACCAGAATGGCCTAGGGAAAAAATACACATACCGTTGTAATCGGGCGAGTCTCTACTTCCAGACGCTACAGGAATTTTTGGGTTAGGTCAATCCGTTCGCGAGATATGGGAGTTTGAAGCCAAGAAATGGTTGAGAAGGCAAAAAATTTTTCGCAATTCTGCTGCTCCAAACGCTTAACCAGAATGGCCTAGGGAAAAAATACACATACCGCTGTAATCGGGCGAGGTTCTACTTTCAGATGCAATAGGAATTTTTGGGTTAGGTCAATCCGTTCGCGAGATGTGGGAGTTTGAAGCCAAGAAATGGTTGAGAAGGCAAAAAATTTTTCGCAATTCTGCTGCTCCAAACGCTTAACCAGAATGGCCTAGAGAAAAAATAAACATACCGTTGTAATCGGGCGAGTTTCTACTTTCAGATGCAATAGAAATTTTTGGGTTAGGTCAATCCGTTCGCGAGATATGGGAGTTTGAAGCCAAGAAATGGTTGAGAAGGCAAAAAATTTTTCGCAATTCTGCTGCTCCAAACGCTTAAACAGAATGGCCTAGGGAAAAAATACAGATACCGTTGTAATCGGGCGAGTTTCTACTTTCAGATGCAACAGGAATTTTTGGGTTAGGTCAATCCGTTCGCGAGATATGGGAGTTTGAAGCTAAGAAATGGTTGAGAAGACAACAAATCTTTCGCACTTCTGCTGCTCCAAACGCTTAACTAGAATGGCCTAGGGAAAAAATACACATACCGTTGTAATCGGGCGAGTTTCGACTTTCAGATGCAATAGGATTTTTTGGGTTAGGTCAATCCGTTCGCGAGATATGGGAGTTTGAAGCCAAGAAATGGTTGAGAAGGCAACAAATTTTTCGCAATTCTGCTGCTCCAAACGCTTAACCAGAATGGCCTAGGGAAAAAATACACATACCGTTGTAATCGGGCGAGTTTCTACTTTCAGATGCAATAGGAATTTTTGGGTTAGGTCAATCCGTTCGCGAGATATGGGAGTTTGAAGCCAAGAAATGGTTGAGAAGGCAAAAAATTTTTCGCATTTCTGCTGATCCAAACGCTTAACCAGAATGGTCTAGGGTAACAATACACATACCGTTGTAATCGGGCGAGTTTCTACTTTCAGATGCAATAGGAATTTTTGGGTTAGGTCAACCCGTTCGCGAGATATGGGAGTTTGAAGCCAAGAAATGGTTGAGAAGGCAAAAAATTTTTCGCAATTCTGCTGCTCCAAACGCTTAACCAGAATGGCCTAGGGAAAAAATACACATACCGTTGTAATCGGGCGAGTCTCTACTTCCAGACGCTACAGGAATTTTTGGGTTAGGTCAATCCGTTCGCGAGATATGGGAGTTTGAAGCCAAGAAATGGTTGAGAAGGCAAAAAATTTTTCGCAATTCTGCTGCTCCAAACGCTTAACCAGAATGGCCTAGGGAAAAAATACACATACCGCTGTAATCGGGCGAGGTTCTACTTTCAGATGCAATAGGAATTTTTGGGTTAGGTCAATCCGTTCGCGAGATGTGGGAGTTTGAAGCCAAGAAATGGTTGAGAAGGCAAAAAATTTTTCGCAATTCTGCTGCTCCAAACGCTTAACCAGAATGGCCTAGAGAAAAAATAAACATACCGTTGTAATCGGGCGAGTTTCTACTTTCAGATGCAACAGGAATTTTTGGGTTAGGTCAATCCGTTCGCGAGATATGGGAGTTTGAAGCTAAGAAATGGTTGAGAAGACAACAAATCTTTCGCACTTCTGCTGCTCCAAACGCTTAACTAGAATGGCCTAGGGAAAAAATACACATACCGTTGTAATCGGGCGAGTTTCGACTTTCAGATGCAATAGGATTTTTTGGGTTAGGTCAATCCGTTCGCGAGATATGGGAGTTTGAAGCCAAGAAATGGTTGAGAAGGCAACAAATTTTTCGCAATTCTGCTGCTCCAAACGCTTAACCAGAGTGGCCTAGGGAAAAAATACACATACCGTTGTAATCGGGCGAGTTTCTACTTTCAGATGCAATAGGAATTTTTGGGTTAGGTCAATCCGTTCGCGAGATATGGGAGTTTGAAGCCAAGAAATGGTTGAGAAGGCAAAAAATTTTTCGCAATTCTGCTGCTCCAAACGCTTAACCAGAATGGCCTAGGGAAAAAATGCACATACCGTTGTAATCGGGCGAGTTTCTACTTTCAGATGCAATAGGAATTTTCGGGTTAGGTCATTCCGTTCGCGAGATATAGGAGTTTGAAGCCAAGAAATGGTTGAGAAGGCAAAAAATTTTTCGCAATTCTGCTGCACCAAACGCTTAACCAGAATGGCCTAGGGAAAAAATAGACATACCGCTGTAATCGGGCGAAGTTCTACTTTCAGATGCAATAGGAATTTTTGGGTTAGGTCAATCCGTTCGCGAGATATGGGTGTTTGAAGCCAAGAAATGGTTGAGAAGGCAAAAAATTTTTCGCAATTCTGCTGCTCCAAACGCTTAACCAGCATGGCCTACGGAAAAAATACACATACCGTTGTAATCGGGCGAGTTTCTACTTTCAGATGCAATAGGAATTTTTGGATAAGGTCAATCCGTTCGCGAGATATGGAAGTTTGAAGCCAAGAAATGGTTGAGAAGGCAAAAAATTTTTCGCAATTCTGCTGCTCCAAACGCTTAACCAGAATGGTCTAGGGAAACAATAAACATACCGTTGTAGTCGGGCGAGTTTCTACTATCAGATGCAATAGGAATTTTTGGGTTAGGTCAATCCGTTCGCGACATATGGGAGTTTGAAGCCAAGAAATGGTTGAGAAGGCAAAAAATTTTTCGCAATTCTGCTGCT
The DNA here is from genome assembly GCF_051014685.1 of Ptiloglossa arizonensis. NCBI lineage: Eukaryota > Metazoa > Arthropoda > Insecta > Hymenoptera > Colletidae > Ptiloglossa > Ptiloglossa arizonensis. The sequence continues at coordinate 28,094 of NW_027478602.1, read as the reverse complement.
CCAAACGCTTAACCAGAATGGCCTAGGGAAAAAATACACATACCGTTGTAATCGGGCGAGTCTCTACTTCCAGACGCTACAGGAATTTTTGGGTTAGGTCAATCCGTTCGCGAGATATGGGAGTTTGAAGCCAAGAAATGGTTGAGAAGGCAAAAAATTTTTCGCAATTCTGCTGCTCCAAACGCTTAACCACAATGGCCTAGGGAAAAAATACACATACCGCTGTAATCGGGCGAGGTTCTACTTTCAGATGCAATTGGAATTTTTGGGTTAAGTCAATCCGTTCGCGAGATATGGGAGTTTGAAGCCAAGAAATGGTTGAGAAGGCAAAAAATTTTTCGCATTTCTGCTGATCCAAACGCTTAACCAGAATCGTCTAGGGTAACAATACACATACCGTTGTAATCGGGCGAGTTTCTACTTTCAGATGCAATAGGAATTTTTGGGTTAGGTCAACCCGTTCGCGAGATATGGGAGTTTGAAGCCAAGAAATGGTTGAGAAGGCAAAAAATTTTTCGCAATTCTGCTGCTCCAAACGCTTAACCAGAATGGCCTAGGGAAAAAATACACATACCGTTGTAATCGGGCGAGTCTCTACTTCCAGACGCTACAGGAATTTTTGGGTTAGGTCAATCCGTTCGCGAGATATGGGAGTTTGAAGCCAAGAAATGGTTGAGAAGGCAAAAAATTTTTCGCAATTCTGCTGCTCCAAACGCTTAACCAGAATGGCCTAGGGAAAAAATACACATACCGCTGTAATCGGGCGAGGTTCTACTTTCAGATGCAATAGGAATTTTTGGGTTAGGTCAATCCGTTCGCGAGATGTGGGAGTTTGAAGCCAAGAAATGGTTGAGAAGGCAAAAAATTTTTCGCACTTCTGCTGCTCCAAACGCTTAACTAGAATGGCCTAGGGAAAAAATACACATACCGTTGTAATCGGGCGAGTTTCGACTTTCAGATGCAATAGGATTTTTTGGGTTAGGTCAATCCGTTCGCGAGATATGGGAGTTTGAAGCCAAGAAATGGTTGAGAAGGCAACAAATTTTTCGCAATTCTGCTGCTCCAAACGCTTAACCAGAATGGCCTAGGGAAAAAATACACATACCGTTGTAATCGGGCGAGTTTCTACTTTCAGATGCAATAGGAATTTTTGGGTTAGGTCAATCCGTTCGCGAGATATGGGAGTTTGAAGCCAAGAAATGGTTGAGAAGGCAAAAAATTTTTCGCAATTCTGCTGCTCCAAACGCTTAACCAGAATGGCCTAGGGAAACAATACACATACCGTTGTAGTCGGGCGAGTTTCTACTATCAGATGCAATAGGAATTTTTGGGTTCGGTCAATCCGTTCGCGAGATATGGGAGTTTGAAGGCAAGAAATGGTTGAGAAGGCAACAAATTTTTCGCAATTCTGCTGCTCCAAACGCTTAACCAGAATGGCCTAGGGAAAAAATACACATACCGCTGTAATCGGGCGAGGTTCTACTTTCAGGTGCAATAGGAATTTTTGGGTTAGGTCAATCCGTTCGCGAGATATGGGAGTTTGAAGCCAAGAAATGGTTGAGAAGGCAAAAAATTTTTCGCAATTCTGCTGGTCCAAACGCTTAACCAGAATGGTCTAGGGAAACAATACACATACCGTTGTAATCGGGCGAGTTTCTATTTTCAGATGCAATAGGAATTTTTGGGTTAGGTCAACCCGTTCGCGAGATATGGGAGTTTGAAGCCAAGAAATGGTTGAGAAGGCAAAAAATCTTTCGCACTTCTGCTGCTCCAAACGCTTAACCAGAATGGCCTAGGGAAAAAATACACATACCGTTGTAATCGGGCGAGTTTCGACTTTCAGATGCAATAGGAATTTTTGGGTTAGGTCAATCCGTTCGCGAGATATGGGAGTTTGAAGGCAAGAAATGGTTGATAAGGCAACAAATTTTTCGCAATTCTGCTGCTCCAAACGCTTAACCAGAATGGCCTAGGGAAAAAATACACATACCGTTGTAATCGGGCGAGTTTCTACTTTCAGATGCAATAGGAATTTTTGGGTTAGGTCAATCCATTCGCGAGATATGGGAGTTTGAAGCCAAGAAATGGTTGAGACGGCAAAAAATTTTTCGCAATTCTGCTGCTCCAAACGCTTAAACAGAATGGTCTAGGGTAACAATACACATACCGTTGTAATCGGGCGAGTTTCTACTTTCAGATGCAATAGGAATTTTTGGGTTAGGTCAACCCGTTCGCGAGATATGGGAGTTTGAAGCCAAGAAATGGTTGAGAAGGCAAAAAATTTTTCGCAATTCTGCTGCTCCAAACGCTTAACCAGAATGGCCTAGGGAAAAAATACACATACCGTTGTAATCGGGCGAGTCTCTACTTCCAGACGCTACAGGAATTTTTGGGTTAGGTCAATCCGTTCGCGAGATATGGGAGTTTGAAGCCAAGAAATGGTTGAGAAGGCAAAAAATTTTTCGCAATTCTGCTGCTCCAAACGCTTAACCAGAATGGCCTAGGGAAAAAATACACATACCGCTGTAATCGGGCGAGGTTCTACTTTCAGATGCAATAGGAATTTTTGGGTTAGGTCAATCCGTTCGCGAGATGTGGGAGTTTGAAGCCAAGAAATGGTTGAGAAGGCAAAAAATTTTTCGCAATTCTGCTGCTCCAAACGCTTAACCAGAATGGCCTAGGGAAAAAATACAGATACCGTTGTAATCGGGCGAGTTTCTACTTTCAGATGCAACAGGAATTTTTGGCTGAGGTCAATCCGTTCGCGAGATATGGGAGTTTGAAGCTAAGAAATGGTTGAGAAGACAACAAATCTTTCGCACTTCTGCTGCTCCAAACGCTTAACCAGAATGGCCTAGGGAAAAAATACACATACCGTTGTAATCGGGCGAGTTTCGACTTTCAGATGCAATAGGAATTTTTGGGTTAGGTCAATCCGTTCACGAGATATGGGAGTTTGAAGCCAAGAAATGGTTGAGAAGGCAAAAAATTTTTCGCAATTCTGCTGCTCCAAACGCTTAACCAGAATGGCCTAGGGAAAAAATACACATACCGTTGTAATCGGGCGAGTCTCTACTTCCAGACGCTACAGGAATTTTTGGGTTAGGTCAATCCGTTCGCGAGATATGGGAGTTTGAAGCCAAGAAATGGTTGAGAAGGCAAAAAATTTTTCGCATTTCTGCTGCTCCAAACGCTTAACCGGAATGGCCTAGGGAAAAAATACACATACCGCTGTAATCGGGCGAAGTTCTACTTTCAGATGCAATAGGAATTTTTGGGTTAGGTCAATCCGTTCGCGAGATATGGGTGTTTGAAGCGAAGAAATGGTTGAGAAGGCAAAAAATTTTTCGCAATTCTGCTGCTCCAAACGCTTAACCAGAATGGCCTAGGGAAAAAATACACATACCGTTGTAATCGGGCGAGTTTCTACTTTCAGATGCAATAGGAATTTTTGGGTTAGGTCAATCCGTTCGCGAGATATGGAAGTTTGAAGCCAAGAAATGGTTGAGAAGGCAAAAAATTTTTCGCAATTCTGCTGCTCCAAACGCTTAACCAGAATGGCCTAGGGAAAAAATACACATACCGCTGTAATCGGGCGAAGTTCTACTTTCAGATGCAATAGGAATTTTTGGGTTAGGTCAATCCGTTCGCGAGATATGGGTGTTTGAAGCCAAGAAATGGTTGAGAAGGCAAAAAATTTTTCGCAATTCTGCTGCTCCAAACGCTTAACCAGAATGGCCTAGGGAAAAAATAAACATACCGTTGTAGTCGGGCGAGTTTCTACTATCAGATGCAATAGGAATTTTTGGGTTAGGTCAATCCGTTCGCGAGATATGGGAGCTTGAAGCCAAGAAATGGTTGAGAAGGCAAAAAATTTTTCGCAATTCTGCTGCTCCAAACGCTTAACCAGAATGGCCTAGGGAAAAAATACACATACCGTTGTAATCGGGCGAGTCTCTACTTCCAGACGCTACAGGAATTTTTGGGTTAGGTCAATCCGTTCGCGAGATATGGGAGTTTGAAGCCAAGAAATGGTTGAGAAGGCAAAAAATTTTTCGCATTTCTGCTGCTCCAAACGCTTAACCGGAATGGCCTAGGGAAAAAATACACATACCGCTGTAATCGGGCGAAGTTCTACTTTCAGATGCAATAGGAATTTTTGGGTTAGGTCAATCCGTTCGCGAGATATGGGTGTTTGAAGCGAAGAAATGGTTGAGAAGGCAAAAAATTTTTCGCAATTCTGCTGCTCCAAACGCTTAACCAGAATGGCCTAGGGAAAAAATACACATACCGTTGTAATCGGGCGAGTTTCTACTTTCAGATGCAATAGGAATTTTTGGGTTAGGTCAATCCGTTCGCGAGATATGGAAGTTTGAAGCCAAGAAATGGTTGAGAAGGCAAAAAATTTTTCGCAATTCTGCTGCTCCAAACGCTTAACCAGAATGGCCTAGGGAAAAAATAAACATACCGTTGTAGTCGGGCGAGTTTCTACTATCAGATGCAATAGGAATTTTTGGGTTAGGTCAATCCGTTCGCGAGATATGGGAGTTTGAAGCCAAGAAATGGTTGAGAAGGCAAAAAATTTTTCGCAATTCTGCTGCTCCAAACGCTTAACCAGAATGGCCTAGGGAAAAAATACACATACCGTTGTAATCGGGCGAGTCTCTACTTCCAGACGCTACAGGAATTTTTGGGTTAGGTCAATCCGTTCGCGAGATATGGGAGTTTGAAGCCAAGAAATGGTTGAGAAGGCAAAAAATTTTTCGCAATTCTGCTGCTCCAAACGCTTAACCAGAATGGCCTAGGGAAAAAATACACAAACCGTTGTAATCGGGCGAGTTTCTACTTTCAGATGCAATAGGAGTTTTTGGGTTAGGTCAATCCGTTCGCGAGATATGGGAGTTTAAAGCCAAGAAATGGTTGAGAAGACAACAAATTTTTCGCACTTCTGCTGCTCCAAACGCTTAACCAGAATGGCCTAGGGAAAAAATACACATACCGTTGTAATCGGGCGAGTTTCTACTTTCAGATGCAATAGGAATTTTTGGGTTAGGTCAATCCGTTCGCGAGATATGGGAGTTTGAAGCTAAGAAATGGTAGAGAAGACAACAAATTTTTCGCACTTCTGCTGCTCCAAACGCTTAACCAGAATGGCCTAGGGAAAAAATACACATACCGTTGTAATCGGGCGAGTTTCTACTTTCAGATGCAATAGGAATTTTTGGGTTAGGTCAATCCGTTCGCGAGATATGGGAGTTTGAAGCCAAGAAATGGTTGAGAAGACAACAAATTTTTCGCAATTCTGCTGCTCCAAACACTTAACCAGAACGGCCTAGGGAAAAAATACACATACCGTTGTAATCGGGCGAGTTTCTACTTTCAGATGCAATATGAAATTTTGGGTTAGGTCAATCCGTTCGCGAGATATGGGAGTTTGAAGCTAAGAAATGGTAGAGAAGAAAACAAATTTTTCGCACTTCTGCTGCTCCAAACGCTTAACCAGAATGGCCTAGGGAAAAAATACACATACCGTTGTAATCGGGCGAGTTTCTACTTTCAGATGCAATAGGAATTTTTGGGTTAGGTCAATCCGTTCGCGAGATATGGTAGTTTGAAGCTAAGAAATGGTAAAGAAGACAACAAATTTTTCGCAATTCTGCTTCTCCAAACGCTTAACCAGAATGGGCTAGGGAAAAAATACACATACCGTTGTAATCGGGCGAGTTTCTACTTTCAGGTGCAACAGGAATTATTGGGTTAGGTCAATCCGTTCGCGAGATATGGGAGTTTGAAGCTAAGAAATGGTTGAGAAGGCAGAAAATTTTTCGCAATTCTGCTGCTCCAAACGCTTAACCAGAATGGCCTAGGGAAAAAATACACATACCGTTGTAATCGGGCGAGTTTCTACTTTCAAATGCAATAGGACGTTTTGGGTTAGGTCAATCCGTTCGCGAGATATGGGAGTTTGAAGCCAAGAAATGGTTGAGAAGGCAAAAAATTTTTCGCAATTCTGCTGCTCCAAACTCTTATCCAGAATGGCCTAGGGAAAAAATACACATACCGTTGTAATCGGGCGAGTTTCTACTTTCAGATGCAACAGGAATTTTTGGGATAGGTCAATCCGTTCGCGAGATATGGGAGTTTGAAGCTAAGAAATGGTTGATAAGACCACAAATTTTTCGCACTTCTGCTGCTCCAAACGCTTAACCAGAATGGCCTAGGGAAAAAATACACAAACCGTTGTAATCGGGCGAGTTTCTACTTTCAGATGCAATAGGAGTTTTTGGGTTAGGTCAATCCGTTCGCGAGATATGGGAGTTTAAAGCCAAGAAATGGTTGAGAAGACAACAAATTTTTCGCACTTCTGCTGCTCCAAACGCTTAACCAGAATGGCCTAGGGAAAAAATACACATACCGTTGTAATCGGGCGAGTTTCTACTTTCAGATGCAATAGGAATTTTTGGGTTAGGTCAATCCGTTCGCGAGATATGGGAGTTTGAAGCTAAGAAATGGTAGAGAAGACAACAAATTTTTCGCACTTCTGCTGCTCCAAACGCTTAACCAGAATGGCCTAGGGAAAAAATACACATACCGTTGTAATCGGGCGAGTTTCTACTTTCAGATGCAATAGGAATTTTTGGGTTAGGTCAATCCGTTCGCGAGATATGGGAGTTTGAAGCTCAGAAATGGTAGAGAAGACAACAAATTTTTCGCAATTCTGCTTCTCCAAACGCTTAACCAGAATGGCCTAGGGAAAAAATACACATACCGTTGTAATCGGGCGAGTTTCTACTTTCAGATGCGACTGGAATTTTTGGGTTAGGTCAATCCGTTCGCGAGATGTGGGAGTTTGAAGCTAAGAAATGGTTGAGAAGGCAAAAAATTTTTCGCATTTCTGCTGCTCCAAAAGCTTAACCAGAATGGCCTAGGGAAAAAATACACATACCGTTGTAATCGGGCGAGTTTCTACTTTCAGATGCAACAGGAATTTTTGGGTTAGGTCAATCCGTTCGCTAGATATGGGAGTTTGAAGCCAAGAAATGGTTGAGAAGGCAAAAAATTTTTCGCAATTCTGCTGCTCCAAACTCTTAACCAGAATGGCTTAGGGAAAAAATACACATACCGCTGTAATCGGGCGAGGTTCTACTTTCAGGTGCAATAGGAATTTTTGGGTTAGGTCAATCCGTTCGCGAGATATGGGAGTTTGAAGCCAAGAAATGGTTGAGAAGACAACAAATTTTTCGCAATTCTGCTGCTCCAAACACTTAACCAGAACGGCCTAGGGAAAAAATACACATACCGTTGTAATCGGGCGAGTTTCTACTTTCAGATGCAATATGAAATTTTGGGTTAGGTCAATCCGTTCGCGAGATATGGGAGTTTGAAGCTAAGAAATGGTAGAGAAGAAAACAAATTTTTCGCACTTCTGCTGCTCCAAACGCTTAACCAGAATGGCCTAGGGAAAAAATACACATACCGTTGTAATCGGGCGAGTTTCTACTTTCAGATGCAATAGGAATTTTTGGGTTAGGTCAATCCGTTCGCGAGATATGGTAGTTTGAAGCTAAGAAATGGTAAAGAAGACAACAAATTTTTCGCAATTCTGCTTCTCCAAACGCTTAACCAGAATGGGCTAGGGAAAAAATACACATACCGTTGTAATCGGGCGAGTTTCTACTTTCAGGTGCAACAGGAATTATTGGGTTAGGTCAATCCGTTCGCGAGATATGGGAGTTTGAAGCTAAGAAATGGTTGAGAAGGCAGAAAATTTTTCGCAATTCTGCTGCTCCAAACGCTTAACCAGAATGGCCTAGGGAAAAAATACACATACCGTTGTAATCGGGCGAGTTTCTACTTTCAAATGCAATAGGACGTTTTGGGTTAGGTCAATCCGTTCGCGAGATACGAGATATGGGAGTTTGAAGCCAAGAAATGGTTGAGAAGGCAAAAAATTTTTCGCAATTCTGCTGCTCCAAACTCTTATCCAGAATGGCCTAGGGAAAAAATACACATACCGTTGTAATCGGGCGAGTTTCTACTTTCAGATGCAACAGGAATTTTTGGGATAGGTCAATCCGTTCGCGAGATATGGGAGTTTGAAGCTAAGAAATGGTTGATAAGACAACAAATTTTTCGCACTTCTGCTGCTCCAAACGCTTAACCAGAATGGCCTAGGGAAAAAATACACAAACCGTTGTAATCGGGCGAGTTTCTACTTTCAGATGCAATAGGAGTTTTTGGGTTAGGTCAATCCGTTCGCGAGATATGGGAGTTTAAAGCCAAGAAATGGTTGAGAAGACAACAAATTTTTCGCACTTCTGCTGCTCCAAACGCTTAACCAGAATGGCCTAGGGAAAAAATACACATACCGTTGTAATCGGGCGAGTTTCTACTTTCAGATGCAATAGGAATTTTTGGGTTAGGTCAATCCGTTCGCGAGATATGGGAGTTTGAAGCTAAGAAATGGTAGAGAAGACAACAAATTTTTCGCACTTCTGCTGCTCCAAACGCTTAACCAGAATGGCCTAGGGAAAAAATACACATACCGTTGTAATCGGGCGAGTTTCTACTTTCAGATGCAATAGGAATTTTTGGGTTAGGTCAATCCGTTCGCGAGATATGGGAGTTTGAAGCTCAGAAATGGTAGAGAAGACAACAAATTTTTCGCAATTCTGCTTCTCCAAACGCTTAACCAGAATGGCCTAGGGAAAAAATACACATACCGTTGTAATCGGGCGAGTTTCTACTTTCAGATGCGACTGGAATTTTTGGGTTAGGTCAATCCGTTCGCGAGATGTGGGAGTTTGAAGCTAAGAAATGGTTGAGAAGGCAAAAAATTTTTCGCATTTCTGCTGCTCCAAAAGCTTAACCAGAATGGCCTAGGGAAAAAATACACATACCGTTGTAATCGGGCGAGTTTCTACTTTCAGATGCAACAGGAATTTTTGGGTTAGGTCAATCCGTTCGCTAGATATGGGAGTTTGAAGCCAAGAAATGGTTGAGAAGGCAAAAAATTTTTCGCAATTCTGCTGCTCCAAACTCTTAACCAGAATGGCTTAGGGAAAAAATACACATACCGTTGTAATCTGGCGAGTTGCTACTTTCAGATGCAGTAGGAATTTTTGGGTTAGGTCAATCCGTTCGCGAGATATGGGAGTTTGAAGCCAAGAAATGGTTGAGAAGACAACAAATTTTTCGCACTTCTGCTGCTCCAAACGCTTAACCAGAATGGCCTAGGGAAAAAATACACACACCGTTGTAATCGGGCGAGTTTCTACTTTCAGATGCAATAGGAATTTTTGGGTTAGGTCAATCCGTTCGCGAGATATGGGAGTTTGAAGCTAAGAAATGGTAGAGAAGACAACAAATTTTTCGCAATTCTGCTTCTCCAAACGCTTAACCAGATTGGGCCATGGAAAAAATACACATACCGTTGTAATCGGGCGAGTTTCTACTTTCAGATGCAATAGGAATTTTTGGGTTAGGTCAATCCGTTCGCGAGATATGGGAGTTTGAAGCCAAGAAATGGTTGAGAAGGCAAAAAATTTTCGCAATTCTACTCCTCCAAACTCTTAACCAGAATGGCCTAGGGAGAAATACACATACCGTTGTAATCGGGCGAGTTTCTACTTTCAGATGCAACAGGAATTTTTGGGTTAGGTCAATCCGTTCGCTAGATATGGGAGTTTGAAGCCAAGAAATGGTTGAGAAGACAACAAATTTTTCGCACTTCTGCTGCTCCAAACGCTTAACCAGAATGGCCTAGGGAAAAAATACACACACCGTTGTAATCGGGCGAGTTTCTACTTTCAGATGCAATAGGAATTTTTGGTTAGGTCAATCCGTTCGCGAGATATGGGAGTTTGAAGCTAAGAAATGGTAGAGAAGACAACAAATTTTTCGCAATTCTGCTTCTCCAAACGCTTAACCAGATTGGGCCATGGAAAAAATACACATACCGTTGTAATCGGGCGAGTTTCTACTTTCAGATGCAATAGGAGATTTTGGGTTAGGTCAATCCGTTCGCGAGATATGGGATTTTGAAGCCAAGAAATGGTTGAGAAGGCAAAAAATTTTTCGCAATTCTACTGCTCCAAACTCTTAACCAGAATGGCCTAGGGAAAAAATACACATACCGTTGTAATCGGGCGAGTTTCTACTTTCAGATGCAACAGGAATTTTTGGGTTAGGTCAATGCGTTCGCGAGATATGGGAGTTTGAAGCTAAGAAATGGTTGAGAAGGCAAAAAATTTTTCGCATTTCTGCTGCTCCAAACGCTTAACCAGAATGGCCTAGGGAAAAAATACACATACCGTTGTAATCGGGCGAGTTTCTACTTTCAGATGCAACAGGAATTTTTGGGATAGGTCAATCCGTTCGCGAGATATGGGAGTTTGAAGCTAAGAAATGGTTGATAAGACAACAAATTTTTCGCACTTCTGCTGCTCCAAACTCTTAACCAGAATGGCCTAGGGAAAAAATACACAAACCGTTGTAATCGGGCGAGTTTCTACTTTCAGATGCAATAGGAGTTTTTGGGTTAGGTCAATCCGTTCGCGAGATATGGGAGTTTAAAGCCAAGAAATGGTTGAGAAGACAACAAATTTTTCGCACTTCTGCTGCTCCAAACGCTTAACCAGAATGGCCTAGGGAAAAAATACACATACCGTTGTAATCGGGCGAGTTTCTACTTTCAGATGCAATAGGAATTTTTGGGTTAGGTCAATCCGTTCGCGAGATATGGGAGTTTGAAGCTAAGAAATGGTAGAGAAGACAACAAATTTTTCGCACTTCTGCTGCTCCAAACGCTTAACCAGAATGGCCTAGGGAAAAAATACACATACCGTTGTAATCGGGCGAGTTTCTACTTTCAGATGCAATAGGAATTTTTGGGTTAGGTCAATCCGTTCGCGAGATATGGGAGTTGAAGCCAAGAAATGGTTGAGAAGACAACAAATTTTTCGCAATTCTGCTGCTCCAAACGCTTAACCAGAACGGCCTAGGGAAAAAATACACATACCGTTGTAATCGGGCGAGTTTCTACTTTCAGATGCAATATGAATTTTTGGGTTAGGTCAATCCGTTCGCGAGATATGGGAGTTTGAAGCTAAGAAATGGTAGAGAAGACAACAAATTTTTCGCACTTCTGCTGCTCCAAACGCTTAACCAGAATGGCCTAGGGAAAAAATACACATACCGTTGTAATCGGGCGAGTTTCTACTTTCAGATGCAATATGAATTTTTGGGTTAGGTCAATCCGTTCGCGAGATATGGGAGTTTGAAGCTAAGAAATGGTAGAGAAGACAACAAATTTTTCGCAATTCTGCTGCTCCAAACGCTTAACCAGAACGGCCTAGGGAAAAAATACACATACCGTTGTAATCGGGCGAGTTTCTACTTTCAGATGCAATATGAATTTTTGGGTTAGGTCAATCCGTTCGCGAGATATGGGAGTTTGAAGCTAAGAAATGGTAGAGAAGACAACAAATTTTTCGCAATTCTGCTTCTCCAAACGCTTAACCAGATTGGGCCATGGAAAAAATACACATACCGTTGTAATCGGGCGAGTTTCTACTTTCAGATGCAATAGGAGATTTTGGGTTAGGTCAATCCGTTCGCGAGATATGGGATTTTGAAGCCAAGAAATGGTTGAGAAGGCAAAAAATTTTTCGCAATTCTACTGCTCCAAACTCTTAACCAGAATGGCCTAGGGAAAAAATACACATACCGTTGTAATCGGGCGAGTTTCTACTTTCAGATGCAACAGGAATTTTTGGGTTAGGTCAATGCGTTCGCGAGATATGGGAGTTTGAAGCTAAGAAATGGTTGAGAAGGCAAAAAATTTTTCGCATTTCTGCTGCTCCAAACGCTTAACCAGAATGGCCTAGGGAAAAAATACACATACCGTTGTAATCGGGCGAGTTTCTACTTTCAGATGCAACAGGAATTTTTGGGATAGGTCAATCCGTTCGCGAGATATGGGAGTTTGAAGCTAAGAAATGGTTGATAAGACAACAAATTTTTCGCACTTCTGCTGCTCCAAACTCTTAACCAGAATGGCCTAGGGAAAAAATACACAAACCGTTGTAATCGGGCGAGTTTCTACTTTCAGATGCAATAGGAGTTTTTGGGTTAGGTCAATCCGTTCGCGAGATATGGGAGTTTAAAGCCAAGAAATGGTTGAGAAGACAACAAATTTTTCGCACTTCTGCTGCTCCAAACGCTTAACCAGAATGGCCTAGGGAAAAAATACACATACCGTTGTAATCGGGCGAGTTTCTACTTTCAGATGCAATAGGAATTTTTGGGTTAGGTCAATCCGTTCGCGAGATATGGGAGTTTGAAGCTAAGAAATGGTAGAGAAGACAACAAATTTTTCGCACTTCTGCTGCTCCAAACGCTTAACCAGAATGGCCTAGGGAAAAAATACACATACCGTTGTAATCGGGCGAGTTTCTACTTTCAGATGCAATAGGAATTTTTGGGTTAGGTCAATCCGTTCGCGAGATATGGGAGTTTGAAGCCAAGAAATGGTTGAGAAGACAACAAATTTTTTCGCAATTCTGCTGCTCCAAACGCTTAACCAGAACGGCCTAGGGAAAAAATACACATACCGTTGTAATCGGGCGAGTTTCTACTTTCAGATGCAATATGAATTTTTGGGTTAGGTCAATCCGTTCGCGAGATATGGAGTTTGAAGCTAAGAAATGGTAGAGAAGACAACAAATTTTTCGCACTTCTGCTGCTCCAAACGCTTAACCAGAATGGCCTAGGGAAAAAATACACATACCGTTGTAATCGGCGAGTTTCTACTTTCAGATGCAATAGGAATTTTTGGGTTAGGTCAATCCGTTCGCGAGATATGGTAGTTTGAGCTAAGAAATGGTAAAGAAGACAACAAATTTTTCGCAATTCTGCTTCTCCAAACGCTTAACCAGAATGGGCTAGGGAAAAAATACACATACCGTTGTAATCGGGCGAGTTTCTACTTTCAGGTGCAATAGGAATTTTTGGGTTAGGTCAATCCGTTCGCGAGATATGGGAGTTTGAAGCCAAGAAATGGTTGAGAAGACAACAAATTTTTCGCAATTCTGCTGCTCCAAACGCTTAACCAGAATGGCCTAGGGAAAAAATACACATACCGTTGTAATCGGGCGAGTTTCTACTTTCAGATGCAATATGAATTTTGGGTTAGGTCAATCGTTCGCGAGATATGGGAGTTTGAAGCTAAGAAATGGTAGAGAAGACAACAAATTTTTCGCACTTCTGCTGCTCCAAACGCTTAACCAGAATGGCCTAGGGAAAAAATACACAAACCGTTGTAATCGGGCGAGTTTCTACTTTCAGATGCAATAGGAGTTTTTGGGTTAGGTCAATCCGTTCGCGAGATATGGGAGTTTAAAGCCAAGAAATGGTTGAGAAGACAACAAATTTTTCGCACTTCTGCTGCTCCAAACGCTTAACCAGAATGGCCTAGGGAAAAAATACACATACCGTTGTAATCGGGCGAGTTTCTACTTTCAGATGCAATAGGAATTTTTGGGTTAGGTCAATCCGTTCGCGAGATATGGGAGTTTGAAGCTAAGAAATGGTAGAGAAGACAACAAATTTTTCGCACTTCTGCTGCTCCAAACGCTTAACCAGAATGGCCTAGGGAAAAAATACACATACCGTTGTAATCGGGCGAGTTTCTACTTTCAGATGCAATAGGAATTTTTGGGTTAGGTCAATCCGTTCGCGAGATATGGGAGTTTGAAGCTCAGAAATGGTAGAGAAGACAACAAATTTTTCGCAATTCTGCTTCTCCAACGCTTAACCAGAATGGCCTAGGGAAAAAATACACATACCGTTGTAATCGGGCGAGTTTCTACTTTCAGATGCGACTGGAATTTTTGGGTTAGGTCAATCCGTTCGCGAGATGTGGGAGTTTGAAGCTAAGAAATGGTTGAGAAGGCAAAAAATTTTTCGCATTTCTGCTGCTCCAAAAGCTTAACCAGAATGGCCTAGGGAAAAAATACACATACCGTTGTAATCGGGCGAGTTTCTACTTTCAGATGCAACAGGAATTTTTGGGTTAGGTCAATCCGTTCGCTAGATATGGGAGTTTGAAGCCAAGAAATGGTTGAGAAGGCAAAAAATTTTTCGCAATTCTGCTGCTCCAAACTTTTAACCAGAATGGCTTAGGGAAAAAATACACATACCGTTGTAATCTGGCGAGTTGCTACTTTCAGATGCAGTAGGAATTTTTGGGTTAGGTCAATCCGTTCGCGAGATATGGGAGTTTGAAGCCAAGAAATGGTTGAGAAGACAACAAATTTTTCGCACTTCTGCTGCTCCAAACGCTTAACCAGAATGGCCTAGGGAAAAAATACACACACCGTTGTAATCGGGCGAGTTTCTACTTTCAGATGCAATAGGAATTTTTGGGTTAGGTCAATCCGTTCGCGAGATATGGGAGTTTGAAGCTAAGAAATGGTAGAGAAGACAACAAATTTTTCGCAATTCTGCTTCTCCAAACGCTTAACCAGATTGGGCCATGGAAAAAATACACATACCGTTGTAATCGGGCGAGTTTCTACTTTCAGATGCAATAGGAATTTTTGGGTTAGGTCAATCCGTTCGCGAGATATGGGAGTTTGAAGCCAAGAAATGGTTGAGAAGGCAAAAAATTTTTCGCAATTCTACTGCTCCAAACTCTTAACCAGAATGGCCTAGGGAGAAATACACATACCGTTGTAATCGGGCGAGTTTCTACTTTCAGATGCAACAGGAATTTTTGGGTTAGGTCAATCCGTTCGCTAGATATGGGAGTTTGAAGCCAAGAAATGGTTGAGAAGACAACAAATTTTTCGCACTTCTGCTGCTCCAAACGCTTAACCAGAATGGCCTAGGGAAAAAATACACACACCGTTGTAATCGGGCGAGTTTCTACTTTCAGATGCAATAGGAATTTTTGGGTTAGGTCAATCCGTTCGCGAGATATGGGAGTTTGAAGCTAAGAAATGGTAGAGAAGACAACAAATTTTTCGCAATTCTGCTTCTCCAAACGCTTAACCAGATTGGGCCATGGAAAAAATACACATACCGTTGTAATCGGGCGAGTTTCTACTTTCAGATGCAATAGGAGATTTTGGGTTAGGTCAATCCGTTCGCGAGATATGGGATTTTGAAGCCAAGAAATGGTTGAGAAGGCAAAAAATTTTTCGCAATTCTACTGCTCCAAACTCTTAACCAGAATGGCCTAGGGAAAAAATACACATACCGTTGTAATCGGGCGAGTTTCTACTTTCAGATGCAACAGGAATTTTTGGGTTAGGTCAATGCGTTCGCGAGATATGGGAGTTTGAAGCTAAGAAATGGTTGAGAAGGCAAAAAATTTTTCGCATTTCTGCTGCTCCAAACGCTTAACCAGAATGGCCTAGGGAAAAAATACACATACCGTTGTAATCGGGCGAGTTTCTACTTTCAGATGCAACAGGAATTTTTGGGATAGGTCAATCCGTTCGCGAGATATGGGAGTTTGAAGCTAAGAAATGGTTGATAAGACAACAAATTTTTCGCACTTCTGCTGCTCCAAACTCTTAACCAGAATGGCCTAGGGAAAAAATACACAAACCGTTGTAATCGGGCGAGTTTCTACTTTCAGATGCAATAGGAGTTTTTGGGTTAGGTCAATCCGTTCGCGAGATATGGGAGTTTAAAGCCAAGAAATGGTTGAGAAGACAACAAATTTTTCGCACTTCTGCTGCTCCAAACGCTTAACCAGAATGGCCTAGGGAAAAAATACACATACCGTTGTAATCGGGCGAGTTTCTACTTTCAGATGCAATAGGAATTTTTGGGTTAGGTCAATCCGTTCGCGAGATATGGGAGTTTGAAGCTAAGAAATGGTAGAGAAGACAACAAATTTTTCGCACTTCTGCTGCTCCAAACGCTTAACCAGAATGGCCTAGGGAAAAAATACACATACCGTTGTAATCGGGCGAGTTTCTACTTTCAGATGCAATAGGAATTTTTGGGTTAGGTCAATCCGTTCGCGAGATATGGGAGTTTGAAGCCAAGAAATGGTTGAGAAGACAACAAATTTTTCGCAATTCTGCTGCTCCAAACGCTTAACCAGAACGGCCTAGGGAAAAAATACACATACCGTTGTAATCGGGCGAGTTTCTACTTTCAGATGCAATATGAATTTTTGGGTTAGGTCAATCCGTTCGCGAGATATGGGAGTTTGAAGCTAAGAAATGGTAGAGAAGACAACAAATTTTTCGCACTTCTGCTGCTCCAAACGCTTAACCAGAATGGCCTAGGGAAAAAATACACATACCGTTGTAATCGGGCGAGTTTCTACTTTCAGATGCAATAGGAATTTTTGGGTTAGGTCAATCCGTTCGCGAGATATGGTAGTTTGAAGCTAAGAAATGGTAAAGAAGACAACAAATTTTTCGCAATTCTGCTTCTCCAAACGCTTAACCAGAATGGGCTAGGGAAAAAATACACATACCGTTGTAATCGGGCGAGTTTCTACTTTCAGGTGCAATAGGAATTTTTGGGTTAGGTCAATCCGTTCGCGAGATATGGGAGTTTGAAGCCAAGAAATGGTTGAGAAGGCAAAAAATTTTTCGCAATTCTGCTGCTCCAAACTCTTAACCAGAATGGCCTAGGGAAAAAATACACATACCGTTGTAATCTGGCGAGTTTCTACTTTCAGATGCAATAGGAGTTTTTGGGTTAGATCAATCCGTTCGCGAGATATGGGAGTTTGAAGCCAAGAAATGGTTGAGAAGACAACAAATTTTTCGCACTTCTGCTGCTCCAAACGCTTAACCAGAATGGCCTAGGGAAAAAATACACATACCGTTGTAATCGGGCGAGTTTCTACTTTCAGATGCAATAGGAATTTTTGGGTTAGGTCAATCCGTTCGCGAGATATGGGAGTTTGAAGCTAAGAAATGGTAGAGAAGACAACAAATTTTTCGCACTTCTGCTGCTCCAAACGCTTAACCAGAATGGCCTAGGGAAAAAATACACATACCGTTGTAATCGGGCGAGTTTCTACTTTCAGATGCAATAGGAATTTTTGGGTTAGGTCAATCCGTTCGCGAGATATGGGAGTTTGAAGCCAAGAAATGGTTGAGAAGACAACAAATTTTTCGCACTTCTGCTGCTCCAAACTCTTAACCAGAATGGCCTAGGGAAAAAATACACATACCGTTGTAATCGGGCGAGTTTCTACTTTCAGATGCAACAGGAATTTTTGGGTTAGGTCAATCCGTTCGCGAGATATGGGAGTTTGAAGCCAAGAAATGGTTGAGAAGGCAAAAAATTTTTCGCAATTCTGCTGCTCCAAACGCTTAACCAGAATGGCCTAGGGAAAAAATACACATACCGTTGTAATCGGGCGAGTTTCTACTTTCAGATGCAACAGGAATTATTGGGTTAGGTCAATCCGTTCGCGAGATATGGGAGTTTGAAGCTAAGAAATGGTTGAGAAGGCAGAAAATTTTTCGCAATTCTGCTGCTCCAAACGCTTAACCAGAATGGCCTAGGGAAAAAATACACATACCGTTGTAATCGGGCGAGTTTCTACTTTCAAATGCAATAGGACGTTTTGGGTTAGGTCAATCCGTTCGCGAGATATGGGAGTTTGAAGCCAAGAAATGGTTGAGAAGGCAAAAAATTTTTCGCAATTCTGCTGCTCCAAACTCTTAACCAGAATGGCCTAGGGAAAAAATACACATACCGTTGTAATCGGGCGAGTTTCTACTTTCAGATGCAACAGGAATTTTTGGGATAGGTCAATCCGTTCGCGAGATATGGGAGTTTGAAGCTAAGAAATGGTTGATAAGACAACAAATTTTTCGCACTTCTGCTGCTCCAAACGCTTAACCAGAATGGCCTAGGGAAAAAATACACAAACCGTTGTAATCGGGCGAGTTTCTACTTTCAGATGCAATAGGAGTTTTTGGGTTAGGTCAATCCGTTCGCGAGATATGGAGTTTAAAGCCAAGAAATGGTTGAGAAGACAACAAATTTTTCGCAATTCTGCTGCTCCAAACGCTTAACCAGAATGGCCTAGGGAAAAAATACACATACCGTTGTAATCGGGCGAGTTTCTACTTTCAGATGCAATAGGAATTTTTGGGTTAGGTCAATCCGTTCGCGAGATATGGGAGTTTGAAGCCAAGAAATGGTTGAGAAGACAACAAATTTTTCGCAATTCTGCTGCTCCAAACGCTTAACCAGAATGGCCTAGGGAAAAAATACACATACCGTTGTAATCGGGCGAGTTTCTACTTTCAGATGCAATATGAATTTTTGGGTTAGGTCAATCCGTTCGCGAGATATGGGAGTTTGAAGCTAAGAAATGGTAGAGAAGACAACAAATTTTTCGCACTTCTGCTGCTCCAAACGCTTAACCAGAATGGCCTAGGGAAAAAATACACATACCGTTGTAATCGGGCGAGTTTCTACTTTCAGATGCAATAGGAATTTTTGGGTTAGGTCAATCCGTTCGCGAGATATGGGAGTTTGAAGCTAAGAAATGGTAGAGAAGACAACAAATTTTTCGCACTTCTGCTGCTCCAAACGCTTAACCAGAATGGCCTAGGGAAAAAATACACATACCGTTGTAATCGGGCGAGTTTCTACTTTCAGATGCAATAGGAATTTTTGGGTTAGGTCAATCCGTTCGCGAGATATGGTAGTTTGAACCTAAGAAATGGTAAAGAAGACAACAAATTTTTCGCAATTCTGCTTCTCCAAACGCTTAACCAGAATGGGCTAGGGAAAAAATACACATACCGTTGTAATCGGGCGAGTTTCTACTTTCAGATGCAACAGGAATTTTTGAGTTAGGTCAATCCGTTCGCGAGATATGGGAGTTTGAAGCCAAGAAATGGTTGAGAAGGCAAAAAATTTTTCGCCATTCTGCTGCTCCAAACTCTTAACCAGAATGGCCTAGGGAAAAAATACACATACCGTTGTAATCTGGCGAGTTTCTACTTTCAGATGCAATAGGAGTTTTTGGGTTAGGTCAATCCGTTCGCGAGATATGGGAGTTTGAAGCCAAGAAATGGTTGAGAAGACAACAAATTTTTCGCACTTCTGCTGCTCCAAACGCTTAACCAGAATGGCCTAGGGAAAAAATACACATACCGTTGTAATCGGGCGAGTTTCTACTTTCAGATGCAATAGGAATTTTTGGGTTAGGTCAATCCGTTCGCGAGATATGGGAGTTTGAAGCTAAGAAATGGTAGAGAAGACAACAAATTTTTCGCACTTCTGCTGCTCCAAACGCTTAACCAGAATGGCCTAGGGAAAAAATACACATACCGTTGTAATCGGGCGAGTTTCTACTTTCAGATGCAATAGGAATTTTTGGGTTAGGTCAATCCGTTCGCGAGATATGGGAGTTTGAAGCCAAGAAATGGTTGAGAAGACAACAAATTTTTCGCACTTCTGCTGCTCCAAACTCTTAACCAGAATGGCCTAGGGAAAAAATACACATACCGTTGTAATCGGGCGAGTTTCTACTTTCAGATGCAACAGGAATTTTTGGGTTAGGTCAATCCGTTCGCGAGATATGGGAGTTTGAAGCCAAGAAATGGTTGAGAAGGCAAAAAATTTTTCGCAATTCTGCTGCTCCAAACGCTTAACAAGAATGGCCTAGGGAAAAAATACACATACCGTTGTAACCGGGCGAGCTTCTACTTTCAAATGCAATAGGACGTTTTGGGTTAGGTCAATCCGTTCGCGAGATATGGGAGTTTGAAGCCAAGAAATGGTTGAGAAGGCTAAAAATTTTTCGCAATTCTGCTGCTCCAAACTCTTAACCAGAATGGCCTAGGGAAAAAATACACATACCGTTGTAATCTGGCGAGTTTCTACTTTCAGATGCAATAGGAATTTTTGGGTTAGGTCAATCCGTTCACGAGATATGGGAGTTTGAAGCCAAGAAATGGTTGAGAAGGCAACAAATTTTTCGCAATTCTGCTGCTCCAAACGCTTAACCAGAATTGCATAGGGAAAAAATACACATACCGTTGTAATCGGGCGAGTTTCTACTTTCAGATGCAATAGGAATTTTTGGGTTAGGTCAATCCGTTCGCGAGATATGGGAGTTTGAAGGTAAGAAATGGTAGAGAAGACAACAAATTTTTCGCAATTCTGCTTCTCCAAACGCTTAATCAGAATGGGCTAGGGAAAAAATACACATACCGTTGTAATCGGGCGAGTTTCTACTTTCAGGTGCAATAGGAATTTTTGGGTTATGTCAATCCGTTCGCGAGATATGGGAGTTTGAAGCCAAGAAATGGTTGAGAAGGCAAAAAATTTTTCGCAATTTTGCTGCTCCAAACTCTTAACCAGAATGGCCTAGGGAAAAAATACACATACCGTTGTAATCGGGCGAGTTTCTACTTTCAGGTGCAATAGGAATTTTTGGGTTAGATCAATCCGTTCGCGAGATGTGGGAGTTTGAAGCTAAGAAATGGTTGAGAAGGCAAAAAATTTTACGCAATTCTGCTGCTCCAAACACTTAACCAGAATGGCCTAGGGAAAAAATACACATACCGTTGTAATCGGGCGAGTTTCTACTTTCAGATGCAACAGGAATTTTTGGGTTAGGTCAATCCGTTCGCGAGATATGGGAGTTTGAAGCTAAGAAATGGTTGAGAAGGCAGAAAATTTTTCGCAATTCTGCTGCTCCAAACGCTTAACCAGATTGGCCTAGGGAAAAAATACGCATACCGTTGTAATCGGGCGAGTTTCTACTTTCAAATGCAATAGGACGTTTTGGGTTAGGTCAATCCGTTCGCGAGATATGGGAGTTTGAAGCCAAGAAATGGTTGAGAAGGCAAAAAATTTTTCGCAATTCTGCTGCTCCAAACTCTTAACCAGAATGGCCTAGGGAAAAAATACACATACCGTTGTAATCTGGCGAGTTTCTACTTTCAGATGCAATAGGAATTTTTGGGTTAGGTCAATCCGTTCACGAGATATGGGAGTTTGAAGCCAAGAAATGGTTGAGATGGCAAAAAATTTTTCGCAATTCTGCTGCTCCAATCGCTTAGCCAGAATGGCCTAGGGAAAAAATACACATACCGTTGTAATCGGGCGAGTTTCTACTTTCAGATGCAATAGGAATTTTTGGGTTAGGTCAATCCGTTCGCGAGATATGGGAGTTTGAAGCCAAGAAATGGTTGAGAAGACAACAAATTTTTCGCACTTCTGCTGCTCCAAACTCTTAACCAGAATGGCCTAGGGAAAAAATACACATACCGTTGTAATCGGGCGAGTTTCTACTTTCAGATGCAACAGGAATTTTTGGGTTAGGTCAATCCGTTCGCGAGATATGGGAGTTTGAAGCCAAGAAATGGTTGAGAAGGCAAAAAATTTTTCGCAATTCTGCTGCTCCAAACGCTTAACAAGAATGGCCTAGGGAAAAAATACACATACCGTTGTAACCGGGCGAGCTTCTACTTTCAAATGCAATAGGACGTTTTGGGTTAGGTCAATCCGTTCGCGAGATATGGGAGTTTGAAGCCAAGAAATGGTTGAGAAGGCTAAAAATTTTTCGCAATTCTGCTGCTCCAAACTCTTAACCAGAATGGCCTAGGGAAAAAATACACATACCGTTGTAATCTGGCGAGTTTCTACTTTCAGATGCAATAGGAATTTTTGGGTTAGGTCAATCCGTTCACGAGATATGGGAGTTTGAAGCCAAGAAATGGTTGAGAAGGCAACAAATTTTTCGCAATTCTGCTGCTCCAAACGCTTAACCAGAATTGCATAGGGAAAAAAATACACATACCGTTGTAATCGGGCGAGTTTCTACTTTCAGATGCAATAGGAATTTTTGGGTTAGGTCAATCCGTTCGCGAGATATGGGAGTTTGAAGGTAAGAAATGGTAGAGAAGACAACAAATTTTTCGCAATTCTGCTTCTCCAAACGCTTAATCAGAATGGGCTAGGAAAAAATACACATACCGTTGTAATCGGGCGAGTTTCTACTTTCAGGTGCAATAGGAATTTTTGGGTTATGTCAATCCGTTCGCGAGATATGGGAGTTTGAAGCCAAGAAATGGTTGAGAAGGCAAAAAATTTTTCGCAATTTTGCTGCTCCAAACTCTTAACCAGAATGGCCTAGGGAAAAAATACACATACCGTTGTAATCGGGCGAGTTTCTACTTTCAGGTGCAATAGGAATTTTTGGGTTAGATCAATCCGTTCGCGAGATGTGGGAGTTTGAAGCTAAGAAATGGTTGAGAAGGCAAAAAATTTTACGCAATTCTGCTGCTCCAAACACTTAACCAGAATGGCCTAGGGAAAAAATACACATACCGTTGTAATCGGGCGAGTTTCTACTTTCAGATGCAACAGAATTTTTGGGTTAGGTCAATCCGTTCGCGAGATATGGGAGTTTGAAGCTAAGAAATGGTTGAGAAGGCAGAAAATTTTTCGCAATTCTGCTGCTCCAAACGCTTAACCAGATTGGCCTAGGGAAAAAATACGCATACCGTTGTAATCGGGCGAGTTTCTACTTTCAAATGCAATAGGACGTTTTGGGTTAGGTCAATCCGTTCGCGAGATATGGGAGTTTGAAGCCAAGAAGTGGTTGAGAAGGCAAAAAATTTTTCGCAATTCTGCTGCTCCAAACTCTTAACCAGAATGGCCTAGGGAAAAAATACACATACCGTTGTAATCTGGCGAGTTTCTACTTTCAGATGCAATAGGAATTTTTGGGTTAGGTCAATCCGTTCACGAGATATGGGAGTTTGAAGCCAAGAAATGGTTGAGATGGCAAAAAATTTTTCGCAATTTCTGCTGCTCCAATCGCTTAGCCAGAATGGCCTAGGGAAAAAATACACATACCGTTGTAATCGGGCGAGTTTCTACTTTCAGATGCAATAGGAATTTTTGGGTTAGGTCAATCCGTTCGCGAGATATGGGAGTTTGAAGCTAAGAAATGGTTGATAAGACAACAAATTTTTCGCACTTCTGCTGCTCCAAACGCTTAACCAGAATGGCCTAGGGAAAAAATACACATACCGTTGTAATCGGGCGAGTTTCTACTTTCAGGTGCAATAGGAATTTTTGGGTTAGGTCAATCCGTTCGCGAGATGTGGGAGTTTGAAGCTAAGAAATGGTTGAGAAGGCAAAAAATTTTACGCAATTCTGCTGCTCCAAACGCTTAACCAGAATGGCCTAGGGAAAAAATACACATACCGTTGTAATCGGGCGAGTTTCTACTTTCAGATGCAACAGGAATTTTTGGGTTAGGTCAATCCGTTCGCGAGATATGGGAGTTTGAAGCTAAGAAATGGTTGAGAAGGCAGAAAATTTTTCGCAATTCTGCTGCTCCAAACGCTTAACCAGAATGGCCTAGGGAAAAAATACACATACCGTTGTAATCGGGCTAGTTTCTACTTTCAAATGCAATAGGACGTTTTGGGTTAGGTCAATCCGTTCGCGAGATATGGGAGTTTGAAGCCAAGAAATGGTTGAGAAGGCAAAAAATTTTTCGCAATTTTGCTGCTCCAAACTCTTAACCAGAATGGCCTAGGGAAAAAATACACATACCGTTGTAATCGGGCGAGTTTCTACTTTCAGATGCAATAGGAATTTTTGGGTTAGGTCAATCCGTTCGCGAGATATGGGAGTTTGAAGCTAAGAAATTGGTAGAGAAGACAACAAATTTTTCGCACTTCTGCTGCTCCAAACGCTTAACCAGAATGGCCTAGGGAAAAAATACACATACCGTTGTAATCGGGCGAGTTTCTACTTTCAGATGCAATAGGAATTTTTGGGTTAGGTCAATCCGTTCGCGAGATATGGGAGTTTGAAGCCAAGAAATGGTTGAGAAGACAACAAATTTTTCGCACTTCTGCTGCTCCAAACTCTTAACCAGAATGGCCTAGGGAAAAAATACACATACCGTTGTAATCGGGCGAGTTTCTACTTTCAGATGCAACAGGAATTTTTGGGTTAGGTCAATCCGTTCGCGAGATATGGGAGTTTGAAGCCAAGAAATGGTTGAGAAGGCAAAAAATTTTTCGCAATTCTGCTGCTCCAAACGCTTAACAAGAATGGCCTAGGGAAAAAAATACACATACCGTTGTAACCGGGCGAGCTTCTACTTTCAAATGCAATAGGACGTTTTGGGGTTAGGTCAATCCGTTCGCGAGATATGGGAGTTTGAAGCCAAGAAATGGTTGAGAAGGCTAAAAATTTTTCGCAATTCTGCTGCTCCAAACTCTTAACCAGAATGGCCTAGGGAAAAAATACACATACCGTTGTAATCTGGCGAGTTTCTACTTTCAGATGCAATAGGAATTTTTGGGTTAGGTCAATCCGTTCACGAGATATGGGAGTTTGAAGCCAAGAAATGGTTGAGAAGGCAACAAATTTTCGCAATTCTGCTGCTCCAAACGCTTAACCAGAATTGCATAGGGAAAAAATACACATACCGTTGTAATCGGGCGAGTTTCTACTTTCAGATGCAATAGGAATTTTTGGGTTAGGTCAATCCGTTCGCGAGATATGGGAGTTTGAAGGTAAGAAATGGTAGAGAAGACAACAAATTTTTCGCAATTCTGCTTCTCCAAACGCTTAATCAGAATGGGCTAGGGAAAAAAATACACATACCGTTGTAATCGGGCGAGTTTCTACTTTCAGGTGCAATAGGAATTTTTGGGTTATGTCAATCCGTTCGCGAGATATGGGAGTTTGAAGCCAAGAAATGGTTGAGAAGGCAAAAAATTTTTCGCAATTTTGCTGCTCCAAACTCTTAACCAGAATGGCCTAGGGAAAAAATACACATACCGTTGTAATCGGGCGAGTTTCTACTTTCAGGTGCAATAGGAATTTTTGGGTTAGATCAATCCGTTCGCGAGATGTGGGAGTTTGAAGCTAAGAAATGGTTGAGAAGGCAAAAAAATTTTACGCAATTCTGCTGCTCCAAACACTTAACCAGAATGGCCTAGGGAAAAAATACACATACCGTTGTAATCGGGCGAGTTTCTACTTTCAGATGCAACAGGAATTTTTGGGTTAGGTCAATCCGTTCGCGAGATATGGGAGTTTGAAGCTAAGAAATGGTTGAGAAGGCAGAAAATTTTTCGCAATTCTGCTGCTCCAAACGCTTAACCAGATTGGCCTAGGGAAAAAATACACATACCGTTGTAATCGGGCGAGTTTCTACTTTCAAATGCAATAGGACGTTTTGGGTTAGGTCAATCCGTTCGCGAGATATGGGAGTTTGAAGCCAAGAAATGGTTGAGAAGGCAAAAAATTTTTCGCAATTCTGCTGCTCCAAACTCTTAACCAGAATGGCCTAGGGAAAAAATACACATACCGTTGTAATCTGGCGAGTTTCTACTTTCAGATGCAATAGGAATTTTTGGGTTAGGTCAATCCGTTCACGAGATATGGAGTTTGAAGCCAAGAAATGGTTGAGATGGCAAAAAATTTTTCGCAATTCTGCTGCTCCAATCGCTTAGCCAGAATGGCCTAGGGAAAAAATACACATACCGTTGTAATCGGGCGAGTTTCTACTTTCAGATGCAATAGGAATTTTTGGGTTAGGTCAATCCGTTCGCGAGATATGGGAGTTTGAAGCTAAGAAATGGTTGATAAGACAACAAATTTTTCGCACTTCTGCTGCTCCAAACGCTTAACCAGAATGGCCTAGGGAAAAAATACACATACCGTTGTAATCGGGCGAGTTTCTACTTTCAGGTGCAATAGGAATTTTTGAGTTAGGTCAATCCGTTCGCGAGATGTGGGAGTTTGAAGCTAAGAAATGGTTGAGAAGGCAAAAAATTTTACGCAATTCTGCTGCTCCAAACGCTTAACCAGAATGGCCTAGGGAAAAAATACACATACCTTTGTAATCGGGCGAGTTTCTACTTTCAGATGCAACAGGAATTTTTGGGTTAGGTCAATCCGTTCGCGAGATATGGGAGTTTGAAGCTAAGAAATGGTTGAGAAGGCAGAAAATTTTTCGCAATTCTGCTGCTCCAAACGCTTAACCAGAATGGCCTAGGGAAAAAATACACATACCGTTGTAATCGGGGCTAGTTTCTACTTTCAAATGCAATAGGACGTTTTGGGTTAGGTCAATCCGTTCGCGAGATATGGGAGTTTGAAGCCAAGAAATGGTTGAGAAGGCAAAAAATTTTTCGCAATTTTGCTGCTCCAAACTCTTAACCAGAATGGCCTAGGGAAAAAATACACATACCGTTGTAATCGGGCGAGTTTCTACTTTCAGATGCAATAGGAATTTTTGGGTTAGGTCAATCCGTTCGCGAGATATGGGAGTTTGAAGCTAAGAAATGGTAGAGAAGACAACAAATTTTTCGCACTTCTGCTGCTCCAAACGCTTAACCAGAATGGCCTAGGGAAAAAATACACATACCGTTGTAATCGGGCGAGTTTCTACTTTCAGATGCAATAGGAATTTTTGGGTTAGGTCAATCCGTTCGCGAGATATGGGAGTTTGAAGCCAAGAAATGGTTGAGAAGACAACAAATTTTTCGCACTTCTGCTGCTCCAAACTCTTAACCAGAATGGCCTAGGGAAAAAATACACATACCGTTGTAATCGGGCGAGTTTCTACTTTCAGATGCAACAGGAATTTTTGGGTTAGGTCAATCCGTTCGCGAGATATGGGAGTTTGAAGCCAAGAAATGGTTGAGAAGGCAAAAAATTTTTCGCAATTCTGCTGCTCCAAACGCTTAACAAGAATGGCCTAGGGAAAAAATACACATACCGTTGTAACCGGGCGAGCTTCTACTTTCAAATGCAATAGGACGTTTTGGGTTAGGTCAATCCGTTCGCGAGATATGGGAGTTTGAAGCCAAGAAATGGTTGAGAAGGCTAAAAATTTTTCGCAATTCTGCTGCTCCAAACTCTTAACCAGAATGGCCTAGGGAAAAAATACACATACCGTTGTAATCGGGCGAGTTTCTACTTTCAGATGCAATAGGAATTTTTGGGTTAGGTCAATCCGTTCGCGAGATATGGGAGTTTGAAGCCAAGAAATGGTTGAGAAGACAACAAATTTTTCGCACTTCTGCTGCTCCAAACGCTTAACCAGAATTGCATAGGGAAAAAATACACATACCGTTGTAATCGGGCGAGTTTCTACTTTCAGATGCAATAGGAATTTTTGGGTTAGGTCAATCCGTTCGCGAGATATGGGAGTTTGAAGGTAAGAAATGGTAGAGAAGACAACAAATTTTTCGCAATTCTGCTTCTCCAAACGCTTAATCAGAATGGGCTAGGGAAAAAATACACATACCGTTGTAATCGGCGAGTTTCTACTTTCAGGTGCAATAGGAATTTTTGGGTTATGTCAATCCGTTCGCGAGATATGGGAGTTTGAAGCCAAGAAATGGTTGAGAAGGCAAAAAATTTTTCGCAATTTTGCTGCTCCAAACTCTTAACCAGAATGGCCTAGGGAAAAAATACACATACCGTTGTAATCGGGCGAGTTTCTACTTTCAGGTGCAATAGGAATTTTTGTGTTAGATCAATCCGTTCGCGAGATGTGGGAGTTTGAAGCTAAGAAATGGTTGAGAAGGCAAAAAATTTTACGCAATTCTGCTGCTCCAAACACTTAACCAGAATGGCCTAGGGAAAAAATACACATACCGTTGTAATCGGGCGAGTTTCTACTTTCAGATGCAACAGGAATTTTTGGGTTAGGTCAATCCGTTCGCGAGATATGGGAGTTTGAAGCTAAGAAATGGTTGAGAAGGCAGAAAATTTTTCGCAATTCTGCTGCTCCAAACGCTTAACCAGAATGGCCTAGGGAAAAAATACACATACCGTTGTAATCGGGCGAGTTTCTACTTTCAAATGCAATAGGACGTTTTGGGTTAGGTCAATCCGTTCGCGAGATATGGGAGTTTGAAGCCAAGAAATGGTTGAGAAGGCAAAAAATTTTTCGCAATTCTGCTGCTCCAAACTCTTAACCAGAATGCCTAGGGAAAAAATACACATACCGTTGTAATCTGGCGAGTTTCTACTTTCAGATGCAATAGGAATTTTTGGGTTAGGTCAATCCGTTCACGAGATATGGGAGTTTGAAG